>NW_016107325.1:7414486-7518432 GCF_001604975.1 Cebus imitator
CACATGGACACAGGGAGGGGAGCACTACACACTGGGGTCAGTTGGGGGGAAATAGGGGAGGGATGGTAGGGGGTGGGGAGCTAGGGAGAGATAGCAAGGGGAGAGATGCCAGATGTAGGTGATGGGGAGGAAGGTGGCAAATCACACTGCCACGAGTGTACCTATGCAACAATTTTGCATGTTCTTCACATGTACCCCAAAACCTAAAATGCAATAAAATAAATAAATAGAGATTAAAAAAAACCAAAACTGCAGCTCTTGCCAGTGACTGGTCAAAGCTTTGCACTCTCTCACAGAACAATCTAACCCTTGATACTCACCCTAAGGTCATACTCTCTCTCACAGCACAAACTAACCCTGCACTGGAAAGCCATAAAGATCTGAGGACTCAATGCAAAAAAGGGGCAGATTCTGTCTTAAGAGGGACTTACCCATTAAATTTGAATAAGGAAAACAGAGGCCCTCTTCTGTATATCTCATGGGGTCTTGAGAATCATCAGCAGTGTTCTTTGGATCTCTCTTTCATTTTTAGTTCATATGATCTCTGATAGTCTTTGGTAAATAAAGCTAGTTATAATATTATTGATAAAATACAAACAGAAATGTCTTCAAAATTGCTGGCATTAATTCAAAGGCAAACATACTTTTTTTTTCAACCTAGACTTATTAGTCAAATAAGTTTATTTCTCCTAGATGTTTAAGCTTATAAAACTATAAATCCAACTTAAGAGCAGAATGCGCAATGTAAATAAATTGCTTGGTGCATGTAAATCACGAAAGTAAAAAGAGAGGAAAAAACTGATTATCTTTTTAGTTTCTTTGCCACTGTGGTATTTTTGATCCTTACCTGATTCGTTAAAAAAAAAAAAAAAATAACTCAAGATCATGGCCAACCATGTTTTCCATGAGCAATACAAACACAATTGTTAAGATCAAATAAATTATGTGAGTGTAAATAGAATAAAAGTTTCTAAAGAAACTTTTTGTATAATTTTAAAATTCTTTTTCAGTAACTACAAATCTTAAAGTTATATTATAGTGGATTATTTATTTAATGAGACATGGTTTCACTCTGCTGCCCAGGCTGAAGTGCAGTGGTGAAATCACAGCTCACTGCAGTCTTGAATTCTTGGGCTCAAGCGATCTTCCCACCTCAGTCTCCAACTAACTAGGGCTACAGGCAGTAGCCACCACGCCTTGCTAATTTGTGTGTGTAAGTGTGGAGACAGGGTCTTGCTTTGTTGCCCAGGCTGGTCTTGAGCTCCTAGACTTAAGCAGTCATCACACCTCAGCCTAATACACCTCAGCACTTTAGTGCTGGAATTATAGGCATGAACTACTGCACCTGGCTTTTAAAGTTACATTATGTTAAATTAAGTAATAGATAACTGTGAAATATCTGAATCATTTTTACGTTAAAATACTGAAGCATTAATTGCTGAATATAAACTTAAAGTACAGATATTTTGGCATTTTGTTTTTCTATGGCATAAAGAAGCTAAATATATTCAGATCTGTTCATAAACATGAAAAAAACTGTGTTAGGAGAAAACATGTTTCTAAAAATTAAGAAATAGTGCTAATCTACAAAATACTAATATAAAACATTTCAAAATTGCCTACTTCTAGGTCCTTAGTATAATTTAAGCTTACTAAAACATAACAATTCTTGTTTATAGATGATAATTAAAACTAGAAATAATAAAGGAAACAACTCCTTATGCAAAGAAAGTAAGACGTATTTTTGGTAAGTAAACCTTATGTGAATGACGAAATAATGTGGAGGGAGTTTTTGTTTGTTTTTTGTTTTGTTAAGGGAAAAATAATTTTTGTCCTAAAGTAGAATGACTGGTTATTTCATTATGAGAAAGAGGAAAATTAAAGAACACTGAAGGGATATAAGAAGGTTATAGAAGATTTGTGGAAGGTGAGTCTTTTGGAAGAAAGTTTATGTGTCATCAAGTTGGGTAAAATTGGAAGAGTATTATTTAAAGTTTTTCAAAAAAATTGAGCATTAATTCCAAAATGTGACTGATACAAAACTAGAATTTTGTCCCTTTTCTCAAAACAACAAGGTTTGCGTGGATTCTTGATCTGCTCTTAATATGAAATAGGTAATTAGCATAGGAAATTTTAGCTAATTCACCTAGAAAACAGGGATTTTATGTTTTATCAAAATGACCCCCCGTGCTTCATGTTGTTTTTCAGTAGGACTTTGATTACTTAAGAAAAAAGTCCTCTCTATTAAAGAGGTAAGTTTAATTTACAACTATGTAACTTTTTGTATTTGCCTTTTAAAGTCTTGTAATTGTTTTATTATTATTATTTAGTTTTTTAGAAACAAGTTCTCTCTCTGTCACTTAGGTTGGAGTATAGTGAAAGGAATTCAGCTCACTGTAGCCTCCACCTCCTGTGCTCAGAAAATCCTCCTGCTTCAGACTCCGGAATAGCTGGGACCACAGGTATGCACCATCATGCACAGCTAATTAAAAAAAAATTCATAGAGACAGGGTCTTACCATATGACCCAGGCTGGTTTCAAAATCCAGAGCTCAAATGATCCTCCTGCCTTGGCTTCCCAAAGTGCAGGACAAATATGAGCCACCATGCCTGATCTTGTAGTTGTTAGTCTTATTAAATTAATCACAATTATTTCACTGTGACCCATGCTCCTATTTGATGAAGAGTTTTAAATATTTAATATATTTACAAAATTTCAAAAATCAAATTCCAAATTGTCTTTTTGATCTTAAATTAACTTTGGAATTTTTAGGTTGAGTCCTTGGAAAGTATTTGATAATGTGTTTTTTACCTTGTATAAGAGAAATATTAAAATAATTCTATTTTCTTAATATGTTAAATTGCATGGGAAGCATTGTCAAATAATAAGCAATGCTAAACCTTCTTTAAGGTATGAGTATATTATAGATATGTGTTTTTTTTTTTTTTTTTTTTTTTTTGAGAATGAGTCTTGCTCTGTTGCCAGGCTGGAGTGCAGTGGCACAATCTCGGCTCACTGCAACATCCACCTCCTGGGTTCAAGAGATTCTTCCACCTCAGCCTCCCAAGTAGCTGGGACTACAGGCGCATGCCACCACACCTAGATAACTTTTGTATTTTTAGTAGAGACGGGGTTTCATCATGGTGAGGATGGTCTCGATCTCTTGACCTCGTGATCCACCCGCCTCGGCCTCCCAAAGTGCTGGGATTACAGGCGTGAGCCACTGCGCCTGGCCAGGTATGTGTTTTTAAAATGGTATGAGATTCCCAGAAGTCTGTTGTCAGTCATAATTTTCATGATGTTAAAATACCATATATCACAAAAATAATCAAATTTCCTTCTAAATTGCTGGTTATAATTAAATCTCATTATATTTTTAACTATGAACATTGTCTTTGTCCTCCACAGTTATCATTTTAAGTCTTTTCTAAAAACATTTGCAATAAGCTAGAGTTCAAAATTTTATCTTTTTTCAAGGAGATTTACAGTAAAAACTCTGATAAGTACTTTGGAATACAGATTTCTTATAGCTTTAAGATCATACCAGTGGACTGAGTAAGAATTTCTGGAACTCTAGTGAAGAGACTGATCGTTTCATGAAACTGCTAACCAACATGGAGCAAAACAAAAAATTATTGCATGGAACCAAATGATATCAAAAGGATAATGATTTTGTGTCTTTTTATGGGAATGTTTTTGGTTATTTAACTGTTTTATTTTCCATATTTAAAGAAAGTTTTTTTTTTTTTTCTTGTAAGCTATCTATAGCGTTTGGCAATTTGGTAAAATATACTTTCGTGAACAAAAATTCAAGCATTTATTTTTTTTTCTCCCTACCTGATCCTATCTAAAATTCAGATACTACTCATAAGTATTCTTATGTTTTTATGGTAACATAGTTATTTGCCTTGCTTGATAAGAATCTACTATCTTTATAATAAGAGAACTGGAAATAATGGTTATCCTATCAAGACCTTGACTGGGATGCCATATTTGAGAATGTCCTTATAATGAACTATAGGTATTGCAGGTAAAGCCTGAAGTCTGCCTTGCTTTGGCAAATTTGCTTTAAGGGTTTTTAAAAGTCTAATCTGATATTCCTTATCAAAACTTCCAGCAAAGTGTACTTTAAAAGAGCCTATGTGCTCAACTGCTATCTTTGTTGCATTTATGTAAATAAGCAGGCCAAGCTGGATGAAGCTAAACTTACTTTGCAAACGAATTAGTCTTACTTTGATTATATCTTTGGTAGAAATGAGGGTAATTATAGAGAAAACAATTGTATTTCAGAAAAAAAAAAGTAGTACTTCTGTTATTAGATTGCAACCCTATTCATTGTTTTTGGGCTTTTGAAAACTACCTATAGACTGGAATGAATCCTGAATTCTTTTAGTTTCCTCCAATCTAATGCTGTGCCATGGAATTGCTAACTAGAACTTCTCTGTCCAAGAAACTCCATAAGGTGGAGTTTGAAAATTCAATGTAAATTTCGAGAGAATATTCTCATGCCAGATGTGTGAACCACTCAGATACTTCACCAAAATGCCCAGTGCCATGACCAGAGACATTCAAACTGCAAACCAGGATAAGAAGTTGATGACTTCACTCTGTGGACAGCTCTACCCAAGATATCAGAACAAGACTCCACATCATAATGAGACTCTTAGTCCTTTAATTTTTTCTTGCTTATGTCTACCTCTTTTGCTTGGCAAGATGATGCTATAATTAGAATTTCACAGTCAATAGCTTCTGTGGAAAACTTGACAGAGTGTTAGATCATTCATATCAAATCCAAATCTTTTATGACCTAAGGGATCCTCCAGGTCACCTAGTGTCTAACATTACCAATATCTTTAAAGAAACTGCTTCAGATTATATGAATGTTCTCTTTTACAGCCTTAGACTTCTATATCCACATGTTCTCACTGCCTGTTTTAATTTAACCCAGGCTTGGGATGCTAGATAGTAGAATTGCTACCTACTAGCTGAATAAAAAGGAGCCTGTGCAGTTGCTAATATTTCTTCTTTCATGTGGATAAACACGTCAAGTATTTTAGTGACTTAGTTGTAAAAATCAGCAAACAAACTACTTGTTTAGAACAGGTAGAATCCTAATCTGGCTTTTTCTTTAGTCTATTTAATTTTAGTTGATTTGTCCTGAGGACTCTGGATAAGAAGCATACTTCAAACTCTTGGTATTATACTTCTTATAGTCATAATATTTTGTAGAATTGAGGCTGCATGTTCATGAATTATAAATAAAAGCCAATTAGATCTATAACTAAATTTGTTGTAATTTTGTCTCTTGACAGTTCAACTTTGGCAGAATTCAACAAAAAGCCATTATTTGATTTTTTACTTCTTTTTAATAAATCTGAAATATGAAAGCAAGATATTAGATCCTCAAGTATTGTCTGAAAACATTACTAAGATCTACTTTCAGAGTGTATGCCTTCAGGTAGGGCTTTAAAAATACAGTTAGTCTTGTACTCAAACAACTTGAGAGACTTTCCAGTTTTCATTGCTTCCCTAGTTTAATGGCAACACAAGTAATCACTGCCTCTTTTTAATTTATCTTCTTGCATCTAAGAAAAAAATACAAATAAGAAAAATTAAATTAAGGGTAAAAAGGTTTACTTTTCACGTTAGTTATGCAGATCTATTGCTTTGTTACATTTTATAAAAGCAGGGATTTAAAAAAAAAATCTCCAGAAGTGCTCACATGACTGCTTCGTGGTGGAATGACTAAATTACAACCTATTTTATAATCATAAGAATTTTGAAAGTATATGCAACTCTGAAATATATGCAAAAGTTGTGACATCATGAGGTCTAATGGAATATATGTAAATTATAACATTTAATTTATTCTCTTGGTCTTTTTATGTTCTCTCTTCTCATGAGATCTGAGTTAGGAAAAAACATTGGGCAAGGTGCAAAGCTTCTATCCCATGAGATTACATATTGTGTAATGCCATGTTCTCCTTTAGTAGATGTAGAAAACATGTAGTAGATGTAGTAATAATAAAATCACAATTTTCTTTTCATAGTCAACCAACCAAATTTCTGACCAATTACTCTGTCCTATTAACTTTTCTTTTTTTTTTCCTAAGAGGGAGTCTCGCTCTTTCACCCAAACTGGAGTGCAGGGGCATGATTACAGCTCACTGCAATTCCCACTTCCGCAGTTTGAGTGATTCTTCTGCCTCAGCCTCCCAAGTAGCTGGGACTACAGGCACACACCTGGCTAATTTTTGTATTTTTAGTAGATATGGGGTTTCACCATATCTACTGGTCTCGAGCTCCTGACCTCAAGTGATCTGCTCACCTCAGCCTCCCAAACTGCTGGGATTACAGGCATGAGCCATTGCTCCTGGTCCAGTCATATTCACATTTAAATTTATGTTGATTCTGGGAAGACATCTCTTTTCTGTGTTTAAGTTGTGATTTAAAATATTTTAAATATATATATATATAGCATATATGTAAATGCACATGCATGCATTTTATGGTGAAAGAGAGAGAAAGCTATACGGTACCTTGCTTGGACAATTTTTTCACTGGGATTTCATGGTAAAGCTGATAGTGTTCCATGTCCTCTTCATTCCTAGATCTGATAGATTTCAAAGCATTAATGAGTTGTCACCAAGTCTCAGGCGGTGGCCAGTGGCACAGTCTTGTCAAGCTCTTTTCTCCCCAAGGCTGTTCATGATTTCTTAGTGCTTGTCAAAGATGACTTATTCAAAACTACCATTTAGTTTTATTTCCCATTAATGAAGCAGGAAAACACACTGATTTCTGCCCATTGATTCTACTTCCTTAGATCACATCTTCTTTGCTTTTGTAGGCATGACAAACTACATAGGCTCACCAGCTTCTAATATGTTAAATATTTAATACAAGAGTCTGGGTTAAATATTTAATCCCAGTGATGCAGAATATTTGGAAGTAATTTAGAATCAGAACTAGTACAGGAATTACTAGTAGGAAAACTTTCTCACAGCTTGGAGTCTTTACAAAATTATGACTATAGGGTTTTCAAACAAATTCTAAAAATTAACAAAGTATAGTATTCAGATTTATTGTTTTTGTTGTTGATGGTGGTGTGTGTGCATTTCTTTTAATTGACATAAAAATCTATGAAAATTTTTTTATGTATTCTATAAAAGTACCTCAGGGACACTTAATAGTATCTTCTAAAGAAGTTCAAAGCAAATGATATATAAGAAAAGTAACCTTGGCATAATCTAAAAGCAGTTTATAACTACAGGTAAGTATTTTATCTACCAACACTGCAGTTCATTACATTTGATAAATTATCTGTCATCATGTGTACTTTTAGGATATTCTCTTGTCACTGCATGATATATACCTTTTTCATTCAGTTAGTCATCCCATCTCTTTTCAATGGCATCTCAGCATATTTTCATTTCAAAATTCTCATATTTTCCTTTATTTATATTTGAAGAGATTTTTCTTTTTATTGATGATGCCATTGATGACCAGTAAAGTATATTCAAATAACCAATTGGAAATATGGAATATTCAGTCTAAAATCAGTTTATGGAATATCTGACAAGGGAATTGTAAGGGTCTTACAATGTTACTTCAAAATGTTAACCTCGTAGAAATTCACCTATGTTTTACTAACGTCTCCTCAAGTTGCTGCTTAAAAAAATTTATATCAGATTCTTAGTAGATAGTAACAATTTTGTCATTTGCAAGCAAGAGAAACAACTTTCTTCCCTTACAGTTTTGAAATTTAAAATACTTGTTTCTGAGCAAAATGAACTAGTGCTAAAAAAGGTTGATATCAAATCTTAGGTTTATTTACAATCTAAAGGCATCATCCGAAAATGAGAGGCCTCTTACTATATGAATCAGCACTATAATATTAGGCCATTAATTTTAATGACAAAACCTACAATCACTTTTGCACTGACATAATTTTATAATATCCAATATTTATAGCAAGCATATTAATATTATCTTCATATAGATATTGAAACTGCGGCCCAGAGAGAATAACTTAGTTTAGATAATGAAAGCATAATGAGCCACCAATAACAGGGAAATGTCAGACAATTTGCCTTTGAAAAACTTGAGAAGACAGTTTCAAGTAGGTTTCTTAGAGAACTCAGTCAATATATAGACAGTAACATAAAAAGGAGAGCAAAATCAAGTAGCTCTACTACCACACTACATTTTAACAATATTAACTAAGAAAGAAATATATTTTATGACGTATATATAAGCATTATATCTAAAAATATATTCTGAATTGCCTATTTCTTTGCTCTTTCCTTTAAACTATAAATATATGCTTTCTGCTGTCAAACAAATAATATGTACTATCTATACCTCGTCAAATTTATAAGAAATATTGCCATGAATAGATTGTTAAAGTATTAGACTACAGTAAGTTGCTTCCAATCCATTTTAAGAGGACCCACTAGTAAAAATTCTAATTCAGTATTCAAAATGGGCCATAGGCAGTTAGAGTCTATCAGTCAACTGACTATCAGTCAACAGTTGTGAACTATTGACTACTGAATAGTCAAACTGTCAGTCAGCAGTTGTGAACTAGTCAATTAATGAGTACCTCAGGTGTTCTGATGTGATGGTTTAGCAATCACTTCTCTAGATAATTTTTCTAATTTGCTCCTTTGCTGAGTTATAATTTTATTGTTTACCTTTTAGAGTTTTGAGTTTTTGTATTTTTTAATAAGATAGATTACCAACTAATTATAATCAAATTTGTTTACCTTGACTAGGTTGCTTATAATACTATTAAGACCTAGGTCGTACTTTGAGCCCTATTCTGTAAGCATATACTCTCCTCATATTTTCTACTGACAGCCTCATAAGATAATTTGTTTATAACAGAAATAGCACATTAAGGAATTTTTAAAGATCAGGGCAAATCCATGGTTACTGATTAACTAGTAGCTCAGATAATATATTTAATTGGGGACTCATCATTCCTGTTTTCTGAACGTTACTTTTAAAGTCTTACTATATCAACAACTCACATATATTTATTTTCTTAATAATCTCTTTAATTTGACTCACTTTCTAAACTCAAATACATAAATGCTTGCACTACTATAAAACGAAAATGGTAAAATTGCAATAAATAAAAGACAACTTTTAAATACATGCAATAACACAGAAATAATGCTTTTAAATCTATAGGTATTTACTGCTCTCCACTATGGTTTTAAGCTGGGATTTACTTACTTGTTGATAAAAAAGAAAAAAAAAGGTTTGGAATTAATGTGATATGATTTGGCTATGTCCCCACCCAAATCTCAATTTGAATTGTATCTCCCAGAATTCCCACATCCTGTGGGAGGAACCTGGGGCAGGTAATTGAATCATGGGGGCCAGTCCTTCCCGTGTTATTCTCATGATAGTGAGTAAGGCTCATGAGATCTGATGGGTTTATCATGGGTTTCCGCCTTCACTTTTTCCTCATTTTTTTCTTGCTTCCACTATGTAAGAAGTGCTTTTTACCTTCTGACAGTTTCCCAGCCGTGTGGAACTGTAAGTCCAATTAAACCTTTTTTTCATCCCAATTTCGAGTAGGTCTTTATCAGCAGCACTTAAACAGACTAATACATAGTGACAAGTATCAAATATATACTAACACAAAATGAATATGCTTAACTGGGGGCTTATTTCTTATTTTCTGAACACTACTTTTTAAGTCTTTCTATGTCAACAACTCATATATATTATTCTTTATACCTCATAACAAAATATACCTCAAATAATTCATAGTTGTCAGATTTGAACATTTTTTGGCATATTAAAGTGCCTCAGAATCTAGATCAAATAATACAGTAAAATTATATTCATTAAATGAGAAAATAAGTTCAGGAAAAGGGACGTATTGCTAATTGCTTATAAACATGAAAATTCAGAGTACCAGTGATGGATTTAAGATTATAATCCACATTTTAAATATTTATCTTCATTAGTCCTTTGGATCACATCGGGAAAAAACAAACAAACAAAAAAAAAAACTAATTTCTGGCTATAAGGATGAATTGCAAAGTCTGAGAATTTTTTGGTCAAAATAAAAACAAAAATTCTTAATAAAATAATACAAACATCCTTGAAAATGACTAGTTGAACTTTTGAAAAATAAAAACAAAATCCTAATAGAGAAAATGTGAAAAAGGAAAAGAATCTCAAAGAGTTATGAAAAACTAAAACTGAAGTAGTAAGTGCTCTCATAATAGAAAGGAAACAGGCCCAGGCCATACAATATGATGAAATGGAATGAGATATTTGCATGAATCTGAGAGCCTCCATAGGTTACTTCCTAATTAGAGGATGTATTAGAAAAAATATTCCCAGTGCAACTAAAGATGACAAGAGAATTTGTCTGTCTTCACATAGATTATAGGCAGAAGAAAGATTCTGCCCCCTGAGAATTTATAGGCAGAGATTTCTTCACACAATTTTATACCCAAATTTACAGTACTTGTGAGTCCCAGGACACCAAGTGGTTTTAGGTATCTGGCAGTTTCAAAGACAGATCATGTTCAGAAGGACATACCTCAATTCACTCTTTTTTTTTTTTTTTTTTTGAAATGGAGTCTTGACCTTTCGCCCAGGCGGGAGTGGTGCAGGGGCTCCATCTCAGCTCACTACAACCTTGCCTCCTGGGTTCAAGCAATTCTCCTGCCTTTGTCTTTCAAGTAGCCGGGATTACAGGCACCCACCACCATGCCTGGCTAATTTTTGTGTTTTTAGCAAAGACAGATTTTCACCATGTTGGCCAGGCTGGTCTCAAACTCCTAACCTCAGGTGATCCACTTGCCTCGGCCTCCCAAAGTGCTAGTGTTACAGGTATGAGCCCTTGTGCCCGGCCCCTCAATTCACTCTTACTTCCAGAAAAGATAACTGAATATGAGCTCATAATCCCATATTATCCAACACACAAAGAAATCACAGCCACTAAAGTAAGAGTCAGCAGAAATCATCAACAAAATTAGCTAGCTATTAAAAGCAAACCAAATAAAAACACAAATATATCTATAATAGGCAAACAACTAAAATTGGTGGATCATACAAACATTAGGTATAAATACACTGAAGATAATTAGTACACTAAATTATTAATGGGAAGTCTAGGGAATCAAAATAATAGAAAACATGAAGCTTTAAGAGATAAAAATTAGAACAACAAATGCATCTCACCTGCAGAATTCATGAAGGACAAAATAGAATGCTGAAAGAAAATACTTGAAGAAATAATAGCTGAACATTTTTGATAACTAAAGACATGGACTTTTAGATTCATGATTTTAAACAGAATCCAACTGGGTGGAAAAAATGCATTGGACACATCATGGTAACATTGTATCACTTCAAAGACAAAGAGAATATCCTAAAAGTTATCAAAGAGAAAAGACAGCCATCAATCAGCATTTGGACTTACAAACAACTTAACTATAGAAGCCAGATGGTAGTAGAATAACCTCTTGAATCTGCTAAAAGAAAATACAGTAACATTGGCCTGTAAGCACACCTTAACTTAACATTTAATAGGAGAGTAAATGTAAGGATATAGTTAAGCACATTACTTTTAATGGAAAAAACACAATTACTTTTGCCCCAACCTAACAAAATTAAGAGACTTTACCTTCAACAGAAAGACACTAAAGAAACTTCTAAAAGATGTACTTCAAGGGCCCATCACCTGAGGTCGGGAGTTGAAGACCAGCCTGACCATCAGGGAGAAACCCCGTCTCTACTAAAAATACAAATTACCTGGACGTGGTGGTGCATGCCTGTAATTCCAGCTACTAAGGAGGCTAAGGCAGGAGAATCGCTTGAACTTGGGAGGTGGAGGTTGTGGTGAGCCGAGATTGTGCCATTGTGTTCCAGCCTGGGCAACAAGAGTGACACTCCATCACAAAAAAAAAANAAAAAAAAAAAAAAGAAAAAGAAAATAACTGATTCTGAGAATTCCACAGCATATTATTTTAAGTAGTACAATTCCACTGCTTGTAAAGTATAGCTGTTGACAATAGTGTAGAGAGTGTTTAACTACTCTGGCTTCTCTTGGTGTGATAAATTCAAGTTGTGAAAAATGTAATGAGATATTTGAATGAAACTGAGAACCTCTATGGGGTACCTTCTCATTAGAGGATGTACTAGATAAAAATATTCCCAGTGGCAATTAAAGGTGATAAGGGAATTTGTCTGTCTTCACATAGATTATAGGCAGAAGAAAAGTTCTGCTAATTATTATAGATTTCACCATTTGGTCATTTGCTGTGATTTGTGGTTAGCTGGACTTACGGTGCCAATGAGCATATCCACCTATTTCCTCTTGTTTTCACCAAAGAGCAGTGATAGTGAATATCTCAAATATTCTTTGCTCAAAGTTACTAATCTGTGACTTCAGGGTTTATCCTTTAGACTAAGGAAGACAGGGAAAAATGAAGTGTGAGAATCTGACTTCTCCCTAAAATGTAAGAAACAGGCTCCAATCAAATAAATTTCAAAATGCAGTGACAATACAATTTTTCACAGAACTTAGCAAATCTTTTTTATCATCCCACCATAAGAAAGCTTAAATGTAATTCATATTTCCTCGGCATGTAGCTCAATTTGGCAAAGTGTTTTCAAGGAGTAAGATTGGTTGTGTGACTCAGGAGAGTCTGCCACTTACATGGACTGAATTATGATCAGAATCTGATAGGACATTTTACAGATTATCAAAACTACATTGTTGTTGCACCATTCGAGATGGTGATTAGACAGAAATCAAAATCAGAGCGTTGTGAGTATAGACATCTATTTAAATAAAATCTATTAAAGGAAATGTTGACCTTTGGTGCCATTGGAAGTAACACCAACTGAACCATGCTCATTTACAAGCTGCTATATAAATAATTGACAAAACAGGAGAAAAAGTCATTCCAAGAATTCATGAGGGTCTTATCTCTGAATGGCTCTCTTTTTAGCCATTAGATTTTCCTAACCACCTTGCTATGAAGGCAAACCATAAATGCTGAAAGGGCACAAAAAAGGACAAGCTAAAAATAAAGTTTCTTGAAACACATAGAAGCATGTGATAGGCAGAATTTCAGGCTAGATATAATATTGAATGAATTAGGTTCTCACGGCAAAAGTCTTCTTAAAGAAATATATGTGACAATTTCACATGCTGCTAATGAAAGAATGAGAAAGACTGTAGAGAAGGAATATTGCCCTTTGGCAGGCAGCCAGTCAGTCATCACTGCACCAGCTGTAAGTGATGCAGCAATAGCTAATGAGGCCAACTTTATTGGGCAGAACTGTTTGTCCTTATGTTACAGGGGTGTGGGGCATACGCCTGAGAAAAATACAGGGAAAATAGTTAATTTTGGCTTTTATAGTTAAGATTTAAAAATATATACATATATTAATGCTTGAATTCTGTCTTGCTGGCTGCCTGAACACAAATATAGAGCTCTGCTCTGAGTTTCCTATAATATACAAGAAGAGCATGTTGTTTACACACATACACATAAAAATATGGGTTTTAATGTCCAAATATTTTCAAAGTCAATGTGTTGAGTATATAACAAGGTAAGCTCTTACGTTATTTTAAGCAGTCTATTGAGGATTTTTTAAAGGTTGTTTTTTGCTTTTGGGTTTTTTTGGCAATTATAGATCTGGAGTGAGATTGATTCATGTATAAGTTTGCATATATGATATCAAAAATTATATTTATTTAGTTACTATAGAAATAAAAATTCCTCTGCAGTATGGAGTGGCTCAGCATAAAGTGTGAGAGTACATGAGCACTATGTACATAAGGTGTAAGGAGACAGAGCCTCATTTCAGAAGTCAGAAAACAATTTACGATACAAAGGTATCAGAGATGAGAGAGGGATCTGTCAGAGCCACGTCTGAAGTGTGGGGATCTTTTAAGCAAGAGCCCAGTCCAAGGCTGAGTCTAAGACACTGTCTTTGCTAGTAAGTTACCCCTGTTCTTTTGCAGTCCTTAAACTATGTCTCCAGCTACCCAGGTTGAGAACTTTCCTTATTTCTTCTAACAGAAGAAGCTCAGAAGCCATGGAGTCTAGCCCTGACATACATATCATTTCAAGCCACGTTTTCATTTGATGTTCTGTATGTTTAGCTAACGAGATCCAGGCCATAAATATTTTATATAGAAAGCAATCAAGTCAAACGTAAGATTGTTAGTGTGATATATCAGTTGGCTGTACTTTATAAAAAGACATTCCCTGGGTTTTAAATTATTTTGTCTAACTATAGCTCCCTTTCATTTACTTATGTATTCACTAGAACCTAGAGAAGACATTATATCTCCTGAAAAAGTGAACTTAAGTTTAGAACTTTCTTGCTAAACCAATCTAGAATATAATTAAAGTCACACCAATTTAGATTCATATCATACTATTGTGCCTGTAAAATCAAGGTTATAGCATAATATTTAAAAATATTTGAAAATGCCCTTCTACTAGTGTGCAGAAAATAAGCCAAATTATGTTAAAAAAAATAAAACAAGTATAGAGAAAAGATTGAAACAATGTACACTGAAACACAAAGAAGAATTATTCTGGGAAAGAGATTGATGCACTTTTCATTTCTCTTTCTTTGAATTATTTTTTACTCTCCAAAGCGAGTGTTTATGTTATCACATATACATTCTATTACATCCATTTTTTTCTTTCAATTCGGCAAAATCCCTAGTTCTGTTTTCATGAGTTTTACATAAAATATGTTCTGTCGTTGGTAATGCCAAAGTAGAACATCCTTTCCGAGTAATGTAAGCTCTTGGATAGTTCATTTAAATTAATTTCAGTCTATCGAAGCTTCATTTGGCTGAAGTTGAAAAGAAGCTTATTTTGAAATTTTCCTGATTTTCCCAATAATGCTTTTTTAGTTTTTCTTTAGTTTTTTGAACCTATGATCCAGTTAAGGATCACACATGGCATTCAGTTGCTATGGCTTTTTAGTTATGTATAATCTAGACCATTTCTCCTCTTTGTTGTAATCTTTCATAACATTGATATTTCTAACATCCTGTCATAATTGTTTTGCAAAAGTCTTTTAATTTTCTGATTTTTGGTTACTTTTTCTTGATTAGATTCATGTTAACATTTTTGGCAGAAAAACTATACAAGAGAAATTGCCTCCTTCCCTATATATCATATTGGGAGGCTCATAAGTCACAGTGCCCAATTTTTGGCAATGCCAAACTTGATCCCTTGGTCAATGTGGCATCTGTCAGATTTCATTATTCTTTTTTTTTAACTTTAAGATCTGGGCTACATGTACTGAACATTCAGGTTTGTGACGTAGGTACACATGTACCATGGTGGCTTGCTGCACCTATCAACCCATCATCTAGGTTTTAAGCTCCTCATCCATTAGGTGTTTGTCCTAATGCTCTCCCTCCCTCTTTCCCCTCATGCTCTGACAGGTCTCTGTGTGTGATATTTCCCACCCTGTGTCCATGTGTTCTCATTGTTCAGCTCTCACTTATGAATGAGAAAATTCAGTGTTTTATTTTCTGTTCCTGTGTTAGTTTGCTGAAGATAACCCTTTCCAGCTTCAACCATGTCGCTGAAAAGGACATGAACTCATTCTTTTTTATGGCTGCATAGTCTTCCATGGTGTATATGTGCCACATTTTCTATAACCAGTTTATCATTTGTGGGCATATGCGTTGGTTCCAAGTCTTTGCTATTGTAAATAGAGCTGCAATAAACATACATGTGTATGTGTCTTTACAGTAGAATGATTTATAATCCTTTGGATCTATACCCAGTAATGTGATTGCTGGATCAAATGGTATTTCTTGTTCTAGATCCTTGAGGAATTGCCACACTGTCTTCCACAATGGTTGAACTACTGAAGTATGTTTTCTTGGAAATTCCCAAGTAGTCTGCGGAAAAACACTTGGGACTGCATAAATCCTGTTCCATAAAAATCTTTTGTGCAATGGTTTTATCATCCGTTGGTGACTCTTGCTGAATTAATTAATATATGGTGATTATACCATATTTTTATCAATCCTATATTTCTATCAATCCTATACAGATTGGCATTCTGTAAAGGATAACTTCCCTTTTTCTACTTTCTTAACTTTTAAAAAATATATCTATACAAACTCATAGATTCTTTTTTATTGAATGAGTTATAAAACCACTCATGGTTTTTGTTCATTTTGATACCCACGTTGTGCCCAATTTGGCCAGTGCATGCTCTTTAAAGTTGGCTCCTGTGTTCTTTTCATATCTCCTTGTGTTGCAGAGTCCTTTTATCTTCTTTCTGGCATGTTCCCAACTTGTACTTTTCTGCCTCACCTGTAGTCATTTCTTTAAGAAGGCTTGGTGATTTTTAATGGGTAATAATATATATGTTTTTAAAGATCTGGACATTTTATAGCTACTGGACTTCTAGATTCTGTTCAGAGGACATTGCTAAGAAATGCTTAGATAGGTAGAGAGAGAGGGAGAGAGAGAGACATTTTTAAATAAAGAGGCTATACAATTTGTCCTTCATACCTCAGGTTCTGCATCTGTGGATGCAACCAATCACAGAAGGAAAATATTTTTCTAAAACAAACAACATAAAATAATTTTTAAAATTTTTATTACATAAAAATAATGAAATAAAAATGCAGTATAAGGACTATTTATATAACAATTATATTTTATTGGGTATTAGAAATAATTGAGAAATGATTTAAAATATATGGGAGAATATGCATAGGTTATATTCAAATATTATACCATTGTATATAAGAGCCTTGAGCATCTATGGGTTTTGGTATTTGCAGTGTCCTAGAAGTGACCACCTGTGGATACTGAAGGATGATTGTGCTATCACTTCTAATACTCTCCCACATCACAAGGCTCTTTATCTCCATTCCTGTTTTATATTTGCATCTCTCTTCTCCCATAATTATAACCTACTTCTCAATAGCATCAATATGTTCCTTTCTTTGTTCAGTTATACACAGCATACAAATAGTTTTGAAATCACTACATGCCTGCCACTGTCAACATCAAACCTACTTTATAACTTTTGGAATTTTTCCGCATTTTCTCTTTTTTTTTTTTTTGTATCTATTTATTTGTTTGTTTGTTTGTTTATTTGTTGAGACAGAATTTCGCTCTTGTTGCCCACGCTGAAGTGCAATTGTGCAATATCAGCTCACTGCAACCTCCACCTCCTGGGTTCAAACTGTCCTCCTGCCACAGCCTCCCGAGTAGCTAGGATTACAGGCATGCGCCACCATGCCCAGCTAATTTTGTATTTTTAGTAGAGATGGGGTTTCTCCATGTTGGTCAGGCTGTTCTCAAACTCCTAACCTCAGGTAATCTGCCCTCCTCGGCCTCCCAAAGTGCTTTTATGACTTTTCTTTAGAGTATATCCCATTTAGGATGTCCTCTAAGAGTACTCTGTTCAAAAGTGAACAATTCCACTTTAGAATAAGCAAATTAATTCTTCTGTATGATTATGCTATCAATGCTACAGTGATATATTCCTTTGTTTCTATTTGTTTTTCATGTTGATACTTACTTCATTTGCATTCCTTTTGCTTTATATTTTAAATATGTAAGTTATCGACATAGTCCCAAAGTAAAAACATATTAGAAGAGTCCCACTCTCAACTGTTTTTCTTCCACTCAATTCCCATCACTCTCTCTGTGTAACCCTTTTCTTTAGTATCTGATTGATACTTTATTTCTTTCTTTAAAAAATAAGATATTAAAATATATATATATATATATATATACATGTTTTATGCCCATTCGTGCTTAAACACAGGTTTTGTATTAAGTATATTTTCCCACATTGTTTTTTCACTTCACAATACATCCTAGAAATTATGTAATATTAATTCATGAAAATTATGCTCATTTTTGTTACATAGTTGCCTAGTTGTCCATTCAAGTGTGTTCAGCCTGTTTTATTCAACCAATTGCAGGGACATGGATGAAACTGGAAACCGTCATTCTCAGCAAATTGACACAAGAACAGAAAACCAAACACCACATGTTTTCACTCATAAGTGGGTGTTGAACAATGAGAACACACGGGTTCAGGGAGGGGAACATCACACACCAGGGCCTGGGGAGTGGGGGTCTAGGGGAGGAACAGTGGGGGGTGGGGGGATTGGGGAGGGACAGCATTAGGAGAAATACCTAATGTAGATGATGGGGCGATGGTTTTATGCAGCAAACCACCACCATGTCATGTGTATACCTATGTAACAAACCTGTACGATCTGCACTTGTACCCCAGAACTTAAAGTATAATTTTAAAAAAAGGAAAAAAAAGAATTGTTTTCATATACTTTGTTGTTAGAAATGTTGCTGCAATTATTATCTCTGTGAATTTTTGCTTTGTTTGATTTTCTTGGAGATGTATTTTAAGAGTAAATTTCTAGAGGTGGGATTACTGAATGAGAGAGTAATTTCTTATTTTTTTTTTCTAAGAGTAATTTCATATCTTTTTTTTTTTTTTAGCTATTGGGAAGTTCTTCACAATGCTTTTATATTTTTGTATTCTGTTAGCAGTATGTAAGAGTGCCTGGTGGTGTACCACCTCAGCAAAAGAGAGTCTTGTCACACTCTTGAATTTTTGCCAATCTGATAAACAACAAATAATATCAGGCAGGTAATTTTATTTTATTTTCTCTTATTATGAATAAAATTGAGCATGTTTTTATGAATTCAAAGGCCATTTGTATAATTTCTGTGAGAAATCTTTATTCATGATAATTGCTCAGTTTTCTAATTTTTTTTGATTTTGTGGTTTTTTGTTTTGAAGTCTTGCTCTGTCACCCAGGCTGGAGCAGCACAGTGGTGAAATCTCAGCTGATTGCAACCTCCACCTCCCGGGTCCAAGCAATTCTTCTGACTCAGTGTCCAGAGTAGCTGGGACTACAGGCATGCACCAACATGCCCAGCAAATTTTTAGATTTTTAGTAGAGACAGGGTTTCACCAGATTGACCAGGCTGGTCTTGAACTCCTGACTTCGTGATCTGCCCACCTCAGCCTCCCAAAATGCTGGGATTGCAGGTGTGAGCCACTGTGCCTGGCCTCTTGGTCTTATTTTTAAAGAGCTTTCATGTATTAAGGATATGATACATTAATTTATAGTACATAATGCAAGTATTATCTCTCATATTTTGAGAAATCTCTCTATTTAATTGTGTTATATTGATTTTACTTGGCATACTTTTTATTTCTTTTTATTTAGTCAAAGTTATCCATCTTTCTTCTTGCTTTTCAGCTTGGTGTTATAATCAACTTACATCAAAAGAATAAAATGTTTTAAAAAGGGAAAAACCATATAATAATTTTTCTTACAAGAAGTGCTTTTTTTTTCATATTTCAAAGTGCGAAGGTGGTCATTTAAGCCATATAAATCAATTCCTGGTTAATATTTGGTAAAGACAGATTGTTTTTATAAAAGGGATAAGCTTCTCGGTGTCCACCAGTCACCCATGATGAATCCAGAAGCAGTGTTGAAGCCAACTACAATCTAAATATAATATAACTACATTTCCTGCTGGGTTTTATAAATGTATGTATCTCCCATGCAAGTTTATCTTTTCAGTGAATGATCTAGTACAATCAGGTCATTTCTGTATAAGAAGTTTTCAGAAATACCTAAGAGATATCTTAGTCTTAAAAGATGATAGAAATTTGAGTGTTATTTTGTCAATGTCTCAATTCCTTTATATTACTTCTTTAAACAAAAAGGAAAAAAAAATGAACAAGTGAGTTATATTAAATGAGTTAATATTTTTCAAATGTTGAATTATTTTCTTCTTTAGTATCAGCCAAAATTATATAATTTTGTAGATGTGTTTAACCCCACAATTTTATGGCCAGAGATTCTTTTCCAGAATGCACCTAAAGCCCAGGCATTCTCTTGAAGAATGTTTTTTATCTCTGGATCTGGAAGCTTCTATTTGTTTATGCCTAGAACCTAGATTAAATAAGTTTATTTTGCTTACCAGTAATGAAGGAAACAATAATGCAATTGTGTAAGAGAGTATGGGAACACAGTATGAGTTCAGTACAATATATTGAAAAAAATCTGAAATGAGAATCAAGAGAATAAATATGGAGTTGTAGTTCGGTCAAAATTACATCCTAGGAGCTTGAGTGATCAATTTCTGATTTACAATATGCACATCTGTAAAATCTAAGAGTTATGATTGATTAAATATAATCTAAATTGGAAAATTCATAATTTTGTGATTTTTGGCACTCTTTTAGCAACTTCTTTCCTCATACTTCTTTACTTACGACTATCTGACCTGCCTCAACTACCCATACTTCCCGAATTCATAATTCCAATTCATTTCTTCACTAAAACTTTTCCCTTTGTCATCCTTATAAGGGCACAGAAATGCTTAGTAAGAATATAACCAAGAAATACTTAGTTATATTCCACAACAGTTTGTATTTTGCATCCTCTATCAAGTACTGTCTTAATCCATTCAAGGGACTATTACAGAATACTATACACTGAGTAGATTCTCAGCATCAGAAATTTGAATCTTACAGTTCTAGAGTTTGGAAAGTCCAAGATCAAGGCACCAACAGATTCAGTGTCTGCTTGGGTCCCATTTTGTTGTAGATGGTGCTGTTCTCACTGCAACTTCACATGGCAAAATGAGCAAGGCAGCTCTCTGGAGCTTCTTTCCTGGGGGCTCTGCCTTCATGACCTTATCACCTCCCAAAGGTCCTCACCTCCTAATAGCATCATCTTGGAGGTTAGGATTTCAACATAGGAATTTTAGGGGCACATAAACATTCAGACCATAACAACTACATACTGACTTTTATAAAACTAACTTTTCTAGGTCAGCTACCCAAGATTTGTCATTTTTGTTTAAGACTATGTGTTGTGAAAGAAAAATAAAATCTCAGGACCCCAATTTGCTATGCCAGAAGAAAAAAATTATACTGAAAGCTGGGTCATGCAAGAAACTGCCTTTCATTTTGTTCCTAAGCAGATCGCTTCAGATAAAAGGCTGGAGGATATCACCACAGGTAGCTACTCTATGTTCACTTTACCTTATGTAGAGTGCTAATTTACTAATACATAATTGACTATTCCCTTATGTGCTCCTTTTCTCTTGCAACAGGTAGATTCAGTAATGTGGCCATACCCTTCCTCCATCCTCTCCAGTCTGCTTTTTCCCTTTAAATATTGAAGCTCAAAGTCATCTTTGAAAAAAGGCACAGACCACAGGTTGTTCCTATGGATTTGTATTTCTTTTTTCTGGACATGTTCTTAACCTTGACAAAATAAACTTCTAAACTGATTGAGATCTGTCTATGATACTTTTTGTCGTATAGTGTGCAGGGGCAGGAACCACATATGTGTATAGAATATCATTTGGAACCCTCATGACTTAAAATGATGCTGTGATGAAGTCTTTCAATCACCTTCAGGACTCAGAGAGCATGTGCAACCTGACATACTAAATTGGGAGGAATTAAACATCGCTTCCAGTCTAGTATAGTTCCTTTAAATGTAGTAAAGCTGGTAGCCATTCTGCTCTGTAAGACAGTTCCCATTCCTGAAGCTTCCTGGTATCCCAAGAAGCTTCACAGTCCCTCTGGCCACTGGGTCAAAATGATCCTCTTTTTCTATTACTCTATACTCAGCCTTAATCTTCAAGAAGAGCCCAACAGTACAAATTTCTGGAAAATAATACCTGCGTGGATGTACTTTATCAATTTACAAAGGATAGCTTTTTGTAATTTTATCTAAAATAGACTATCATATGGTAATTCTGCTTAGGTATAAAGAAAAAAAAATGCAGGAATAAAAAGATAATTTAGCTGCATGGTCTCAAATGCTCTTTAAGTCCAAAGAAACTGATGACATTGATATACATATGTCTTTCTTACTCTTTTAAGAGAAAGCATATTTATAAATCCTGTAATATATCTAAATTCAGCTCTGACAATTTAACCAGATGCCTTCCTTCATTACTCTCCACACGTGTTTCCAATACAGAAAAGCTTAAAATTGGTAAGATTTCAATTTAGCTAGTTATACCCTTTGAATTTCCATTCTGTATATTTCTAAGGTCAATAATAAAATATCTAGAATTGATTACATGTTTCTTTGACATATCAAACACTTTTGATGCAACTATACAACTTTTTTGATATAACTGCATTTGTAGAAATTGTATCTTTGTAAAGCTATTTCCTATTTTAACTTGGTTTTATGTATGTGCAAAGTTTTGGATATGCACATGCATATGTATATATAACATATCTGTGTCTATATTGAGCTGTGGTTGTATGAAAGAGTTTTTTAATCTAGGAATATAGTTTCCTAGTAACAAGAATCACATATAAGTTCTTTAAGGAACTCTCTCTACAATCATATGCCTTCAGCTTTGTTAGCAAGGCAAGAGCTTTTCAGAAGCAGCTTCAATTTCTGCATAGGACATCTAACAATCAAAGTAATGGTGCAATTGTATAAAGGAGACAGAGCCAAATAGAAACTTAGGCAGCAATTTCTTTAGATCCAATTCAACTTAAGAAAATCACATGGAAGGATACCCCTACAATAATCAATATTATATATTATTAATAATGATAAAATATGACATATTACATAGAGATTAAGAAGCTGTTATTTTATTTTCAAAGCTACATCTTTAAAAAGAATAGTTTAATTTCAAAGTGGGGTTAAACAAATGGGCTCTGCAGATAAAAGACTGAATGATATTTATTTTCTGTTCCCCCACCCCACCCCCACTCATAGCTTCAGAGAATAAATATCAATCTATCTAATTCCAGGTTGTGAAGATAAGAAGCTGCTGGGAAGCACATTTTTAAAATTTGTCCTCAGGTCTTATATAAAACATTGGAGGCTAAGAGAGACAGATTTGAGTCTACCATTTACTTTTAAAAATACATTTATTTACTTTTGCTTTTTTTCTCTATAAATTTGTCCTACAAAAGTGGAAATGAATTATTTTATTAAGCTTTAAGTTAAGATGTAAAATATAAACCTGAATAAGAAAACAATGAGCCAGAACTTATTTCTTCCCACTATGCCAAGCACAATGCAGTGAAGTATTTAGTAGACTTAAGACACCTAAATTATAATCCGAGCTGTGCCAGTCTGTGTGTCTCTTCATGCTTTATAAATTCTATTTCACCTCTGTTATTTTCAAGGGAACCAAGTTCCAACTCTAAGATACCATCAAATATCCTGTGTTACTCCATGTTATATCAAAGGTAATACAAGTTATTTGACTTGCACCAAGAAAAACACTTAGATACAAGCAGAATGAGATGGGACTCAATTGTTGAGATTACCATGGATTAGTGGAAACAAATCCATAGTTTTTCCAGGAGTAGAATATCTGTGCCCAGGGTCTGGTTTCATCACCTACTATCTGTATCTGTGTTTTATCTGGAAAGTCACCATAACTCACTTAAGATTCTAATTTCTAATCTATAAGATGGAAAGAGTCTGACATGCTATCACATAGAGTGGTTGTATTAGTTCGTTCTCAGCTGCTAATCAAGACATACCTGAGACTGAGTAATTTATAAAGAAAAGAGGCTTGATTGACTCACAGTTCCAAATGGCTCGAGAGGTCTCACAATTATGGTGGAAAATGAAAAAAGAGCAAAGAGACCTCTTACTTGGCAGCAAGCAAGAAAGAGATTATGCAGGGGAACTCCCCTGTATACAATCATCAGATCTCATGAGACTTGTTCACTATCATGACAACAGCATGGGAAAAACCTGTTCCCCATTATTCAATTACCTCCCACTGGGTTTTTCCTATGACACAAGGGGATTATTACAATTCAAGGTGATTTTGGGTGGGTACACAGAGCCAAACTATATCGTTCTGCCTCTGGACCCTCCTAAGTCTCATGTTCTCATATTTCAAAACCAATCATACTTCCAACAGTAACCCAAAGTCTTCACTCATTCCAGCATTAACCTATAAGTACAAGTCCAAAGTCTCATGTGAGATAAGACAAGTCTCTTCTGCCTATGAGCCTGTAAAATCAAAAGGAAGTTAGTTACTTCATAGACACAATGGAGGTACAGGCATTGGGTAAATACAACTATGCTAAATGGGAGAAATTGGCCAAAACAAAGTGCTACAGGCTCCATGCAAGTCCGAAATCCAGCAGGGTAGCCAAATCTTAAAGCTCTGAAATGGTCTCCTTTGACTCCATGTCTCCCATCCAGGTCATGTTGATGCAAAAGGTAGGCTCATATTGCCTCAGGCAGTGGTTAAGAAAATTAAATTGCATAAAAATATGTGAATTTTGTTTGCAGACTATAGATTATTTGTGAATATGAGGTATTCTTAAAGATCATTATTAATGTTGAATACAGGTCTTTCCCAAGACATGTAATATTGACTTAAGCACATCAATGTAAGTAATTTAAATCATATGGAGTAAAATGCAAGAATAATGCTAATAAACATTAGAAAAGATGTTAGCAACTTCAGGAAATACTTGGATCAAGATGACTTGAGATTCCTTATTTTCATCTTTCAAGAATCTGTTTGTGTAAACATTGGTGTGCTCATTGCATAATGACTGATATACTTTAATATAATGACATACTTAATTTCTGAAGCTCTTATTCACTTCTTGTGCCAAAATGCACATAATTAAGAGGTACTTTGCATTTAAATGAATTTAATTTTAGTAAAATCTTTCAAATTTATAGTTCACTAATAATTTGCAAATCAAGCAAATAAAAGTTAAGGGAGCTTTTAGCTTATAAATGAATAACCCACCTGCTGATAACAACTATATACTATAGACAAAACATTGAATACAAATATTTAAAGAAATTTAAGAGTAATAAAAACAAACACAAGCTGGAGGTGTTTTATCTCACTCTGTGTAAGATCTCCATTTATATGATTTTTTCCTGAGGAAACTCCCAATTTATATGATATACCTTTGATAGAACTAGGAAGAAAGCTACTATCTTATTAGTCTAAGGAGTAAGACAATGGGATTTGAAGATTAAATCTCAGAAAGAAGGGAACCACAGAGATTGTATATTAATCCCTCTCAAATCATTGGATGACCCCCTAAATTGGACATACAGAAAACAAGACATCAATAAGTCCATTTGGGGAGAACATCTAGAAGTCTAGAAAAGTTGTACTGAGTATTTAGCAGCTGCCCACTGCTGAAAAAACAGGATTAGAGTGTGAATTTCACCATTTTGAGGAAATTGGTAAATATCTCAAGACCTCCAATGAGAGATTCTGCCCCTGGACCCTCCTAAATCTCATGCCCTCCTATTTCAAAACCAATCATGCCTTCCAACAATAACCCAAAGCCTTCACTCCTTCCAGTATTAACCTAAAAGTACAAGTCCAAAGAAGCAATATAAGGGTTACACCTTAGGAGTAAGGGTTGCATACAAAGACAAAAAACTTAGCCATTATGACTCAAAAAACAAGCAAAATTCTCCCTTCTAAGAAAGCCTAAAGGTAATCTTTTAAAATATCAAGTAAACTGCCGGTAACTTAGCTGATTTCATGTAAAAATACAGCGCCCTTCAGAAGATGATAACAGATTCCAGAGTTCCTACAATGCATGATGTGAACCACTTAAAAATCAGGTATGTGATTATAGTTCACTAGAGATAAACTCACTTGTGACCCAAATGTTGAAATTACCAGTAAGAACTTGAACATAATTATGCTAAATATGTTAAAGACATAGAAAAAGATGAGAAAATTAGCGAAGCAAAGGAGAATGTCAAAAGAACTATAAAACTGTAAAAAAGGAACAAATGGAAACCATAAACTGAAAAACACAATCTCGGAAATAAAAACTTCACTGCGTATAATTAACAACAGATTGAATAAAACAGAAGGCATTTGTAAACTTGAAACTATGTCAACAGAAAATTTCCAAACTAATGTACAAATAGAAAGCAGACTGAAAAATAGAATAAAGCCTCCATGTCCATTTTGGCAGTATCAAGTAGTATAACATATGTGTAATTAGAGTCCCCAAAGGAGAATTTTAAAAAGGTGCAGAAAAAAATTTCTGAAGAGATATTGGCCAACATTTTTCCAAATTTGATTTAAAAAGAGCAATCTACATATGTAGGACACTTGGTGAATCCCAAACAGCTTATATAAAGAGGAAAATACACGTAGGCAAATCATAGTCAAACTGCTGAAAAATAAAAAAAAAAAATATAAAAGCGACCAGAGCAGTCAAAAAAATCATAACAGTGGAACTTCAAAAAGATCTGTTAATGACCTCTCTTAAGAAACAACATATATCAGAAGACAACGGAATAATTAAATAATGCTCTAAAAATTCTGAAAGAAAGAATCTGCATCCAGGTAACATATATTTAAAGATTTAAGGCAAAGAAAGACATTTTCAGGTAAACAAAAGTTGACAGAATTTATTGCAGCAGACATACACAAAATGTTGCTAAAGAAAGTTCTTCAGGCACAAAGTAAATGACTCCAGATGGAAATTCTTTTATATGTGAAGTAATGATGAGCATCTATAATGGTAAATATGCAGATAAATATAAAATAATTATCTTATTTTTTCTTAAATTCCTTTCTTTTAGAGAAAGAAAGAAAGAAAGGAAAGAAGGAAGGAAAGAAAGGAAGAAAGGAAAGAAGGAAGGAAGGAAGGAAGGAGAAAGAAAGAGAGACAGAGAAAGAAAGAAAAGAAAGAAAAGAAAGAAAGAAAGAAAGAAAGAGAAAGAAAGAAGGAAGGAAAGAAAGAAAGAAAGAGAAAGAAAGAAAGAAAGAAAGAAAGAAAGAAAGAAAGAAAGAAAGAAAGAAAAAGAAAGAAAGAAAGAAGGAGAAAAAAGAAAAGAAAGAAGAAAAGAAAGAAAGGGAAAAAAGAAAAAGAAAGAAAGAAAGAAAAAGAAAGAAAGAAAGAAAGAAAGAAAGAAAGAAAGAAAGAAAAAGAAAAGAGAAAGAAAGAGGAAGAATCTTTTTTTAAATTCTTTAAGTTGATTGCTTAATTACAAAAAACATGGTATTTGAAATATATGAAGAAGTAAATTTTGTGACAAAATAGTACAAAGAATAGAGAAGATAAATTAAATTGTAATATAGGCTCTTATATTAGGTATGCACAGTTTTAATTTTAATTCATGATATACTATGATTAGTAAAGGATGCAAATTGTAATCTTTAGACCAATTTGGAGAAAGATTGTCAAGCGAGAACATTTTCTTTCCCAAATGGTAAAGCAAATTTATGATTTCCCCCCATCGTATTCCTTTCAAGAAGAATAACAATTTAAGAGATATTAAGTATTTATATGTGGTGAAAAAATCAGAAAAATTTTATTTAGTTGATTCTTGATAAATATCAAATAAAACTTTCCTTCTTGTCAGTAGACATTTCTGAAGAAGGTCTTTTGTGTTAGTCCAAAGAATAAAAGGTGGAATAAAACATTTATTACAACCTTCTTGACCCACTATTCTGGAAAAATGGTACGAAATAGCGAATTACCAATGTCAAGATAGTTAATTCCAACTGATATGGTTTGGATGTGTGTCCTCACCCAAATCTCAAGTCAAAATGTAATCCCTAATGTTCGAGGTGGGGCCTGGTGGGAGGTGATTGAATCATAGGGGTGGATATCTCCCTTTGGTGCTGTTCTTGTGATAGAGTTCTCAAGAAATCCAGTTTTTTAGAGTGTGTGACGCCTCCACCCTCTCACTCTTCCTTCTGTTCTGGCTACATACGATGGGCCTGCTTCCCCTTTGCCTTTTGCCATAAATGATGGTTTCCTGAGGCCTCCCCAGAAGCCATCATGTTTCTTATATAGCCCATGGAATTGTAAGCCAATTAAATCTCTTTTCTTTATAAATTACCCAGTCTTGGGTATTTCTTCATAGCAGTGCAAGAACAGACTAATATGCCAAGTAATTTTTAAAAGTGCTAATTGTTGTAGTGGTATAAGGAAAAATAAGAGTTGTACCACATCACCATTTTCCCTTATCTCCCATTCATAGTTTTAATGCATGAGAATTCTCTTCCCAGCCTTAGTCTCAAGACAAGATACACTGAGTATGGGTAAAACATGAGATATGGTAATTCTCAGTCTTCAGCATCAGTTGCTAATTCAAAGCACAGGGTTAAGGGGTAGAACCAGGTCTCAAAAAGTCAAGAAAATAACCATGATGGGTTTTACATTTTTTTCCCTTGCTCTTGTCACTGGAAGCTGGGACAAGTTCCTCATGAGCCCATATTCAACTAAGCTTCCATATCCTAAGAAGGGAATTACTCCCAGGTGAAATATTTATAGAATAGGCCTTTTGTGAGAATGCGAACCCATTTATTTACTGATAAGATAGATCGCATGTTTTCTGGACATTATTGCTCAAGGACTACTTGTTTCGAATATTTTTTTGATAAGAATTGAAAGAGTTAACATAGGATGAAGTTCCCTCGTCAGTGTCTACAGGGCAGAAATTATACAATTGGTTGAACAGAAACTCCCTTGCTGTTCAACAAGATAACTTGTCTAACGATGGGAAATTCTTGTCTCTAATACTCTTGCTCTTTAGTATAGTTCATAAGAAATTATTCTTTTTTGATAAGTTCTCAAGTACATTTCAACTTGTAAGAGTAAATAAATTATTTAGTGACTATGTTCTTAACTCTGCTTGGGCTCATATATTTAAAAACTAAACTAATTTGTTTAGCTATATACTAAGTAGAAAAACAGGAGCCAAGACACAACTATGATTTATTTCCTTTAATATTATTCATTTGTCTTTCAATGAGCCATTTCCACTCATTCTAATACTGGTAAAATATGGCTCAGACATAGAACATGTAGAAAAATATCCTAAATCTATAAAGCTTAAAGTAACAGGTTTCTATTTATGGACATAGAAATAGATATAAGATTAATAAGACTAAATGTATAATATTACTCTTTTAATTTTTCCAAGTTAAAAGGTATGTGAGAAGAGAGAAATGGTTATTGATAATTGAAAAAATGTGTGCTCATCATTAAATGCCTACTTACACAGTAAATAAATTTTTAAAATAGGAATCACCCTAAATCTCACCATGCAGATATAATCATTGTCAACATTTTGGTAAGGAATTTGCTTAGCTTTTTACACACACACACACACACACACACACACACACACACACACACACACAGTATACCTATAAATTTAAATTATCAGAATTATATTGTTTTGTATAATCTGTTATTTTTCTTAATATTATGTTATAAATATCCATCATTCATCTCACTTATTTTTCAAAAAGGTGGAACAAAATGTTAGTGATCAGTAACTGAACATTATCTGATAAACAGTAACCACCTGGTAAATCCTAGTTAATAACATTACCACCTTGTACTAAAGGATATAAACAAAAAATGAAAACAAATCATTATTATTTAAAAGTTTTGTTATTGACTCAAATCTTTTCACATCTGATGGGTTTGCCAGGTATTAACCTGGGAAAAAATGAGAATTTAACAAATATAGACAAATGGTAGCAAAGCAATAAAATTAGGAGAAATAATTTACCTAGTTATCATTAGATTTTTATGCATTCTTGTGATGCCTGAGAGGTGTCATGGATTAAATTCCAAATTTCCTACTGGCAATTTTCTTCTAATAACTATGTCACTTTCCCTGAGTTTTCTCTGGAAAGTTTACTTATGAACTATTTGCTTTTATTCTTTTTTTAAATGTTTATTTAACCACTTCGCAGTTATTGTTACAGCAGAACTTATATATTATTTAGGCAAGAACAGACACTAGTTTTAACTTACCCACAATCTTATTTGTTCAACAGACGAGAAACTGTTAAGACTATGATGCTTATCAGTCAGAGGTTTCTAAAAACAGGTGGCAAACTTAAGCAGCAATGAGACGTTTATGAATGAAACTTTAGGCTATATTTTTGTAGATGACATTCAACTATTCTCTAAATGCCTACTTTATGTAGTTCCTCTTTTAAACAAGGTCAAGAATATTATACTCACTGATTTTTTATTTCATTCATCATTTATTTATTTATTTAATTATTCAATCACTGAGTAATAATTACATATTTATTGAAGTCCTCCTATGGACCAGAAATCATTGTAGGTGTTGTAAATGTAATCCTAACATGACAGACATAATCCTTAAAATCTCATACTTGGAGTTAGTAAGAAAAATAGACAAATAAGTAACTAAATATAGCTTGAAAGGACTCAGTATTTTTTAGAACATTTGTGCCCTGAACAGAATACATTTTCGGGAACAGCTTCCTAGAAGAAAAGACTAATTAAGTTGAGACCAGATGATTAGTAGGAATTAGTCAGGTAAGAGGAAAATAGGATTGCTTCATATCAAAGGATAAGCATACATGAGGAACTAGAAGCTAGAGAAAGATTTGAAATTGAACAGAAAACATTTCTAATGTCTGGGACTAAATATTCTAGTGGGTAAATTGTAAAAAGGAAGATGGAGATGGGACACAGACCAAACATAAAGATGCTTATAAAACCCAGAAAGAAGTTTGAGATTTAACTTAAGATCAATTGTTAAGTAATAATGTGATGTTATCAATTTTGTGTTTTAAAAAAGATAACTTCCAATGTTGTGCATTGAATGTGGCAACATGAGGGAATGGATTGCAGATAGCATGCTAGTCAGTATTTATGTGAGGATGGAAATTCAAAAAAAATTTTTTTAATTGATGTATAATTTTTTTTGCTTAATTAAAGAATATATTTTGAGCATTGAGTTGTACAAAGGTAAAGACCCATATAATCACTACCCCAGTTGAGATACTAAATATATTCATCATCCTAAGTTCCATTTCTAGTCAAATCCTCTCTCTAAATGTGGAGTCCTAAATTTATAAGAAAAAACAACCAACCCCATCCAAAGTGGGCAAAGTATATGAACAGACACTTCTCCACAGAAGACATTTATGCAGCCAACAAACATATGAAAAAAGCTCATCATCACTGGTCATTAGAGAAATGCAACTCAAAATCACATTGAGATACCACCTCAAGCCAGTTAGAATGGTGCTCATTAAAAAATCAGGAGACAACAGATGCTGGAGAGGATGTGGAGAAATAGGAATGCTTTTACACTGTTGGTGGAAGTGTAAATTAGTTCAACCATTGTGAAAGACAGTGTGACAATTTCTCAAGGATCTAGAAATAGAAATACCATTTGACCCAGCAATCCCATTATTGAGTATATACCCAAAGGATTATAAATCATTTTATTATAAAGACACATGCACATGTATATTTATTGTGGCACTGTTCACAATAGCAAAGACTTGGAACCAACACAGATGCCCATCAATGATAGACTGGATAAAGAAAATGTGGCACATATACACCATGGAATACTATGCAGCCATAAAAAAGATGAGTTCCTGTCCTTTGCAGGGACATGGATGAAACTGGAAACCATGATTCTCAGCAAACTGACACAAGAACAGAAGACAAAACACTGCATGTTCTCACTCATAATTGGGTGTTGAACAATGAGAACACATGGACACAGAGAGGGGAACATCACACTCCAGGGCCTGTCAGGGGCTGGGAGGCTGGGGATGGATAGCAGAGGATGGGGGGATTAGGAAGAGATAGCATTAGAAGAAATACCTAGTGTAGATGATGAGGTGATGGATGCAGCAAAGCATCATGACATGTGTATACCTATGTAACTAACCTGCACGTTCTGTACATGTACCCCAGAATTTAAAGTATACTAATAATAATTTTAAAAAAGTCAAACTAAAAAAAAAAAGTGGTCCTGGGCAAGGAGGGGAAAGCAAAAAGAGAAAGCATATCTTCTTTCTATAAATCTGCCTTTTTCATGGTCCAGGACACATAGCCCTTGAATTGCAATGATTAACATTTTACAGTATACATAAGTTCTAATTGCTTCAAATCCTCTTCAATAGTTGGTATACTCAGGCTTTATTTTAGATATTCCAGTGGGTGTGAAGCAGTATCTCAACGTAGCTTAAATTTTCATTGATGATAACTAGTAATTATTAGCATCTTTTAATATGAATTTTGCCAATTATAGAACTTCTTACATGAACTTCCTATTTAAAGTTTTGCTATTTTTTACTGAGATATTTATTATATTATTGAGTTGTAATCTTTTTTATAATTTCTATATCTCTGATAAGATTTTCAATTGATTTATTACTTTGTATTTTCTTGAGATCAGTTATAGTAAGTAATTTTAAATCCTTATTTGGTAATTACAACAGTTGGATTATCTTGAGTTTGGTCTCCACTGATTGCCTTTTCTCTTGATTATGGGTCATGTTTTTATATTTATTAATATTCCTGGTAATTTTGGATTGTATCCTGAGCATAAAAAATTATATGTTGTACAGATTCTGTATTATTCTCTATTCTGTTCAGGGTATTAATTTTTATTTAATAATTAATTATAATAAATAATGACTCATAATAAGCAGACTTATAAACTGTAATTCATGTTTATTCTTAACTAGTTAGCATTTATTGCTATAGGATAATCTATATCCTATTTATGCAGGGACAGAACTGCTTTTAAACTGCTCCCAATCTGATTTGCTTAAAATACCAGAAATTGTTAGTAGAAATTGGCTGACTTAAAACTACAAGCTCTCTCTTCTCTCACTTGGGTGATAGCTGAAATCCATGTGTAGCTCTTTTTGTTATAGCTGGATTGCTTGCAATCTGTCCTATCAGTATGTCATTCAGTGACCAGCCACAGATCTGTTCAGAGGTCAGACACAACTTGGGGCTGCCACTGTCTCACTTCAGGTGTGACTGTTGATACCTTTACCTTCTATTTCTTTGAGCAAGTAAGACTAACAATTTTTTCTCTGTGCTTAGCTGCCCCTGTGGTAAGTCCAACATATTTTTTTTATTGTACTTTAGGTTCTGGGGTACATGTGCAGATCATGAAGGATTGTTGCATAGGTACATACATGGCAATGTGGTTTGCTGCCTCCATCCCCCTGTCACCTATATCTGGCATTTCTCCCCATGTTATCCCTCCCCATCCTCCCCAGCCCCCGCTGTCCCTCCCCTAGCTGCCCCCAACAGAGCCCAGTGCGTGATGCTCCCCTCCTTGTGTCCATGTGTTCTCAATGTTCAATACCCATCTATGAGTGAGAACATGCGGTGTTTGATTTTCTGGTCTTGTGTCAGTTTGCTGAGAATGATGGTTTCCAGATTCATCCACGTCCCTACAAAGGACACAAACTCATTGTTTTTTATGGCTGCATAGTATTCCATGGTGTATATGTGCCACATTTTCCTTGTCCAGTCTGTCATTGATGAGCATTTGCGTTGGTTCCAAATGCTCATCACTGTTCACGATTATCTATTGTGAACAGTGCTGCAATGAACATAGGTGTGCATGTGTCTTTTTAATAGAACGATTTATAATCCTTTGGATATATACCCAGTAATGGAATTACTGGGTCAAACAATTTCTATCTAGATTCTTGAGGAATTGCCAAACTGTCTTCCATAATGGTTGAATTAATTTACACTCGCACCAACAGTGTAAAAGTGTTCCTATTTCTCCACATCCTCTCCAGCATCTGTTGTCTCCTGATTTTTTATTGATCACCATTCTAACTGGCGTGAGATGGTATCTCAATGTAGTTTTGATTTGCATTTCTCTAATGACTAGTGATGAAGCTGTGAAAAATGGAAAATCTATCCAGTGTGGTCCCTTCTTCCAAGGGCCCATACCTGCAGTTTTCTGCCTGTTTTTCTTAACTCAGTGCCTTCAGGTATTTTTTCTATTTGTTTGGTTTGGAGTTTTATATAGAAGTTGTTGTTATCTTCAGCAGAGTTGATTCAATAGAATCTACTCAGTAATCGCCAGACAGGAAACCTGCAGTCTTGATTGTAACCTTGGCAAGAGCAGTTCTAATTTTTTGGTTTGTTTTTTGTTTTTGTTTTTGTTTTTTTCTGTCCTAGGGAGAATATTTTAGTCAGGATGTAGTCTTCACTCCTAAAGTAGCTTTCCTAGAGTTTCAAGACAACTGTTTATCAAGTGCCTCTGCTTTGTCAGGAGTCCAACTCTTTCTTCCCTGAAATGGGCAACAGGTGAAAATCTCTGTTTGACTCTTTTAGCCTTGTAGCTATTTGTTTCTGAATTTTTTTCACTTGGGATTTTTGCAGATCTGGAATAATTCATATTTCGTGGGAGCTTATATATCCATTGGGGCTTCTCATTTTGTGGATCTGTCTTTTTGAAAAAGTCCACTCTCAGTTTCCAACCACCCACCACCCTTGTAGCACTGCCTTCTAACCTTCTATTTCTCAAGCACACAGCTTCAGATTACTGCTTCAGTCCTAACCTCTCATGACACTGAGACTCTGGAGTGCCTTAAGGGGAAAAGCCCTATAAGTGTAAAACTCACCCAGTTTTTCTTCTTTCTTTTTTTTTTTTTTTTTTTTTTTGAGACGGAGTTTCACTCTTGTTACCCAGGCTGGAGTGCAATGGCACGATCTTGGCTCACCGCAACCTCCGCCTCCTGGGTTCAGGCAATTCTCCTGCCTCAATTTCCTGAGTAGCTGGGATTACAGGCACGCGCCACCATGCCCAGCTAATGTTTTGTATTTTTAGTAGAGACGGGGTTTCACCATGTTGACCAGGATGGCCTCGATCTCTTGACCTCGTGATCCACCCATCTCGGCCTTCCAAAGTGCTGGGATTACAGGCGTGAGCCACCGTGCCCGGCTTTCTTCTTTCAAGGATAGAATCTTTTCCAATTCTCTCTGATGTTTGTCATTTTTTAGGGCCATGACACAGTTATTTTTGTATGTTTCTACAGTTTATAATTGTTGTCTCTAGGAGAGTTTGTTGGATATAAGCCACTAGCGAAAATGGAACTCATTTCTTTCTTTAAGGTGGACAGTATTAAGCATATTTAAATGATGATGAAAAAGAGGTAGGAATAAGTAAGTTGGAAAGATAGAGGATAACAGGATTTAAAAGGAATTGAAACTAGAAATGAGCACCTGAAAGGCAGGAGGAAATATAATTCAAAACATAGGTTGAAGGATGAGATTTTCATGTGGTACCAAGAAGAACACCTTTTCTTTTAAAATAGAAGAGAATGAATATTGAAGAAGCCAGGCTTGTAGAAATGGATGGCATAAACAACAGTGACAATCACAATAATTTTAATTTATACTATTTAATGAAAATCTACTATGTACTAAGGCACTATTTTGAATATTTAAAATGCACTCTTTCATTTAATCCTCACAATAATTGAATGAAGAAAAACATTAAATTATCATTATTATTACGTAGAAGTTAAAACTCATTCAGAAAGGTTAAGTTACCAGCCCATGCCATATGCTTAGTAAGGCTAAGATTTGAACATAGGTCTGACTCTAGAGTCCATGTTCTGAATAGTTTCCCAATAGGAAGTCAAGTGATTGTGCCATAGCTTCTGTTTTCTTTATTAAATTCTGGTGTTAATGATACAAATGAAAGAAAAATGCAATGCCTGTGATATTCAAGAAGAATAAAATAGCATCTCTGAAGAATGCAAAAAAAAAAAAAAAAGGTAACAAAGTAGGGAAACAGAAAGATTGCTGGACAATGCTAAGGACTGTGTTGCAGGTAGAGACCAGCAGTGTTACAGTTTTACTTGTGCATCACTTTTTCCATTGAAGTCCTTAGTATATTAATTATACTTATTCAAAGTTTCTGTTCTGGTAATTCCCAAGTCTCTGCCATATCTGAGACTGGTTCTGACGTTTGCTTTGTTTCTTCAGACTGTGCTTCTCCTTGCCTTGTAATTTTTTGTTGAATGTTGGATGTGATTTATTGGGTAATAGGAATTGAAGTAAATAGGCTTTTAGTTTATCTGGCTAGGGGTTGGACTGTGTTTTATTTACTGTTGCTGTGTTTGTCAGAGGTCTCAATTTCTTCTAGTGTTCTTATTTTTTTGTTTACCCTGTTGTGACTTGGTTTCCCTAGAAACTACTTCTTAAAAATAATTTGTGGCTTACAAGACTCTAAGATAAACTCTACTGCTATTATGTAATACTATAGCCCTGATAGTGTGTGAAGTACTGGGGAGGGGAAACATTCTATAATTTTATAATTAAAGCTCCATTTGGGAATTCAGGGGGACAGAGCCTCTGGGTTGTGGCCATCAGAAGAGTCTCATATAGACTTTTTATTTCTCCACTTATGTGAGACAGGAAGGCCAGTGGGCTGGGAGTTGGCTTACTGCCCTTCTCCCAGGTCAGATGAGGTTCTGGTAAAGTAGTTTCAGTTGAGAGCAACCTTTGTTAAAGAGAAAAGAATGCTCTGGGTGTATTTTAAAATGGTTATGGTTCTCCTCCCCATGCCTAACATACAGGAGGTTTTTTCTCTAATCCTCACCACGAGAACCTGGTAGTGTTTCTGGGGGTAAAAATAATAAAGGTATGGGGTCTCCCAAGAGTTTTAACACTGAAGCTAGTTCACCTGTAGCATTTTTCTCAATTCTGTTAATTATTCCTACCAATCACTGGCTACATCAGCTTCTGCCTTCTGGTAAACTGCACTTCTTTGCCTGCTTCTCCTGTTTTGGAGCAATGGTTTTCCAGGAATCCCAATTCTCTGAAGAATCCAAGTAGAGTTGTTTATTTTCAGTTTTTCAGTTTTTATCTTTTTGTAAGGATGGGAGTGTTAACTATCAAGCTCTTTATGTGTCAGGGAAGAAAACCATTTTTACAACAGAAGAATAATGATTATCTGGAAGTGACCACATGAGGTGTGGTCTCATTTCCTGACTTTGAAGTATTTTATGAAAAGTTAAGGAAAATCAGTTATTGCTTCCTTGTGGCCTAACTCAGGATAGAGAAATGGGGGACGTTGGAGAACTCAGAGGAATTAATACTTAATGAATCTCTATGCCACCTCTTAAACATTAGCTGTCTCAAGTGAACATCTGGTAAGTATTAAGTTGCAATTAATTCATGATTGAATTCTGTACACATGTCTGAAGTGCTAATATTCCATGTAATTAGAGGGAGATTTGTATGCTTTAGATACCAGATGTGCAGTTGGTGGAATTAGTACTCTGCTGGTAAAGTGTTAAAGTATGACTTATGTTCTTATCTAAAGAGGCCATTCTACGTGAACAGAAAGTACATATATATATATATATGTTTTTCTGATATATAAGTGTGTGTGTATATATAAGATATGTATATATACATATCTTTCAAAACAAGGGAAATGCACACACATACAAAAAAAACCTTAGGTTCTACCCAAATATTGTTAAAAATTTTAAATATTGTTTTAAAAAACATAAAATATTGTTTCCACAGAGGACCTAAACCAGCTAATGTATCAGAGTACCAGCTGAAATTTCTCAAATAACTCATATCTCCCCCATACTCAAGGAGAAACAGAATTTTTTAGTGCACCATACTTAAGAACTTATTTGTGGTACTCGTTAGTAAAAAGTTGAATCTCCTTTTTCAAATCATAACTACGTATGTCATTATTGTGAACACTCATAAAACACACAGAGGTAGGTAAAAATATTGTTCACATTTGTAAAGCACACTTTTTAATTTTTACACATAACTTCTGTGGTGAATAATTCCACTTAAATCCTTATAATAATCTTTGATGGTAGATATTATTTTTCCCACCTTAAAAATTAGCCGGGTGTGGTGGCACATGTTGTAATATCAGCTACTCGGGAGGCTGAGGCAGGAGAATCGCTTGAACCAGGGAGGTGGAGGTTGCAGTGAGCCAAGATCACGCCACTGCACTCCAGCCTGGGCAACGAGAGTAAAACTCCGTCTCAAAAAAAAAAAAATCAGTCATCATCGGAAAACTGAAGATCAGGCTAAAATGATTTCAGGTATTTTAAAGCTTTGCATCCAAATAATTTATTTCTATAAAATGAAATGTTAAAATATAATACATGTTTTGAAAAGTTATATATTTCTTGACTAGGTTTCTGGTGAGATGAATGTAGAATATAGCCAGGATCAAAGGAAAAAATTAAAAGCTAAAACTTGCTTGGTCTTTAAACTGAAATATAATCATGCCCATGAAGACAATATGCACTGTGGCTAAAAGCTCAGATTGTAAACCCAGACTGACCTATTTTTAAATTCTAGTTCTGCCTGTACTTGCCTCATAAACTTAGCCAGGCTATTTAAACTTTGGATGTGGAGGTCGTTAAATAAAATTAAATTTAGCCTAAAGCTCCCTCAGTACTTTGAATTCTTATAACGTAAGCTGCAACCAAACTTAGTATGTAAGCAAACTGAAGCCCACTTAGTATATTCTCATAACAAGTAGCTAAGTCTCAACCAATAGCAGCAACTGAGCTTCAATCATTCATAGACTGTCAACTGATCAGAAGTCATATAAGGCAAATTCTGCACTATAACCAGTAAAGCTGTTTCTGTATAACTTCTTTTTCTGTCTATAAATACTGCCTGCCCACAATGCCGGGCAGAGCATTCTGAACTTCTCCTGATTCCAACTGCTGCCCAATTCATAAATCATACTTTGCTCAAATAAACTCAGCCATATTTAATTTTTCCAAAGATTTTCTTTTAACAAGTTAATATAGGACTATTTTTTATTTGTCAAATGGAGCTCATAGAAGATGAAAATTACTATGTATGAGGTACTGTTCAGCTACTAAAATTTGATAAATAGAGGTTATTAATGTTATGCATATAGATTTTAGAACAAAATACTTCCTTTATTCGCCAGGCTTGGTGGATGTACAATTAATTTATTCTCACTTCTTTTTATTCATTATTTGACAGATATTGAAAATAACTTACAAATAAGTTGGATGAAGATTAGTGATATATCATTTCCCTAGTTGTTCTCTTATAGCATTTCATAAATACTATGAAAGAAGGACTAAATAAAGTTGTGCTATTTGTTAGTCGTTGCTTTTTATCTCAAGAGTTTAACACCTCCCAGCATTAACAAGCTACAAAAGTGCCATGGAATATGATGCCATAAAGATAATTTCTTTTTCTAATTTTTAAACTAAATGAAAAGATTGCTTTGATTTTCTATATGCAAAGAATTAAGGTTCTATTGCAAGCATTCAATATCTCAAACTGAAGAACAAGCAGTTAATTTATGAAACATTTATTACCTTAATACATTTACTGAGTTTGCCTAAAAAGAAAGCTTAAAAATTTAATCTGAGCTACATAATTAAATGACTGTGAAAAAGATTACTAAATTACTAAGCAGTGATTGTGAAAATCATTCAAAATATTAAATTGACTCTGATTCATCCACTTTATTTGTATTGAATCAATATTAATTTTTCTCATTTCATGCTATAATATAGAAAAATTATAATATGTTCCAATGAGCACAAACTGCATGCTAAATATATTAAATAACAAATGAAAACCATTTTTTTTGTTCTCTGAATCAAAAACCTAAATTTGACAAATGAATTTTAATGTAAATAATGAAGTTCTGAGGAAGCATAATTAAAATGAGTCATGCACTCAAACTTAATAGCTTAATTATTTCTTAGACCCAATGGAAAATAATTGTAGTTTAAAATATTTACGTTACATTTCTCTGTGTAATCAATAAACATATTTGCCAATACAATTTTAGTGTAACACAGATGAGATTTAAAACTACTTAATTAAATTGCATCACATAGTATTAACAATCGTTTCTTTAGCCACAATTGGATAAAACCTCTGCTTTAAAACATATTGTTACATTATGCTTCACAGCATAATCTATGAATAAGTCTCCCAATATTAGCTTTGAATAGTAAATTTTAGATAGTTTTTCTATTAAATTATTACATTTCTTGTTTGTTATTTGTGTGGTTAGTTAAATAAAGGTAAAAAGAGATGTGATGAAAATAATTTGCTGGTATCATAGAGAGAAGTAAGAAAATGAAAACCTAGAGGAAAATGTGGTATCTATAGCAACAGATTTAGTATAAATTAGAAGAGTCCTTTCTTCTCCACTTGGCCAGACAAAACATGGTACATAAGTAATCAAAAACCAATGACAATTTAAAAAATACATATCAGCATCTATTCTATGCAAAAGACAATACTAAATGCTAGGTGCCAATCTAGCTAAAGAAAGAAAACACAGATGGGATTCGAGCAAAGAAAACATACTGAAGAACAATGGGATAAAATGTATGAAATGTATAAAGTCATATTGGAGAAGACTTTAAATGGAGAAATTAATATTTATTGAATGTTTTCTTTGATTCAGGCATCAAGCTGTGTTCTCAAATTCACAAGACACATCTTCAATTCATTGATAAGAAAGCTGAAGTCTAAGTACTTAAGTGATATTGCATCAGGGCATAACATCTGCAGAAAGACAGTGTCTCATTTTCTGATGTTAATTTTATTCAGTCAAAGTGATGTTTAATTTCTCTGCTCTATGATCCCTATAATTTCCTTTGCAACTATTAACCAATATGTTAGGAGACATTTTAAAACAATGCAAATACCTTTTACCTCACCAAAATTTCCTTCTAAAGTTAACGTCCATTGATGATTCTTGCCTTTGTTAAGATTATATGGTTTATATATACAATTGTATGTTGCTGTCGTATCGTTATTTCCCCACATTTGCATTCTTTCAACACTTGCCAGTCAGCTCTTCTATAGTGATCTTTACCCTGTAGAGCCATATCCCAAGAAAATATGGCATATTAAGCAGTGGTATGGACCAACTGATATGATAGCTGTATAAAAGGAATGGGTGAATGAATAAGTAAATAAGTGGAAAATAAATGGAAAAGCAAAGGATCAGTAATGCAATGAGACCTGAGAAATATCTATAATTAGGAAGAAAATGGATGTCTAAGAGACCTAAAATAAACATGGTATCAAAGTGATTGGAGGAACATCAGGTTAGTGATCCATACAGTCCACACCACAAGAGAGGTTCACAAAGGAAAGCTTGGTCAACAAATTAAAATAGAGCCCACAGGTCAAGTCAAAGTACTGAGAGAGGTGGCTATAAATGGAGTGTTGAAAATTTAAAATGAGAGAAGAGGGATGTCAGGTGTAAAATTGCAGAGGTCATAGTTGATTAAACTGAGAAGGAAAGTGCTGGAATATTGATATGTTTTCAGTGAAATAAAAGATGAAAGTTGATAACTGGGGGCAAGTCTAGCAGAGCAAAGGAAGGATTCATTAGTGTTTGTTTTCTGGTTGTTGTTGATTAATTTTTTTTAAAAAAAAAGTACCATGTATTAAAGTAGAAGGAGTAGCTCAACATAAACAACAACACAAAGCAAAGCTCTCAGGTGTCAGGAAATGACAGGGTGAAAGGTTAGTTGATTACGGGTCATAAAGATCAGTACACCTTCCCATGCAATTATTTTTCAGAATATAAAATATTAGGTTAAGAAGAATAAATCCAAGAGGATCTATTCTTGGATCCATCTTTTCAATGAAGCCAAAGGTGAGCTCATAAATAAATAGTGTGTGTGTGTGGAATAAGAGAACCTAGAAATTAGGCAACAGAAGCTGTCTAATAATGGGAGGTAGCATTGTATGATACTTCAGATAGTAGTTGGTTTTGGAATGACTTGGGCTCACCACTGATTTGCTGTGCAGTAGTCACTCTTCATCCACAGTTTCACTTTTCATGCTGTCAGTTACCTGCAGTTAACTATGGTCCAAAAATAATAGGTAAAAATTTCTGGAAATAAACAATGTTTTCAATTATGTACTATTGTGAGTAGTGTGACGAAATCTCCACACTAACCCACTTCATCCCATCCAAGATGTGAATCATCCCTTTGTCCAGCCTATCTATAGTGTATATGCTACCTACCTGTTAGTCACTTAGTGGCTGTGGATAATCAGATTGAAAAATCATGGACTATATAGTTCGGTACTATTTCTGGTTTCAGGTATCCCTGGAGCTCTTGGGACATATTCCCCATGGATAAGGGAAGACTACCATATGATGATGGATGGTATTACCTCATGGGGAATAGTAATTTGCTATGTTTTGAATGTGTCCCCCAAAATTCATGTGTTGGAAATTTAATTTCCAATGCAACTGTGTTGAGAAGTAGAACTTTAAAGAGGTGATTAGGTCATGAGGGCTCTGCTCTCATGAATGGATTAATGTCATTCTCCAAGGAGTGAGTTTCATATAAAAGCGAGTTTGACCCTGTCTCAAACTCCCTCTCATACATGTGATGGCTTCTACCATGTTATCTCACAGCAAGAAAAACTTCACCAGGTTGTCAGCCCTTCAATCTTGGACTTCCAATCCTCAATAATCATGAGTTGAATAAATTTCTATTCATTGTAAATTACCTAGTGTCTTGTATTCTATTATAGCAGCACTAAATGATTAAAGACATAACCCATTAATTTCATTCATGAGTCAGGGGGAGAAAAAATCAAAATTTCAAGCTGGGCTTTGTGGCTCACTCCTGTAATCCCACCACTTTGGGAGGCCAAGAGGGTGGATCCCTCGAGGTCAAGAGCTCGAGCCAACCTGGCCAACATGATGAAACTCTGTCTCCACTAAAACTACACGTGGTGGGAGGTGTCTGTAATCCCAGTTACACAAGAGGCTGAGGCAGAGGAATCACTTGAACTGGGGAGGCGGAGGTTGCAGTGAGCTGAGATTGTGCCACTGCACTCCAGCCCAGCCTGGGTTACAGAGCAAGACTCCATCTCAAAAAAAAAAAAAAAAACAGAAAAGAAATCAAAATTTCATTTAGTGGGATACTGAGCATTTTCATGTGTATTAAAATACATATGTTTAAATAGGCTAACTTTGGAATTACTTTTAGCTATTAAAAGTATTAGTTAATTTATATACAAACATTTATTGTTTTTCTTTTTGCAGAGGAGAGGTGGTATTTATATTTGGTACTCACGCAGTTTTTTAAACTTCAAAGCAATTTTTTAAATCCCTAATGCAAAATATTTTTAGTTATTCAAGTCAAGGTAATTCTAAGTTTGAAATACATTAGCTAATTGCAGCCAATTTTTAAATGTTATTGCTTAATAATTGATTTTTGAGTATACTGAGAAAGTGGTACAAAAAAATGTAACTTTTAAAAAGTCAAAATATCATCTTCAATATGTAGGGAAATAAAATTGGTTCTGTAGTGTTGACTATAATTAAAAGTAACTAATCTAAGCAATGTCCCATCCTCCTATTCCCGATTGCAAGGACAAGAACGAAATTAAATCAGAGCATCACATACACAAGGTACATCTCATATTCTAAAAATCAAAAACAGTAGAACCAAATTGAAGAAAGAGTATTTGCATACCATCTAGTGGTCACTTTAAAAAATAGCAAAATTTTTTCAAAATAATTTGTGTTTAAATGGAAATAGTGTGTATGGTACTGACCTAAATATAATTAAAAAAAAACCAGTGATTTCACATCATTAAAAAATAAGGTGAAGAGTGGTTTGTTTACGTCTGAAATGTGCAAACACCTAGAAATTATCACCTAAACATAATTATTTTATGCTTGTCTAATTTTTCAAATATATCAAATATTGGAACTTTGCAGTAGCACACCATATTTGTCAGATATTTATTTTTGTTCCTGAGTTCAACCATGGCATTAAGATAGAATGTCCTTATGCTCCACTTAAACAATTTAAATGAGCCTTAACAGTAGACAACGAAATACAACAGTCAATGCTTTCGTGCGCTTTCCACAGATTGCAATCATCTTTAAAATCAAAACTTTGCCACAGTTATTTCCTCAGGAGTACATGAATGCAGGCAGCAGCTAAATGACTGCCTCCCCAAGCTTTTGTGAATAATGTCATAATGCAAATCAATCAGATGGCTTTTTACAATGTTTTTGGAACGTGTCAGTTAACTGGTCATTCTTTAAATAAAGAATGAGGAGTTTGGGAATTAACTTTTTTCTTAGATTAAGTCAGAAGTGTTCAGGTCATTGGAAGCACTGTTCAGGTCATTGGAAGCAAGCAGAATGGACAAGCAAAGTAGGCAGAAGGCATTTCTTCTTGATAAATGCAAAATGAGAGGTAAGGAGGTGCCTGTGGCAATGTGGCTGTTAGGAACAATGCTTACATGTGTTCTGTTACCAGAGAAAAGTCAAAAGAGACCAGGAATTCCAAGCACATTTACTTGGAATGGATCATACTGAGAAAGGCAAGCTGACTTTATGATAAAAATAGAATAGAGCACATTAGTAGACTCCTCAGTTGGGGGCCTACAAAATTGAAAGGAAATCTGCCTTAAGGCTGAATCTGTGCTGGGAAAACTTGCAGGGCAGAAAGTGTTTTCATTTTTTTTCCTGCTCAGAGCTCTAATTATGGGAGATGGGCAGAACATAACATTTGAATATGGTCTTGAAACTTTGTGGTATGGATTGTGTGCAATTGAAACAGGCTACATTGACCCCAGTTTCCCTCAAAGTTGGAACCATACAGCGTTCACTTTTTTTCTTAACAGCGTTTTGGTTCAATCATTAATGTTTGGAGTTTATAGTATGAAGTAACATAATCTTTTTAAAAAAATAGAGCCAACAGAGAAAGTTAGGTTATATAAAACAAAGACTTACAGTTCCTTGTGTTTTAGACTGGGCTTTCCCTGCAAAGCAGAGCTTGAAACAAGAGCCTGTATACGACTGCCTTGTTTTGGAACTGACCCCAGAGAAGAGAAATAAGAGATGAGAAAGAGCAAAAATTGAAAGAAAGGAAGGGAATTAAAAGGGTTGGTTCTTGCAACGGTCACCACAAGCAGCAACTGGCCCTCATTCCTATTGTGAGCTTCTGAAAAGGCATGCAGAGATCATCTCAGAATTATCTAACTGAGAAATTAAAAAAAAAAACAAAACATTTTTTTTCCTATCAGTGAAGCCTGACTCTACAATTTAGAGTAAAAGAAGACCAGATACTTTTAGAGTAGCAAAGACTAAAGCAACTCAATCATGCAGATCTCAATGCACTAAAACCACCCATAGGAACAATTTCTCTTGATGAGGCTTCCCTTAATCTCCATTCATACTTGACTATCTCTATTTCTCAGATGACTCCTTTATTTGGAAAATAGTGGAAAAAATTGGGTGATTGCAGAGTTCTACTTTTTCCCCTGTGAATTCTCTTAACAAATGGTAGTTATTGAGCAGTTTCTTGAATGAAGAGCTTAAGACCTAAGTTCACCATGACATATCTTCATGACATTGGCTGACCTACTCAATATGAGTCTGATTTCCTACCAAATTTTGTAATGATAATATGAAATAAAATATATGAAAGCACTTTTCAAACTGGAAAGTACTTTTCAAATATAAGGAAGTATACTCTTATGCCATTTCAGCCTTCTGGTATCTTACATTTTTCTTGGGGCAATTTTCTACAAATTACAATAAAGGAACCCTTTAATATTTCTCCTAATAAATGTCATATAACCAGATTACTCAGAGCTTCCCAGACTTCAATAGGAAACCTCTTTCCTCCCACTGTATTCTACAGTTACTTACTATACAATAAAAATAATATGCAAAATGTGGCCTGTCCTTTAAGGGGTTGCTATTTTGTTCTACAACCAAGCACTCAGGGGCCATTTGGGGGGTTTCCTTGGCACTGAATCTGGGTGTGTGACAGACTGAAAAACTCTGCTCAACGCCCACAGTGCTGAACATTCCACGTTCTAAATATATAGCTGGAAAACTTCCCAGATTGTACATCTGCCTCTCTAATTTACACCTCCAAAGATGAGGGTGAGCAAGGAAGAGGTGAGAAGCTTTAATGAACTACTTGGAGCCTTTGCATGTGCTATGAGAAACTTCCCAGCACACACCAAAGCCTGGCAGCAAAGGGCTGCATGGAAAGCTAGTATGAGAACATTCTGTTTCAGTGATGTCCACTACTTTCCAGTGGCCACTCTACCTTCAAAGAGTGACCAAGAACCCCTTCCCCTCTTTATTCTTATCTTCTGTCAACCCTTCTGATATGTTTCCTAGGCCCCAGATTGAACATTTACTGAACCCCTCCACACAGTCATCTGCCAAAATTCTGGTCCCAATGTGAGTGGGGACTACTTTGATGAGGATGTGTTGAGTTCATTAACCCTACTATGCATGTTACTTGAGTAAAAACTATGTTTTCATTGGAACCAAATGTTTACCTTAAAAATAAAACTAAGTTACTGAAATCAGCAGGACAGTGCTGGAAAGATCATGTAAATTCTAAGTTGGCTGTAGTGAAAGAGGAACAAAATTTGTAGAGCAAACCTGCTTAATGTTCAGTCTTAATTAATGGTGCTTCTCCGCAGGCTGTTCTTACAGTTCATGGTGTGAAAGTTATAATCTGTTGCTCATGCATTGAGTATGGGCTTTATGATTACATTCGAGATAATCCTTAATATGGCATTTTCCTCATCAGCAAGGCAGGTTATATCTTCTTTGTCCCTGTCATAAATGCCTCCTCATTTTTCCATAGGTTCTTAACCTAGGCTCATGGACTTCAGATAGACCGTGAATATAATCCAATATGTTTTTGAATGTGGATGAGAAAAAAATATATGCTTACTTTTGCTACAATCTAACTGAAATTTAGTGTATATTTAAAAATTATTTGTAGGCTGCAAGCCTCTGTATTATTAGCAGAACCTATGACTTTGTCACCAACAGAAATCACAAGCATTTTCATAACAGGTCACAATTTTTGTAGATATATCAAAAACATTTACATCCTTTACATCTTTGCACTAGGGTAATTATTAGGATCATCATGAGATCTTGTTATTTAATGCATTAATGAAGAAACAAATATTTCTACATAAAAATTTTAGTTTTATTTTATAGATATCTATATTTCCATATAATTATTCTATGTATTTTATTTCATGCATTTAAAAATGTTGTCTGTGAAGGCAAGGCACTGTGGCTCACATCTATAATCCCAACGCTTCGGGTGGCTGAGGCAGGCAGATCATGAGGTCAGGAGATTGAGACCATTCTGGCCAACTTGGTGAAACCTTGTCCCTACTAAAGTACAAAAAAAAAAAAAAAAAAATTAGCCAGGCGTAGTGGTGCATACCTGTAGTCCCAGCTACTTAAGAGGCTGAGGCCAGGGAATTGCTTGAATCTGAGAGGCAGAGGTTGCAATGAGCCAAAATCGCGCCACTGCACTCCAGCCTGGTAACAGAGCAGGACTCCGTCTCAAATAATAATAATAATAACAGTAATAATAATATTGTCTGTGAAAAGTTTATCAGGCTACAAAAGGTACTACAGTAAATAAAAAGTAAGCTAAGAACTCCTATTAGACCTATGTCATAATTTGCCTACTCTGTGAAGCCTCAGTAACTTCTCTAGAAGACATTCAGCATGTCAGTCTTTGTGCATTCATTGCACTTAATTTAAAAATTACAATTGGCACATCACATGACACATTCAGTCATGTGTTCTTCTCCTGCTCCATATTGTGAGCTCCTAGAGGGCAGAGATGCTCCCTGTAGCATAAGTTGCTGTGGAGATGGACTACTTGCAGTCCACCCAGATGAGTCACTTAAATGCACATGTGATACCTAACCCTAGGATGTGTCAGCTATGAGCAAAGTGATCCTGGACGATATGCTTCAGTTTTCTCAACAATGGAACAAAAATAATAATAGTAGCGACATCCTGTATTTGTTCTAATGATTATATGAGTAAAACACTTAGCACAATGCCTGAGAGAAAGTAAGCACTCAACAAATGTTGGTAATCATTGCCTTCATCTTTATTATTACCTTTTCTTAACAACAGCAGCAGCAACAGTTTCATTAGTTGTGGTGGTGGAGAATATAGTAGAGGCAGTAAAACCTTTGCAGCTTCAGGGTTTTAGCACAGCACTTGCCTGGCACATAATAAGTGAAATGGTGAATAGAATGTTTTTAATTCAGACAATTAGAATAAGCACTTAATAAGTGAAATAGTGAATAGAATGTTTTTAATTCAGACAATTAACTAGGATAGGTCTATAATTCCAAATCTGAGAACAGCAGACATTCACATAAAATGATAAATCAACCAATTAACAAGTAAATTTGTAGAATCTCTGCCATGTGCCCAATACCACGCTGAAGATTTCAAGTTCTTTTACAACTCAAGGGAATTTCTGATTTTGCATGTTGAGGGAAGAAACAAAGCACCCACACCCATACACACATATGCATGCTTATAAGATGAATAAGATGTTAAAGTGAAAGGGACCTTTGGAAACTGGGTAACTGCCAACTCTTTAAGGAGAAGCTTCAACATTTCAGTCCAGTGTTGTCAAATTACACTCCTGTGACTTCCTTCCTATGCCCACTTCCCCAAACTCCTATCTTCTTCTTTATTTATTTCATAAACAGTTCTGCTTCCCACTTGACCACCAATTTTGTTGCCTAGGGCATTGTCTCTTCTCGATGAGGAAAGTAGATGCTCCTGAGGAAAAAATGAGATAACTCAAGGAATGGGTGCTATGCAGAAGGGAACAGAAGGAAAAGAGATTACAGAGAAAGGCTGTGAGGAAAGACTGTATTTGAAATCCATGATCAGCTATGAATAGAAACTGTAATTGAGACTCACATATCATCATAAGCATTCCTTTAGAATATTTAATTAAAATTTTTTTTGTTCTAATCATGTTTTTGCCACTACCTTTATGAGATTTATGATCGATGAACACTAACTATCCACCTTTTGGAAAAATCAGGTAACATCTCTGGATTTGAAATTTCTCCTCTGTAAAATAGTTTAAGATTCTATGATCTCTACAGTACTTTCTGTTACTAAGTTTCAAGTTTATTTACATAACTTCATTCACTTTATTGTGTCTTCTGTGCAGTGATTCTTCAATTTTCTGGTATCTGTTTAATATAGGATATTGCCTATATTATACATATATTGTACCTTTTTATAGAGGTACACCATGTATGCCATTTACTTGTCTGTGTGGAAAGTAAGAAATAGAAAATCATTACATTTCATATCTTCTATGATGTGCCACTTAGGCTCTGAATGTTCTATTATTATTTTTATTTCCTAAAACAAATTATTTCAGATAATTTTAAGCTCAGGATAGATAAAGAAATGGAGGCAGTTTATATTTGTGGAGAAACTCCACACTGAATAGTCCTGGCAACAGTAGAAACTGCATCATAATTTCTGTTCTATAAAGTCATGAAGCAAAAAGGCAATAGAGTACACAAAACTTACTTAACAGTTCCTGAAATTTTCAGAATGACTTCCATCAGTTTAATCATTATTTCTCTGTTCTTCAAATACCATATTTTTTTGATAATAGATACATGCATGTACATTTTCTCACATCTAAAAACCAGTCTCTTGACAGATGGGCAAGGTGTATTGTTGCCTTTACTTAAGCCTATACAGTATCAGATGTGCATAAAAAATATGACTAGATTGTCACCTATATTGAGTGATTAGCATTGTCACAAGACCACCAGGTTAATATGCCTGCTGTGCAGTAACAGAGCAATCCACTGTGGCATCAGAGTTTGCAGCAGAGAAAGAGTTTAATGATTGCAGAGTGGCCAAGTAAGCAAACAGAAGGAATCCTCAAATCCATCTCCCTGAGGAGTTCTGGGCTAGAGTTTTTAAGGGGATCATGGAGGACAAGAGGCTGGAAAATAGAGGTTATTGATTGCTTCGGATAAGGAGGGTGAAATCATCAGGATATGGAAACTGCATTCTTTATTGAGTCAGATCTTCCTGGAGTTCTTCAGACCAGCTGGCATCAGTAGTTTTACTGACATGCAGGACCTTGAAACTACATCTCAAGTGGAAAACTTAACACTTCTCAATGCTTAAGATGTTATCTGTAGAGCAGTTAAGGGGAACTGTAATCTTGTAGTAGGTTCTATGTGATTTGGGGACAATAGGAAGAAAACAATTTGAGAAAGCCGGCCAGAGTGCAAGCTCATCTAATGATGAATGCTGAACGTGCTGCAAGCTTGGCTTATTTTCATGTCTCCCCCTCCCTTCTTCCCGGGTTGATTTTATAAAGTTTATAGAAACAGTCTCAGCATTGATAAAATCTCATACAGTTTATATTTATATCTGCATTCTCCAAAGCCATTTAAAATGTCATATTAATATTGTCACGACAATTAAATTATAAAACAAAAAGAACGTTGAAATTTGGCTATAAGATTTAAGAACCAATCACTAGAAAAAAGACTACATTTCTATGTTTTTCTGTGAAGAAACAACCAAGGGATTTTCAGAACTTCATGATGCAAAATATGAATAAATAAACTTGTTTTTCATTTTTTTTATTGAGACATATCCAAAATATTTGCTTGTCACATACTAGGCAATGCAATTAAAAACAGTAGACATTGCCAAATCTCTAACTAAATCATGGAATACTCAAAGCTAAAATAAATTATGATCCATTTTGTGCATCATGAAGGAGTATCAGGTGAATAATTTCCATCTTTTAAAGATTAACTTTTAGGAGATGCTGTATGACTTTCAGTGATTCATGGGGAACATTCAATGAGGGAAAAATGAAGCAAATTTAAACAAATAATAGATAAATTGTAACTCATACTACCGATTTTAATACTGTTAAAGTTAATTAAAAAGGACTAGTTTGCAATGAAGTGCTTTACTTGGTGCCTTTTATTAATGCTCCTGCCACACTATCAATTTAAAATCCATATTATGTAGAATGTATGAAATATCTTTCTCTAATGTATAATTATGTTTCCATAAAAAGTGAATGTAAGATTTTTGCACAATACCTTTTTTCTCAAATATTTATGTAAAATATCTCTAGTCAACACAATTAATCCATAAATTCCTAACGAGTTCTATGGACAATCGATTAATCTTATCAACTAAAATAAGCTTAGCAGAAAGTGTTATTACATAATTGTTACTCTTGTTAGCATAGCTAGCCATATTGAAGCTCTTGATGCTTAAACAAGTCATTTAGAGAAGATCTAAGTCAGTGGTACTCAAAGCATGGTCCCTAGAACGCCTCATTAGCATCACCTGGGAACCTGATAGAAATACAAGCTCTTGAAGTTCTCCTGCCAGGTCTTCTGAATCAGACTCTGGAGGTGGGGTTCAGAAATCCGTATTTTAACAAGGCCTCCAGGTGTATCTGTGCTGGAGTTTGAGACTAGTTATCTAAGGAAACGTTATGAAACCTACAGTGATCTTCATTCTTTTCTTCTGGTGTTTATGGTAAGATTAAAAGGACAAGCATTCACCAAAGCTTGCAGAATGAGAATTTGTAGGAAAAAATGACTTACAGGAACCCCCCAAAACATTGATCTTTGATAAGGTGCATGGAACTGAACTTGATAAGATGATATCATGTTGTAGGAAAAATCTTACAATTCTGACCCCAGAGTCATTCAAATGAGTCTTTGATTCAGAATATGAAAAAGGTCTAGACTAAAACTTAGATAATTCTGTTGAAGAGAAAGTGCTGTTTAAGTCTAGGAATAATTATTATGGTGGTTAGTGATTGTACATGTGCATTTAATATGGAGTTTGTTTCTTTAAAAAATCTAGCAATAGGCCAGGTGCAGTTGCTCAAGCCTGTAATCCCAGCACTTTGGGAGGCCAAGATGGATGGATCACCTGAGGTTGGGAATTCAACACCAACCTGACCAGCATGGAGAAACCCTGTCTCTACTAAAAATACAAAAGTAGCCGGGCATGGTGGCAGGCACCTGTAATCCCAGCTACCCGGGAGGCCGAGGCAGGAGAATTCCTTGAACTCAGGAGGTGGAGGTTGTGGTGAGCTGATATTGTGCCATGGCAGTCCAGGATGGGCAACAAAGCAAAAACTCCATCTCAAAAAAAAAAAAAAAAAAAAAAAACCTAGTAATAAAGACATGTCATAATAGACGACATGTTAGAGCTGATGAATTATGATAGAAATTAAAATACAAAAAATATATATTGAACATATGTAGAGTTCTTTGCTACAAGACTTTTCAGGATAGCTAATATTATAAAGCTCGTTATAAAGTTCCAAAAGTTTCATAGAGTATACTTGATTTTTAAATTTTGACCATTAGGCCCATTTATTTACACAAAATCTTATCAGAACCCTGATTTTCATTGAATTTATTTCTATAAATTTGTTTAGGTAAATGATTTTTTTGATTCTTAAAAAAGATAGAGATGCCAGACATAGGGGTGAGTTACCTTCCTAAATTCCTATGCTTTTTGATCTGACCTCAAATGGAATAAGGATAACCTTATCTAAACCTTCCTTTCATTGATACTTTTGTCAGAGACTGAATTTAGGACTGGATAGAAAAGAGACTGATTCCATTTGACTTATTAAATTTGGCTTAACCTGTGGAAACCCAACAAGAGCTTTTCCAAACAAATGCTACTCTGAATGAGGTGCCCTGAGTAGTATAAAGGACCTATTTTACTGACAAATGCAGTATCTCAATGCCTCAATGAGTGCCCAGCATGCCTGAAGTCCTCATAAATCATTTATCTCCAGTAGCCCCAAGAAAAGCTAAAGCAACCCATGGGCCAGATCCTAAGTCTTCATTATTTCTCTGATTCTACTGAATCATAATGTCTCAGTTAAGAAAATGCTCATTCATAAGTTATTAAAACAAATTTTGCCTAAAATACTCAAAGTATAGTAATAGAAAAGTCATAAAGTATTTCACTCTACTTAGTTGACTAATAGAAAAAGTACAAATTAAATAAGATATCTAAATCCATTAGTGAATATCATATTGCTGTCATGAACAAAGCAAATCTTGAAAGCATATATTTGATGATGTTTTTAATAATACAGACTGAACTGTGCTTAATGTTATCGAATTTATAGAAGAAAAGTATTATTTGTGAAACTTTTCATGGCATTACAATGACATCCAGTGGCTGTCTCTAAATAATATATATTTGGATACTTTATACTGCTCAAATAAATGGTGATTTAATGTTCTGTAGTTTTTCCTACGTGCATTTCGGCCTTATATAATAAATCTATAGTTTCAAATGTCACCCAAGAGGGAAGATAAAGTTTGAATAGAAGGAATTGTGTAGTGAGCGAATTATTCCTAGACTCTTTCTGTCTCAATAGTGAATTCACCCTAAGGGATGAATATGACAGTATAGTTTAATTTCCTCATTTTTAGTCCTCCTTGAGGCCACTCTTCCTTGTGGGCACCTAAAGGGGACTTCAAAAGGATTTTATCGTATGATGTTTTATTTTCATTTATGTCATTCAATTAATTATGTACCTGTGACTCAGACTCAGTTTAGATGCAGGATAATTTCCTTACAGTCATTTATTGGTGCCACAAAAATACTCTTTAAAAGCCTTGGGACAGACTTAACTTATCTGCCCTCAAATAATACATTTTTAATTTTTTTCTATTTAGAGGACTTTAAAAGGTTTACCTTAGTAACTGCTGCAACGTACATATTCTGCTGGGATTTTGTTAGTCTAACTTTTTATAGCAATGCAATGTTAACAGAGTATAAGAATAAAGGCACACTTTTTTATAGTGCAAACTTTCAATCTAGGTCAAACATGTTTCTCAGAGAAGTTTTCCCTTATGACCTCACAGTTTTTCCATAATCATGATTCACTTTTTTGATAACTCAAAACAAATTAATCTCTTTTTAAAATGAAGAAGATGGTATGTAGAAAAATAGTAGGAAAATAGAGGGATGTAAATTATAGTTTTTGGTAAACTCTAAGGATAAAAGAATAAATTAGGAAATAATATGAAATGATAGATAAGATTTATACTTATGAATCATGTGACTCTGCAAAAAATAAATTTCAAATTCTTATGAAATTATAACTCAGATCCTGAGATTAATTGATAGTGATCCAAAAGCAAAATAGTGGAAAGGAGGAGTTAGTCATATTTTAGCCATTTGCAAGCATTTTACAATACAATACATAACATATTGTATATACATACTATATCTAAATATATAATATCACTTAAAATAATACTTCAAGAAGAGAAAATATTTTTAACTGTAGTTTTGGCCTATAAAAAAAGATTGTGACATTTTAAGTACAAAGTTGGTGATCATATGTCAATAGTTATGCTATTTGAAGAGCTAAGACTTCATTTATCTGCTACTGTTGGGAAACACAGTATTCTTTATCAATAAATTTAAAGTTGAAGTTTGGATAACTGAGTGCCAAAATAGATGTGTGTGTGTTTATGTATGTGTGTGCGTGTGTGTGACAGAAAGAGCGTGCGTCTGAGAGAGAGAAAGAGAGAGAGTATTCAGTGGGAATTTTGTAAATACACATATTCTTGCATTGGTCTAAAGTCTCAGTGCTGCCCCTGATGGAACATTGAGAGTCAGACAAAAACAGGCCTATAAAGAAAAATTATTCCCAGAACCCAGCCCTACTGCTAGTTACCAGAACTCTCTAAGAATGGTGAAAGCTTTGATAAAAGAAGGCATTGCAACTAATGACTATAATTATATACGCATATATAATTCTGTTAATGAAACAGCCAGGTGGGAAGGGGTCCCCAGAGAAACTCCATCTAGCCTGTGCACCAAGAGGGGTGCACAATGGAGTAGAGCCACAGAAGTTCACCTCATTTGCAGTGGGGAGGAACCTGGTGCCTCCTCTTCCTGGTAGAAACTGGAATTCAATCTTCTAGGTGGGAAGCACACTAGCAGGAAACTGGCTTTATGGAGGATCCCTGTTTCCACCCCCCCCACACACTTTTGTGTTTTTTGCTTTTTTTTTTTTTTTACCCAATAAATCCCATTATTCTCATCACACCCTTCAAATTGCCTGCGAGCCTAATCTCTCACGGCCATTTGACAAGAACCCAGTTCTTAGCTGAACTAAGGAAAAAGCCTTACAGCATCTTCGGCACCCAACATGGGGCTTGAGAAGCGATGAGTGAAATGGGAACTCAAAGCCTTTCGCTCACTTCTAAGCCTTTTCATCCACAGACTTCTGAGAGTAGGGGAAACCATGCCTCCATCCCTGTCACTCCAGGGATCAGAGGACATTCCATGGCCTTTTTCTTCCTGTTTCAGGCCGGATGGGTGAGCGATGGCTCCTCATTCCCCCTCCACTCTCTGCTTGGGGTGGGGAATGCCATGGGTTCATGGCATCTTCCCTTTCCCCAGCCACGGGGTTCAACTTCATTGGACAGTAATTAAGCTTTTCTCCCTGGTGAAGGAGCCAGTTGCGTAAAATAAGACGCTGTTTCCCTAGGCATCCTTTTCCCTACCTCGATAGCAGATAACTTTTAAAGTTTATTTTCCATTTGGAAGACGTTTTACTAGAATAGAAATGATACAGATCACTGTTTATATTCTCTGTAAAGTTTTAATTGTGAAAAAGAATTTGTGAGGCTGGTCTTAAGCTATAGCCAATTTGATGTGATTTCCATATCTGTATGGTTCATAGCAAACTTCTCTGCAGGAGCATGGCCTGTAACTCCGTGGCAAGGCTTTGCTTAGCGATCCTGCCTTAGGGAATGAGTTCCTTTCTGGTTTGATATCTGCATGTTTTCCTAGCCTTGTCTCTTGAAGTGCACCACCAGGGGAATGGGTTTTCTTCTACCTGTCTGTGTAGTTATATATGTGTGTGCGTGTGTGCGTGTGTGTGTGTGTGTGTGATGTCTATAAAAAGATCTCAAGTTAATTTGGCCTAAAGAAAGACAAGCACTTGGATCACATATTTTTTAAAGGAAAGATAGAAGCTGTTGAACCTTTCAGTTCATGTGACTTTAACTGAGAAATAAAAACAGCCTTAAAGCTTATTGGTAAAAGGCAGATGTCATCAAAGTGTAAATAAGGGGACTAAATCATGCAGGTTATATGTAAGGTTTGCTAAGTGTTTTGAGGTTATAAACTGCTTTTCGGATTTTGAGAACTATTTAACTTGTCACCTTCACAACTGGTAAGGCCAGGGGAGATATGGAACTAACCACATCCTTAATTATGCTGGAAGTCAAACCCTGGTTGCACCTAGCACACAGTTAAAACAATTTACTAGGTTTTACCTTAAAGTTAATAACTGCTAGGAGTTGTCATTACAATATGTAATTGAGACTACTAGAAATATATTTACATGCAAGGTGTGTAAAAACAGTAAAATGTTTTTTTTTGTTTTGTTTTGTTCTGTTTTTGTAAAAGGTTATAAGAAGGCACAGAAATGTAGGTTTTTGTCTAGGGTTAAAGGATTGTTTTAAATTAGATAGGATAAAGCTGAAGGTTCAAACAAGTGATGAAAGGATTGTAGAAATTAATCTTCCAGAAGAGGTTCTCTGTGTGAATATATTAACTAAACTCACAAAGGCATTATATGTTTCTGTAAATTGAGAATTAGACTATAAAGCACAACAAGATATTTTTAAGGTGCTAACCTGCTCTTTTGCAAAATTTGTAAAGGGTTATAAAATGTTTTTATTTATTTAAAATTTCTGAGTTATTATGTTGGTCAAATAAATGTTTATGGTAATCTGGAATTCTATTTCATAATATTAAGTGTTTTAAACTTCAAGCATATTAAACAGCTTTCCCCAAATTAAACTGCAATTTCAAAACTGTCCTACCTAATGCCTGCCTTTTTGGATAGATCAGAGAGCCCCTGATACATCCAGAAAAGAAGTAAAAGGGATCACTTGACATAATTGATACATGGTATTGCCAAAATGATGTTCAATCTTCTTTAGGTTATATTTTTTGTGAGTAATATTAATATGTGTTCCAAAATTGTATAGGATTTCTAAAACTCTAATGTCTATGTATATGCTATCAATCATAATTAAGGTTATTAATGTTAAGTTATTGTAAACCGTGGAGATAACTAAACTTATTTGTCAATTGTGCTTCTAACTGTAACTGCCCTGGACATTTTGTTATTCACAGACAAATATTGTCTTGTTTTAGTCTTTTTCAAAAGACAGTTTATAATAATAAGCTATAGAATTGTAACATGTGCTTTCAAATACAGGTTTCTGATAACTTTGCAGATTGTGACTTTGGAAAATGACAAAGGGAAATGTATAAGACTCCTGAAGAGCTAAAATGTTCACAAATATCAAGCAAAACAGTAACTAAATGTGCTGAACTCAGAAAGCTGAAGCACATTTTTTAACTTTTGCTTGGAATATTGCTGATTCTTGTTTTATTTTTCAGGATCAAGAAAACTTATTTTGAACTATTTTGCCCTTTAATAATTCAGTAAGTATACTCCTGTGAACAAAGTTTGGAGCATGATTGTTTCTCTCTGCCTGGTTCCTCTAGAATTTGAGTATTCTTAACTTATGGCAATATAGATTTTCATATCAGTGCAATAAGAATCCATTTTCTTTTGCAGCAAGACAATTGGAGAAACTGGGGGATTTGACTGGAAGTGTATGCTTCTCTTTAAGGAACCAATCTTGACTTGCAGAGCTAATAAAAGCCCTGTGAGGAGACTGGCCTCATACCATTCCCTACACGGTCTCTGTACAAGGTTCTTGACCTGTGGTCAGCAAAGAATGTCACTTTCTAACAGGCCCAGTGACTCCATGTTTATCTTGGAACTTTAAAAGGAAAGGATCATCCAACTCACAGTATTTGAGGATAGAAACACATGGCTGGGTTAAGCTTTAAAAGGTCTTATTTGAGATTTGTTGTGGAACAGAGTTCCATTAAAGACAATCTAAAAGGCCAACATAGAAATAGTTATTCTTGCTGCCCTTTATGCAAATAATCAGGTCACATATAAAACTAAAGCCCATTTGGCAGACAACTTGATCCTATCATAATTTCTTTTTAACAAAAATGAGGACTGGAGAGAGAGAAATTATGTTTACAAAGTTACCATACATTTGTCATTAAATTCTAAACTCATTGGTTGTTTTTAAGTTTTTGCCTACATTTTAGACTAACCCTGATTGTTCCTGTGAACCTACCAATAATCTCGAGTTGCAGTTCAGAAAGAACAAAAGGGATGCATAATGTAGAAATCAGGATCAATATTCTAGTTCTGAGCAATTATCCTGCAAATCCTGCTGGGTGATAGCAATAAATAGGATGCCCATCACGAAGAGGTTTCTCTTTTGGGAAAGTAATACCAAGGGAGTTAATCAAGACCAAGCATCATGCTCTCAAATCCTACCAAGAATTATTATAGCCACCAGCTATCTGGATGTGTTACAAGACATCCTTTTCTCTCCCTTGTTGGAGAAGGACTCAATTCCACAGCTTCTCCTTAACATTCAGTTTATAATAAGGAATCCAAGCAACACTCCCCCAAGACACATTTTTGTCCCAAACTCAATTCATAAATGGGGTCTAAGAAATTCAAGGCTACTGATAGCAAAGGAAATAGGATGTACGTGGGTAGAGTTAATAATTTCCACACCACTATTCCTCTCACTTCATAGGTGCAAGCTACATTGGCACCCATGAAGGCAGCTGCCAAGGTCACAAAGACTCATGGATGCAAAGATGGAAGAAAAAAGAGGATGTTCTTCCTTCTCTCCCTTATGTACCCCAGGTATCTGCTAGAAAGAGACGGAAGCAAGGGTTGCCTACTTCCCTCTTTCCAAATGGGTAGCCATTCATCTTCAGTCTGTACCCCTTTTGAATGCATCCTGAACCCTGGGACTCCTTTGATAAACACCTTCTTTTATTTTATCCTTCTCTGTCCTCTCTTCACTGATAGGTAATTTTGTCTCTGTGCTACAGACACTTTCCTCAGATGCAACTTTAAACTGATTGGCTTAGAATTGGCTCAGGGAAGGGAACTCAGAAGCCCAACATGCTGGCAAAAGGGTAAAGTTTTTTTTTTTTTTTTTTTTTTTTTTTTCATGCTTTTGGCCTCTCTCTCTCTGTGCAAACTGGTAAAAGTGATAGTAAAGATTACTGTAAAGTATTGAAAAAACTTGATGAGTTTTGATACATGTTTTCTATAGCCTGGTTTGTCTCATCGGCCTTCAGGCCATCAAACCCATAACAACAGTCATGCAACTGGAGCCTCAGATGATGGCCTCTTCTGCTGGGAACCCTTAAATAGGTGTCTGAGGGAGCTCTGATTGCTGTTTTCCACAAAACAGCGCCCCCTGTCAGCAAGAAGCAGTTAAGTTCAGTCATCTTTATGTCTATCTTTATTCTAACAACAGTTAGATACAGTTTTTTAGAGCGGGGAATGAATGATATAGCCAGGTGGGAAGGGATATCCTGAGAAACTCCAACCAGACTGCACAAGGAGTACCTGCTAGGGTGGAGTCACAGAAGTTTGCACCATTTGCAGCAGGAAGGAACCTGGCCCCTCTTCTTCCTTGGTGGACCCTGAAATTCATCCTGCCAGGTTGGAAGTGGACTAACTGGACCCTGGGCTTGCAGAGGGTCCCTATTTTTCTTTCCCCCCCGCCTTTTGCTCAATAAATCCCACTGTTCTCACCTTTCAAATTGTCTGTGAGCCTAATCTCTCATGGCCATCTAACAAGAACATAGCTCTTAGCTGAACTAAGGAAAAAATCTTGCAACAATGTCTTGTTTTTGTCAGTTCTCATCTCACTCTACTTCTACCCTTGCAATGTACTTCTGTTATGAAGTGACTTCACTAAAATACAAATAAAGGGAAAGGCCTTTATGTTGGGTTTATTTCTTGATAATCTCCAGGCATATCTACTTTTATCAACCGTGCACCATATTGAAACCCAGTAATCTCTTTATGAGCTGTTTTGTTGTTGGAATGACCGTTTGTTTCCCCCGCCTAAGATCATGGAATGTTTGGCTTTTTAAGTATAGTTTGCTGCTTTTCATAGTTTATTTTGTTTCTTGTTGTTTTTGTTATTGGCTTTCACTTCTTTCAGGTGGCTCTAGCAACCTCTCTCCTTAGTTCTCTAATTCATTATGTTATCCTGTTATGGACAGAGGAATCAGAATCAATCTGTTTAAGTTGTCCATAAATTTGATAACTATTTGTTAAGCAGAGTTTTTGTGTAGGGTACAGTAGTAAGCGATTCACAGGTGTCTTAGACACAGGTGTGTGAGATATAGCCTCTTTCTTTGGATTGTTCTGGACTATTTTTTTAAGATACTGATGTTAATATTTCTCTTTCTATCTCTCTCTATCTCTATCATCATTTCTTTCCACAGAACCATATTTAATTCCACTGTTTCAATGATTTCTTCCATATGTAAGAACACAAATTGAACTCTTATAACAAGCTTCAAGATGGCTGAGAAATATAAATTTTTCAGTCGACTATGGAATTCCACTTTGAAGATTTCCCAAAATATTGTATGTCTTTGTAAATACTAATTGTTTTGGTTATTAACCAATTGTGCTCATTATTAGCTGAAAAATTTCAGAATTATTTTTAAATCTGGGGTCTTGAACTCCTAGCCTCAAGTGATCCCCCCATCTCGACCTCCCAAAGTACTGGATTACAGGTGTGAGCCACCAGGCTCGGCAAATTTGTTCTTTTTTGCTTAGCAGTGCATTGGCTATTTAGGCTTTTTGTGTTGTTGTTCCATATGAACTTTAGGATTCTTTTCTTATTCTGCAAAAGATAACATTAATAGGCTAATAGAAATTGCATTCAATCTGTAGATTGCTATGGATAACATGATGATTTTAACAATACTGATTTTTCCAATCCCTGAGTATAAGATGTTTTTCCATTTATTTTTGTCACCTACAGCCTCTTTCATCAGTCTTTTGTAGTCTTCCTTGTAGAGAGCTTTCGTCTCCTTGGTTATATATATTAATAGGGGCGTGTGTGTGTGTGTGTATTGTAAATGAGATTGGGTTCTTAATTTGATTCTTGGCTTGAACATTATGGTTGTATAGCAATCCTACTGATTTAATTTTTGTACATTGATTTTGTATCCTGAGACTTTTCTGAAGTCATTAATAAGGTCTAGGAGCCTTCTAGAGAAGTTTTTAGGGTTTTCAATGTACAGGATCATGTCATCAGCAAACAGAGATAAATTAACTTCCTCTTTACCAAGTTAGATACCTTTTATTCCTTTCTCTGGCCTGATAGCTCTGGCTAGGACTTCAGTACTCTGTTGAATAGGAGTGGTGAGAGTGCACATCCTTGTCTTGTTCTGGTTCTTAGGAGAAATGCTCTAAACTTTTCCTCATTCTGTATGATATTGGCTGCGGATTTGTCATAGATGACTCTTACTGTTTTCAGGTTTGTGTAGTTCATTAAAGGTTTTTATCATGAATGTTGGATTATATGGATTCATTTTTCTGCATCTATTGAGATGATCATATAGTTTTTGTTTAGATTACCTTTACTGATTCGTGTATGTTGAACTATCCTTGCATATCTGGAATAAAGGACACTGATTATGGTGAATTATCATTTTGATGCACTGTTGGATTTGTTTTGCTAATATGTTGTTGATTGTTTTGCAAGAACTTTTATCATGAATATTTTCTGTAGTTTTAGATTTTTGTTATGTCCTTGCCTAATTTTGGTACTAAGGTAATAATAGATTCAGAGAATGAGGCAGATGAAATGCCTCCTCACTGATTTTTTTTAAACACTTTCAGTTAGGTTGGTGCAAAATATTTGTATGTCTAGTAAAATTTGGCTGTGAATCTATCTGATCTTGAGATCTTTTTATTGAGAGTCTTTTTTATTACTGATTTGATTTCATTGCTTTTTATTGATCAGTTTAGGGTTTCTGTTTTTTCCTGATTTAATCTTGAGAGATTGTAAGTTTCCAGGAATTTATCAATTTCCTCTAGGTTTTATAGTTTTGTATGCATAGAGGTGCTCATAGTAGTCTCTAATAATCTTCTGTATTTCTCTGGTATCATTTGTGATGCCACCTTTATCATTTCTCATTATACTTATTTAAATCTTTCTTTTTCTTAGTCTAGCTAGAAATCTGTCAGTATTGTTTATCCTTTCAAATAACCAATTTTTCTTTCATCGATCCTTTGTATCATTCATTTTGCCTCAATATCATTTAGTTCTGCTCTAATTTTTGTTATTTTTAATCCCCTGCTATCTTTGGATTTGGTTTGTTCTTTATTTTCCTAGAACCTTACAGTGCAATTTTAGGTTGTTAATTTGAGATCTTTCTATCTATTTGATGTAGACATTCATGCTATGAACTTTCCTCTTAGCACTTTTTGGCTATGTCTCAGAAGTTTTGGTATTTTGTGTCTCTATTTTCAAAGAGTTTTTTGATTTCTCCCTTGATTTCATTGTTTACCCAAAAGTTGTTCAGGAGCAAGTTGTTTAGTGTCTGTGGACTTGTGTAGTTTTAAGAGTTCCTCTCAGTATTGATTTCTAATTTTATTCCACTGTAGTCTAAGAAAATGCTTCATATATACATATTTTTAATGTATTGAGATTTGCCTTATATCCAAGCCATATGGTCTATTTTAGAGAATTTTCCATGTGTTGATAAGATATATATTTTATCATATATCTTCTACAGAATATATCTTATCAATATATGATCTTATATATATTCTGCTGTTTCTAGGTAAAATGTTTTGTATATATCAAAAGGCCCCATTTGGTGTAAGTGCAGTTTAAGTCCAGAGTTTCTTTGTTGATTTTCTTCTTCAGTGACCTGTCTAATGATCTCAGTGGGGTGTTGAAATCCTCCACTATTATTGTACTGCTATCAATCTGTTTTCTTAGATGGAGTAGTATTTGTTTTATTAATCTGGGGGTTCAAGTGTTGGATGCACATACATTTATGAAAGTTAAGTTTCTTTAACAGTCCATCATTATATAACGTCCTTCTATGTGCTTTTGTTGGTTTAAAGTCTGTTTTATCTGATCTGAGAATAGCTATTCCTGCTTACTTTTCTTTTCCATTTGCATAATATATATTTTTCCGCATTTTTACTTGAAGTCAGAATGTGTTTTTAGCCAGTAGGTGGGCTTCTTGTAGACACCAGAGGATCGTGTCTTGTTTTATTAATCCAACTTGCAACTCGGTACATTTTCAGTGGGGCTTTTAGGCCATTTACATTCAAAGTTAATATGAATATACAGTGTTTCGTTCCTGACATAGTATTGTTATCTAGCTGTTTGGGAGTTTTGATTGTGTAGTTGCTTTATAGGATCTGTGAGTTTTGTGTTTATGTGTCCTTTTTTGTTGTCTATTATCCTTTCGTTTTCATATTTAGAACTCCTTTTAGCTAAACTGCAGGACAAGTTTAGTAATGATGAATTCTCTTAGCAATTGCTGTCTGGGAAATATTTTATTTCTCCTTACTTTATGAGGCTTGGTTTGGCAGGTTATAAAATTCTTGGCTGATTTTTCTCTTTTTCTTTAAGGAGGCTAAAAATAGGTCCCCAATTTCTTCTGGCTTATAGAGTTTCTGCTGATAAATTTGCTTTTAGTCTGACTGGTTTTTCTTTGTAGGTGATTGAACCCTTTTCTTTAGCTGCCTTTAAGATTTTTTCTTTAGTGCTTGACCTTGGGTAGCCTGGTGATTCTTGATGTTGGTCTTCTATCTCAAAGATTTTCTTAGGATTTCTTGTATCTTGATGATTATCTCTCTAAAAAAATTAGGAAAAATTTCTTGAATTATTCCTTCAAGTATGTTTTCCAGGTTGTTGTTTACTTTTTCTTCTTCTCTTTTAGATATGCCAATTATTCATAGGTTTGATTGCTTTACATAATCCCATATTTCTCAAAGACTTTGTTTATTTTTTAAATTTTGTTTTCTTTATTTTCATCTTACTTGGTTAGTTCAAAAGGCTGGTCTTCAAGCTCTTTCTTGTTCTTGGTCTTCTCTATTAATAAAACTTTCAACTGTATTTTGAAATTCCTTAGGTAATTTTTTTTTTAATTCTAATAGTTCTGATTGACTTTGTAAATATGTTTTTCTCTTCCTTCATTTCCTGAATTGCTATAGTAGTTTATTTATATTTATTTTCAACCTTGTCTTAGGTCCCATGACCGTCCTTGCAATCTGTACTTTGAATTCTATTTTTTATAATTTTTTTTTTTTTGACAGAGCTTCGCTCTTGTTGCCTAGGTTGGAGTACAATGGTGTCATCTTGGCTCACCACAATCTCCACCTCCTGGGTTCAAGCAATTCTCCTGCCTCAGCCTCCTGAGCAGCTGGGATTACAGGCATGCACCACCATGCCCGGCTAAGTCTGTATTTTTAGTAGAGATGGGGTTTCTCCGCGTTGGTCAGGCTGGTCTTAAACTCCCAACCTCAGGTGATCCACAAATTTCTTTCTCAAATGCTTGATCTTCGGCTCTGGGAAATTTATTTGCTTTTTCTTAAGGGTTTCTAGCATAGTAGGAACTTTCTTTTTTTTTCTTTTTTTGACGCCCTCCATAGTTTGAGCCAGAAAAGAGGGTACTTTTCTTATTTAAAATATATCCTGTGTTTCCTCCACATTAACAAAAAACATATCTGATTCCTTTTTATCGTTTTAATATTATCTTATATGAATGATATCAATGTCAACACTCACACTAACCAAACATGCTGTGTTTTGTTGAGACAATGTAAAATTTTTATTTCAGGCTTCTTTATATACTTTTTTAAATACTGTCTCTTGGACATCTAAATATTTCTTAAAGTTTATTTCAAAAGTATAGTTATTTTAGATGGATGTGTAGGCAGATAGATAGACTAATTTAAGGCTTATAAAACTTGTATCTTATTTGATCACCACCTACTTTGAAATCTTTGTTGTGTTTCAATTTTCTTTTAATTATAGTAATCCAGAGTATTTTTGCATAGGGTAGATTGGCACTCTAATTTTTGAGCCATTTTTCATCCTTGTAGTTTTGTCTTTCCTGGAATGTTATATTGCATCATCCTGGAAAGAAAACTCAAAGGAGCTGGAAACCAGAGGTCTGTGTTCAAGCTATCCCTTTGCTAAAGTTCTAATTTATACTTTCCTTTAATTTATGGATCATCGGTGGGTGTATAGATCACAGCCCTCACTCTCAGGAAAATTTCCAATGTATTCTGTTTAATTATATTTTTATTCATTAGTTATATTTCCCCTCTATAATCCCCTTTATAAACAAGTCCCCTATTGTCTAATTAGAGATGCCTAGAAACAGGGTCACCTCTAGGGTCAGCAGGACATCAAGCAAATATTTGATACAGGGTCCTTTCTATATCTGCAAAGTGATTTTAAAATGCGTTGTAACACTCATGGGTTTATATTAGGCATAGAGACTTATCATAAAGATGGTTTTTAATGGTGGACAGAAATGAGGCACTTCTCTATTTATTTATTATCCAGTTAGTGCACATAATCATTTTTTGTAGTACCCAAACACCATCTCCTTCTATTCAGGTTCATGAATTATTTTGTGAGTTGTCAAATGACCATCCAAACTAGTTTCATATTTATCACCTTCAGAATATAGAGGACATTATTGTTATTAATCACAATGTTGCAACTTTTTGGAGCCTGTTTGTATTAAAACAGCATGTTGTCTCTACAAAATCTTAATACCATTGTCTTAATGCTGGTTACATCACTACTTATGATGGTGCATCATTCATTATGCCGAAAATGAATGCTAGCATTCAGTCCATCTCTAAAAATTATAGCTAAGCATCACAGGCAATTTTCCAAAATATTCAGGGAAATATGAACAATTATTTTCTAGTCATGTTAAGTGTCCTATTGGAATATTATAGCATAAACTACACATCTTCCACCTACGTACTCTTCATGGTACAGTAAGTTATAGTCACTGCCTTCCTAGAATCTGATGTCTCTCAATGCTGACAACACTGTTATCGTTCCCATGAGGCCACAAGCAGGGAGGATAAGCAAGAGTCTACGTGCAGAACAAAAAGATCATCACATTTGCACAAGGTATATACATCCTTGACTGTCACATCTTAGTACTAAACTAGGAGAGCATGATGTCTCCCATTGATGAAGACAAGAGATATCTGCTGAGGCCTGTTGGCACTATAAATAACAGTCTTGAATGCCTTTAGAGAAGATAAGTATGACCACTTTTGGAAGACTTCTTGACACATACATAAGACAGAGCCAGTAAGGCAGGTGAAGGGGTAGTCACAAACTACAAATGTAAGGATACAGATCAGTTGAAAGTAAAATGGTTGACAGAAAAAGATATACCATGTAAAACATGATTAAAAGGAAATAGTGTAGCTATATTAATATTAAAGTAAAACTTAAGGCAAGGAGAATTACTAGAGATTTTAAAAAAGAGATTTTTAAATGATAAGTCCATACAGTTGAAAAATACAACAAAATAAATGTTTATTTAACTAATAAACTGTCTTGAAAGAATATTTGAACCATGTGCTTGCAAGTAAAATATGTGATCATGAAGCTATCACCGAATATTCCCATAATGTTTTGAAATAAGTGAACTAACTTTGATCTTTTAAGTACTTGAGAAACACATTTGGTATCCACCTCTCTGCTGGTCTGGTTTCCCATTCTCTGAAGTTCTGTTATTGGCTGTAATTCATATAATTACCACCAGATGGTAGTGGTTATCTGCTTAAAGTGTGCACTGAACAATTAAAATTTCACAAATGTCAGTATGGAGAAAATAACCACTTGCCCTTTAACACCATAACCTAGTTAGTTGTATAGAATGTTTTATTTAACAAATATTTTAAGGACTTAATACATGTCAATCTATGAGGAATCAAGAAGTGTTACAATTCTTGCCTTCAAGGAGATTATGAACTAGTGGAACATACTGATGAGTCTACAGATAATGAGAATATTGTGTGATAATAGCACTGAGAAAAGAGAAGGATTCTATGTGCTCATATAGCACACAAATCTGATCCGACTGAGGTTAAGGCTTTCTGGAAAGCATGGTTCTCTATAATATATGACCACTACCATCTGGTAGAAGCTATTGATTGCAGACAAAGTATCAAAGAAAACTAATGGATAATAAAAGTTAGCTGGCAAAATATATCAAAAGAAGAGTACTCCAAAAACATGTGCAAAGCCCCTGAGGTTGTGGGTTGTGTGTGTATGTGTGTGTATGTGCATGTGTGTGTTTGTGTAGTACTAAAAATGATTTAGGAAGGCTGAGTGCAAAAAAAAAAAAAAAACCTCAAATAATTTAATAGAGTTATATGGAATTATAACCTAGAACAATATTTTAAAATTAGCATAAGACCCCAGGCCCAGACTATTTTGCAGGTACTTTTTACCAAACATTTAAGAAATGCATACTTACTCCTTACATACTTATTTCTTATAAACTGTTACATCAAAGAGAAGACACAAAAAGGGTGATGGGATATCCACCTAATTCTATGACACTAGTTAGTTAAATTCTATTACAAAATTAGATGTAAGGGAAAAAATAAAGCTTATAGATTTAGAATTTCAAGGTTCTGTTCTGGCGTGTAAGGAGCTTACAAGTCATTACTGCATCCTAGTATGTAAAAAGCTGAACAAACTGAAGAAATTGACAACTCATTTTAGATCCACCAGAGACGTATTATTTCAGCATAAACCACTACCGCCCAAAATTAGCAAGATAGACAGGCACATAGAAAAAATCACAACTTAATGGCCATAAGCAGAATCCTCCCCTAGAACTAGTACTGGGATAAGAAAACCTGAACTTTAACTGATAAGTTGCTGGAAGCCTGAAATAGAAAGCCTGAGAGATGCTCCAGAAGAATCCAGTCATGGGAAGGTGGCTGATATGGTTTGGGTCTGTGTCCCCGTCCAAATCTCATGTCAAATGGTAATCTCCAATGTTGTAGGTGGGGCCTGGTAAAAAGGTATTGGATCATGGCTGGGAAATTTTCCTCTTTGGTGCTGTTCTTGTGATGTGAGTGAGTTACGTATTGTGAAATCTAATAATTTAAAAGTGTGTAGCACCTCCCACATCTCTCATCTTCCTCCTGCTCTGGCCCCGTAAAGATGTGCCTGCTTCTGCTTTGCTTTCTGCCATGATTGTGTTTCCTGAGGCCTCCCTAGCCATGCTTCTTGTACAGCCTGTGGAACCGTGAACCAATTAAAACTTTTTTCTTTATAAATTACCTGGTCTCAAGTAGTTCTTTATAGCTATGTGAAAACAGACTAAACAGTGGAGGAGGTTACACTTTTATGAGTTTTAACTCTCTACCAGGTCTCACTGCGAAGATCAGAGCAAAACCCTCTCAGGCCTCTAGAAGAAGGGGGAAAACAACCACTCTGAAGTACCTCAGAGCATCCAGTTCTTCTTAATAAGGCCTAGTCTTGGGAGAAACTGTTTTGGTAAAACAGTTTTATTAGAGGCTAACAAACATGGAGAAAGAGAAGTACAGAACTCCAGCCCCCTGTAGCAGTCCTGTGCTACCTAGGGGATGATTAAAAACAAATTAAGAACACTTGTGAAATTTATAACCAAGGGGCACAGGCTCACTAAAAGACTGAGATTCAGAGTATGCTTCCCCTCCCTGCACACCTTACCATTACATCACTAAAGGTCTGTTCACCAGGGTTCCTTTTACCCAACACATCTTGTCTACTTTTGACAAAAAATTACAAGGCATACTCAAAGGCAAGATCCACAGTTTGAAGAGGCAGAGCAACATCAGAATCAGACCCAGCTATGGCAGGGATGTTGGAATTATCAGACCATAGATATAAAACAACTGTGACTAATATGCTAAGAAATCTCATCGAATAAGTAGACAGCCTGCAGGAACAGATAGGTAATATAAATACCAGTGGAAACTCTAAGAAAGAATAAAAAGAAATACAGGAGATCAAAACATTGTAACAGAAATGAAGAATGCTTTCAAAGTGTTCATGAGTAGACTGGCCATGACTGAGAAAAGAACCTCTGTGTTTGGGAATATGTCAACAGAACTTCCAAATCTGAAAAAACAGAGAGAAAAAAAAATGAAAAAAAAATCGGAACAGAAGATCCCAAAACTGTGGGACAACATAAGGCGTAACATGCACATAGCGGGAATACCAGAAAAAGAAGAAAAAGAGAAAGAAGCAGAAGAAATGTTTGAACATTACTTAATGGTGTGAATGCATTCTGGGAAATGTATCCTTAGGCAATTTCATCATCATGCAAACATCATAAAGTATACTTACACAAACCTAGATGATATAGCCTATCACATACCTAGGCTGTATGACATAACATATTACACCTAGGCTACAAATCTGTAAAGCATGTTACTATACTGACTACTGTAGGCCATTTAACAGTATGGTATTCATGTATCTAAACATAGTAAAAATACAGTAAAAATATGGTATAAAAGATACAAATTGGTATATCTATATAAGGCAATTATGAATGAAGCTGGCAGAACTGGAAGTTGCTCTGGATGAGTCAGTGAGTAAGCGGTGAGTGAATGTGAAGAACCAGGACATCAGTATACACTACTGTAGACTTTATAAACACTACACTTATATTAGACTAGACTGAATTTATTGTAAAAATTCTTTCTTTAGTAAGTTAACCTCAGCTTACTGTAACTTTTTTGCTCTATAAATGTTTTATCTTTTTAAAAAACATTGACTCTTGTAGGAACTCTTAACTTAAAACACAAATACGTTGTATAGCTCTACAAAAAATATTTTCTTTCTTTGTAACTTTATTCCATAGGATTTTCCTTTAATTTTAGCATTTTAATTTTAATTTTTTTTTTATGTTTTAAAATGTTTCTTCTTAAAGATGAAGGCAAAAACACACACATATTAGTCTACACAGGACCAGAATCATCAATGTCACTGTTTTCCACCCCCACACCTTGTCCCACTGGAAGATCTTCAGGGGCAATAAGGGGCATGGAGCTCTCATCTCTTATGATAACAAGGCCTTCTTTTGGAATACTTCCAGAGGAACCTGCATGAAGCTATTTTACCATTAACCATCGTTATATAAATAGAAGGAGTACAACAAAAACAACAATAAAAAGTAGTATAGTAAGTACAGAAACCAGTAACAAAGTTATTTATTATTATCAAGCGTTATATACTGTACATAATTGTATGTGCTATAGTTTGATATGACTGGCAGCTCAGTAGGTTTGTTTACATCAGCATCAACACAAACAATTGAGTAACACATTGTACTACAACTTTACTAAGGCTATATTCTTGCAAGGTAATAGGACTTTTTTCAGCTTCATTATAATTTTATGGGATAATCATCATATATGCAGTTCATCATTGACCAAAATGTCATCATACAGCATACAGCTGTAAATTTTTTTCACTCAGTTCCTTGCTCCAGAACTTCTAGTCTTTATTCACTACTGTTCTAGTCAACAGCATATTTTTATCTGATAAATTCTGTATCTATTTTGACATATTTTACCAGTGTCTCAAAGGCAAAGTCATCCTTATGTTTTATTTATTCAAAAATATTTTATGTGCTTTGAAAAATATCCTTTTCTAATATATAAGTTGATGTATGTAAACATTTTCTCAAGGAAGGTGATTTCTCAATAGGTGGTCATTGGTTATTCATTTCATTAACCGCCTTTACCAAAAAGAACACAATTATTTAACCTGACTTCTATTAAACATTTTCCAGAATATGTGGTCTTTGTACTTTCTGTATGTGTAAAAACGTAAAGTATAACATAGCATAACAAATACTATTGCCAAAGGTTTAAGAAGAAAAAGAGGGTTAATTTGAACAACAACAACAAAAAGAGTTTTCAGAGCACTATAATCGTAACAGAAAGCAGGTAAGGAAGTTCTGACAGTAGTAGTCAGTGACACATTTTCCAGGCCTGTTTTCTTCAAGTGTTTATTTGGTTATAAAAATAAATAAATAAATAAATAAATAAACTAAAAAGGTTAGCTAAAATAAATGACTCAGAAAATGAACAGTTCAGATTGTACAATTAATTGATTAAATGACAACATGCTGCATTTCTTGAAAAAGTGAACTGCATTTATTCACGTTATTGGATTAGGACTGACATTGGAACTAACCCGAGTCAGATTACCTGACAATGTTATAGTCCCTTTGTCCACATCACCTTTGCAAATAACCTTCCTCACATTCAGTCCTGGAGAGGCAACTCTGAATATCAACTCCCAATTCCCCACACCAAAGGCGATTGGTGGGGTATGTATTGGATTTTCCAGCATATTTTATGCTATTTTTTTCTGCTTAGCATACATACCCACCTACACACATTTATAATATTTAAAATATGTGTCTAAAAGATTACAACCCTAACTATAAAAACAGCTTCAAACATATCCATATCAAAGACACAACTCAAAGATTTGAAAAATTCAGGAGCAACATTTCTCAGAGTCTACAATCTTGCAGCTATATCCATTCCATTTCCAATTTTTTTTTTTTTGGACTGGATATACTAGAAGGCCTTAATATCAAACTCTTAATTAAAATTCAATCATTTCAATACAGGATGATTGTAATAAACATGACCATTTACAGAAAGAGAATACAGACAGAAACTCTTGGAAAGAAACTCACATTAGTAATAAAACTAGAACATATCTTATATACTAGAACACAGAATTTAAAGGCATATAACATGACTAGCAACTTTTCAGATGCATCCACTTATTCAGCCACTGTCCTAAAAGTGAATTCCTGTGTCTGCAAGTGTGGCTGCTCCAGATTCTGCCTAATGGGAGGGTTTTCATGTCCAATTTTCTTTGTGGGTACAGCCTAGGAAGAGCAGAACACTTTGAGGTACTGATAATTTTTATTTTTTCTGTACACCAAGCATAGAAAAAAGCTTGATTTGAGGGGGGAAATATATCTCTGATGACAAAATGTGATATTTTTCTACATAAATATAATAGGCACCTGATTTTATTGAGGAGATGCTTTTGCCTGTAAAACAGATGCAGAGATGCTGTCTTGGGTAGCTTCTGTTGGAATCCTCCTACCATTCAGAGCCATTAGAGCTAAATTTCTAAACTTCTTTTGCTTGGCAGCAAGCAGACTTTGTTTAATTTTTCTACTTTTAATGGATGTTGCCTCAGTGTACTAAGTGAAAAATATGTTTCTGGGTTTCTTTGTTTCCAAACATTTTAAAATGTTGTTTAAGTCTCATGACCATTATAAATTCCAAGCCCAGACTCACAATGGTAGGATTCATCTGTTTTTTGTTTTTGTTTTGTTTTGGATAGTTTATGGTGCATTATCGCTTCAGTCAATGCAGAGCTTTTCCTATGTTTTATTTAATTTCTTCTTTTTCTCTTTACCCACAACCAAACCCCAATTCTAATATGCTCTTTAGGGTATCTTACAGATCTATGTATCCTTAGCAGAATACAAGCACCATGAGAATGGCAATTATATCCTGGCACATAATATGCACCTCATATAGGTTTGGTTGTTGGAAAGAGTAAGTGGTGGTGTTGGGGTGGGGGGTGGATAGGGAAGAGAGATAAAAAGAAATAACTGACACAACATTGTGTATATTGCTATATCAATTGACACTCCCATCATCAATTTTTGGCACCAACACTTGGTTAAAAATAACTTCTAATTTTTTGCCAATATGAAAGTAGTATTCTTGTTTTCTCTGATTACTAATGAGCCTGCGTAGCTCTTAAAATATATGTCAACCACCCGGGCTTCACTTCTGCAAATTACTATTTCTATCTCTTACCTGTTGTTTCCTGAGTTTTGCATAATTTTCTAGTTGATCTGAGAATTGGTTTGTATATGCCCAATGATACTCTGCTGTTTCAGAATATTGCACACATTTTCTCTCAATCTCTGCATGTTTGTACTGAAAAAAGGACTAGCTTTAAGGTAGTCAAACTCTTAACTTTTCACATTATACTTTCTGTTTTCAGGTTTGTTTGAGACGTCTTCATCTTCCACATCGTTAGAATGTAATTCCAAATATGATTCTAATAGCTTTATAGTTTATATTTTAAATTTAAGTCTTTAGTCCACTTGTAGATTTTTTTTTAATGGTGTGAACTAAGCCTCACAAACCACTTTTCTCCATGTAGTAAGAAAAATGTTTCCATCATTATCCATAAGAAAATTTAGCATTACTTTACTTATTTGTGATGTCGTAACTGTTATATTACTACCAGCAGAGGATCTTGACTGCAAGTTGTCCAGGTTCTTGGAGTTTTGAACAAAGAATTGGACAAAACCCACAGCAAAGCAAGGAAAAAGTGAAGAAACAAAAGCAGAGATTTGTTTAAAGTGAAAGTACACTCCACAGAATGAGAGTGGGCTGAGCATCCACTCAAAAGCCCCCACCCCGATACAGAATCTTCTTTAATCCAAACAGAATCTTCTTGGGTCCAAATACCCTCTCAAGGTTTCCCATTGGCCACTCGGTGTTCACCCCATGTAAATAAAGTGGTGGTCTGTAATGGGTTTGATTGGTTGTGGAAAGCAACCAATCAGAGGCTGAAGTGAAGTTACAAAGGTTTACACACTCCTATGCAAACAGTTGCAGAAAGCAACCAATCAGAGGCTGAAGTGAAGTTACAAATTTACATTCCTATGCAAATGTCTGAGTGGTTGCAAAAAGCAACCAATCAGAGGTACTTTAAATTTCTCATCTGCCCACAGAAAAGGTCTGGGTTTGCAAAGCCAGTAGCTTCTGGTTCTTTGTTACTTCGGTATGGAAAGTTGAGGTTTTTCTTTCAATTTAATTCTAGGAAGTCAGGGTGAATCAGCCTTAGGTTCCTTGCCTCCAGACCTTATTCTGCTACCTTAGTGTGGCAATTTTCAATATCCATATGAGTCTACTCAAAAAATTTATTTTCTAGCTGGACATGGTGGTGCACACCTGTAGTTCCAGCTACTCGGGAGCCTGAGGCAGGAGAGTTGCTTGAACCCAGGAGGCAGAAATTGCAGTGAGCCGAGATGGTGCCACTGCATTACAGCCTGGGTGACAGTGTGAGACTCTGTCTCAAAAAAAAAAAAAAAGAAAAGAAATTTATTTTCTGTTCCCTTGGTTTATGTTTCAGGTCCTTCCTAAGAGCAACACTGCATTTATTTATATAAGCTTTACAGTCATTCAATATGCAGCACAATGTCTTTTATTTTGCCCATCTCTCTCAACGTTATTTTATCTATTCTTGGTCATTTATATTTCTCCTTATACATTTTAGAGTCAGTTTACTGAATTCTTTGGAAATCCACAAAATTTTTATTGAGATTTCTTTGCATTTGTATAGATTAATTCAGAGGAAATATTACATTGTTCCACTCATGAATATAGTGTATTTCTCCATGTATTCAAGTTTTCTTTTTGTATCTTTGTTGCAGGAAGAATAATGGCCCCCAAAGATGCCTACATTCTAGTCTCTGGAAGGTGTAAATATGTTACATTATATGGAAAACGGTATTTTGTTGATGTAATTAGGGTTACAGACTTTGAAATGGACAGACTCTCCTATATTATCTGGTTGGGTATTAAATTAGGACATAATATAGTCTTCTTTTCTATCAGTCTACTTTCTCTTCTTGTCATGTCCTTTCTTTTTTAAAAAAATTATTCACTAAAGTCCATAGTTTATTGATTTTCTTAGTTTTTACCTAATGTCCTATTTCTGTTCCAGGATACCACATTACATTTATTTTTCATGTTTCAATTTCATTTTGGCTGTGACAATTTTTTAGAATTTTCTTATTTTTGATGATCTTGAGGAGTGGTGCTTGTATATATCATAGGATGTTCTCTATTGCAATTTGATGTTTTTCTCATGATTAGACTGGAGCTATGGGTTTTGGGTAGGAAGATCACAGAAGTTATTGCTTTTTATCACATCAAGAACACGTATGTCTTTTCAACAGGATATGACTGTTGATATTGACCTTGATCACCTGACTGAGGTACTATTTGTCAAGTTTCTTCAATGTAAAGTAGCTTTCTTTCCCCCCTTGACACACTGTATTCTTTGAAAGGCAGTCACAATGTGCAGCCCACACTTAAGGAGCAGGAGTTACATTCCACTTCCTTTAGTGTGAAGTAACTACATAATTTACTTGGGATTATTTTTCACAAGTAATCTATTTTGTCTGCCCAATTTATTTATTCAATCATTTATTTATATTAATATTGACTCATTAATATTTATTTTATGCTTTGGGATATAATCTACTTTATTTTGCTGCTCCAGTTGATTCAGCTTTGCCAATTAGGTTTGGTTTCAGTTGGCTTCTGTACCTGTTTGACATACCCTCATCAATGTGAAAGGGTGTTTTGTTGTTTGTTTTTGTTTTTAGCACTTTTTAAACTTTTTGGTACTACAAGATCCTCTAGGTTCTCCTTGTATAGTTTCCACCCCCATCCCTAGTTACTTATATTGGATAATAATATTAGTAAACAAGATTTAGACTCTGGGTAGATCTGTTACTACTAGAGTGTCATTTCTTTTAGGCCTTCTCAGCTGACAGAGAAAAAATTATGTGTCAGTATACTTATCTCTACATAAACACACATCTATAAATATATGGATATGTAGTATGAATAGAGCCTACAAGACTAAAGGTAAAAGGTATTATTGCACATTAGTACAATAATTTAGCTGACAAAGTTGTTTCCTATAGGAATACAGGTTAATAATTCTGATACTGCTATACCAGGATATTGGAATTGAACAATTTAGTAAATGGGTGAGGAACCTTGAAGAACAAGATTTTTCAATGTTGTTAAACCAGCTTTCTCACTATTTACAGATTAGAGGGGATTGAATTACATAGTAATGGATTCATTTTGGAGACATCCATAAGAATTTATGTTTAATTTAATGTAGATGAAATGGTTATATACAGAAATATTTTTCCTTTTTTATTTCTTTAGATGTATTGTCATAACCCTTTTCAATATTTCTGAGTAAAATATTTAGCTCACATTTTTATTCTTTCCTGTTTTCTGGTAGATCAAGTTTTTCTTTGCTTTTTAAAAATACTCCTTTAACTACAATTCAAACATTTGGCATTTAGCTGTAAGTTATTATTATTCTCATGACATGTGTCTATCTCAAATATATTAAAGTGTTCAAATAGATGATATTTTGTATTGCTTTTGATTCTTACTCCATTTTTCACAGAGAACATAGTTGTAGGGGAATGGCTCACCCATACTACCCTGGTTACCTTTAACGTATTCACTAGGCAAAAAGCTTGAAATACAGTTTATCTGAATCTTGGCAGCACATCTTATGGTATTGCCAGACCTGAAAGCGTGAGAGGCCCCTAAGGAACTGCTTTGAGGCCATCTTCCACTTACCTCTTTATCTTCCCTAGGCTATTTTAAGATTGTTGCTCATCACCTCCTGGATCTGATGAGTTAGGGGCTTTCTGCTCCATCTTTTTCAGAAGAGAACTGCAGAATATAAAGCCCCTTAGCTGATGTTATCCTTTTTAGGGCATTGAACAAGGACCCAGAAAGATGTCACTTTTGGCTTACTCTTCCTTTTTTGCTATCTATGTAAGTAACAAACTCATTCTGAAAGCGGTTCTTTGTAGCTTTATAAGTTGAAATTGTCAGGCCTTGCTTTGTCTTTTTTTGTGTGTGAACCTCTATGATATTGTTTTAAATTTGATATTTAGTATAAATTGTTTTTTGTTAATATTTTGTGTATGCTCCAAAAGAATATATAATCCAATGTAAAGTCTATAGAAATTAATTTGAGCTTATTATGCTTAAATGCACTTCAATTTCCCATATATTTGCTTATGTCTATGTCATCAATCCTAGTATGAGATGGAGTATATCAAAATGCCCCACTGTATTTGTTGATTTCTATGTTTCTGCGAGATGTTCTATCAGATTTTACTTTATATATTTTGGAGTTAAAATATTATTTATATTTACATTAAATATTTAGATGTTGTTGACGTGCCTTTTTTTCTTATATGGGTATATCATGCTTCTTTTTTATCAAAAATATTTCTTTCTTTTGGTTATTATTTGCTTTTTATATATTTTCCTTGATTTTAGGATAAACAAGTTTATCAGTGTATCAATTTATACATGTATTTGTTTAGTAAATTTAATCTTTAATGAAAAATATTATTTTCTTTCCTGATTTCCTCCTATCCCTAACTTCCACTATCATGAGACAAATACTTTGAACTGTTTCAGCTGTTTCTTCTAGTATTTATTTACAAAATTCTATACAACCAATTTATTCTGCTATTTCTTATAGGTAGACACAAATCAGAAAGTATTGAAAGTCTCACCTGAATACATATAAATATTTCCTTTTAAATTTATTCGGTTTTCTTCTTGGAGTCTTTCCTTCTAGAACTAGATGCTATTTGAGCAACTTTCTTCAAAATCCTCACTTCATCATCTTCCTGGAAAGTGACCTTTCATCTCTCCCTTCTTTTGCATTAAGTGTTGGGCTTCCGTGTTTATCCTTCTAAGTGATCTGTTTATCTATTATTGCAAAACAAACCATTTCTAAACATAGTGGAGTAAAATAAATATTTTATTTTTTCCCAATTTTGAGGGTCAAGAATTAAGTAAAGACTTCACTAAGAAATTTGTCTGTGGTGTACCCAGTGCAAACATAAATAGCTGGGGCTTAATGTTCTACTTCCAAAATGGTTTCTTCACTCATATATTTATACTGCAATCTACCTTGGCCTTTCCTACACTCCACATAGTTTCCCATTCTTCATTGTCTTTCCATGTAGCTTGGTCTCCTCACAGCATGGCAGCCTGAGCACTTCTTATGTGACAGATGGTTTCTGAAGTGGCAGCTGCCAGAACAGTTAAAGGTCATTCATGGAGCTGTCATGCTTCACTTACATAATATTCTATTAGTTAAAGAAGTCACAGAGCTTGTCAGATTGAAGTGGGCATAGAAATAGACTCTGACTCTTGATGAAGGAGAAGGAAGTCCATATTGCAAAGAGTACATAAAATAGAAAATACTTTGGTGAACGGCTTTGGAAGATTTGCCATACATAGTTTATTTCTTCATTTTATGGAGCACAGTAACAACACTTCTAAGTAAAGTGACTTCTAAGTAAAGGCGTATTGAAAGTAAAAATTTTGAGAACTTCCTTGATCTCAAAATTACTTTTTCCTAATATTTGATAATTTAGCTAGGTATAGAATCATAGACTGAGCATTATTTACACTTATGATTTTGAAGACATTGCTTTATTATCTTTCAGATTTTCTGTGCTGCTCTATGGATGGCCAATGCCAATAATTTCTGATGGTTTTATATGATTTTTCTCTTCCATATAGCTTTTTATTCTTTTCTCCCTTTTGTTCTAAATTTCATGATGATCTGCCTTAATGTGCTTCTATTTTTATTCATTGACCTAAATCATTTATGGTCCTGTTATCTTAAAAAACATATATTTCTTATTTCTAGGATATGTTATTAATTCCTGTATAACTCTCCCTAGACTTTTAAAAATAATTTTATGGAAAGGAAAGACACAAAAGAGTAAAAAAGTAATAAACATGTAGCTTGATAGATTTTTACAAAGTTAACATACCTATGTAACCAATATTCAGATCAAAAAACAGTTCATTATTAGCATGCCAAAACCCCTTTGCAACTCCTTCCAATCATTAAAACCCAGACAGTAGCCACTATCCTAACTTCTAACACTATATAGATACATTTTTGTCTATTTGTGAACTTTACATATATGGAATCATACAATATACATTCTTTTGCATCTGGCTTATTTTGTTCAGCTTTATGTTTGTGATATTCATACGTGTTGTTAATTATAGATTTAGCTTGTTAAATCTCAATGAAGTAGAATATTTCCTTTTATACGTATGCCACAAAATGTTTACAGACTTTAGCATGGATAGACAACTAGATTTCTTCATGTTTTAGGCTACTAGCTAGAGGACTGCTACAAAAACTATTAGTGAACATATGTAAGCATTAATATATGTAACGTTGTATGTAATCCTGGTTTCTTCAAAAAACATTATATTTTTTTACCCTTCACAATTAGATTTATGATCCACTTGAAATGTATGTGTGTGTGTCTGTGTGTCTGTATTTACATTTCAAGAATGTAATAACAAAACTCATTTTTCTCTCTTTTATGGTATTCCATTTCCCAGCACAGTTTTATTGAAAAGACCACTTTTCCTCACTTCTCTTTTTTTAAATCATAAATAAATGTGTTTTTGCACTTCACTTTGTTCTATTCAGCATTGCATCAATTTCCCAGTGTTTCAATTATCATTGCTTTGTAAAAAGGGCCTATCTTAATATCTGACACGACATGGCCATTTTTAAATTGCCTTTTGAGTTTCTATAGAGATGTAGAGGCAAACTACGAGTTTTACACACACACACACACACATGCACAAATGCCTTTTATTCATGGAACAAGTTGGAAATAGTTGATATGTTAATGGTGAGAGTTCCAATCCATGATCATGATATATCTTTTCATCTATATAGAACTTCTTTAATTTCTCTCATTAATATGTGTAGTTTTTGGTGTCTTGTATATTTTAATTGAATTTTTCCTTATTGTTTCACTTTTTTATATTATTGACAAATTTTCACTTCCCATCTGCTTATTGTTAGCATTTAGAAATGCAATTAATTTTTGTATATTTACCTTATATGTAGTTACTTTGCTACATCTAGCTACCCTGCCAAAGAGTCTGAATTTTCTGCATACATAATTATGCCATCTGCAAAACTAATTTCTTGCTTTGTGAACTAATGTATTTTTGTTCTTGAGTTCTTTTTATTTCTTTTTCTCCTTTTCTTTCTTAACTTCTTTAGTTGCTGAGATTTTAGTACAGTGTTTTCTGCAGGCAGTGATCCTTCTCTTACTATTGATGCATGCATCCTTATTATTGATCTCTATGGAAAATCTTTCAATAAATCGTTCATTAATTGTAATATTTAATTATAATAATTATATGATTTTATAATTTTTTTAAAGATGTAGCTTTGCAAAGACATTTTTTATCAGATTAAGAAAGTTTCTTTGCATTCCTCAATGGCCAGGAATTTTTATTTTATTATAAATAGGTGTCAAATTTTATTAATTTTCTCTCATCTGTAGAGATGATCATATAATATTTCTCCTTTTCTCTGATAATATGTTGAATTGAATTGATTTTATCTCTCAAGGATGTTTTAGATGTTCCTCACAAGTTTTGATATGTAAAATTTTAAATTTAATTTTTTCAAAATATTTTCTAACTTTCAATTTCATTTCAAAAAACATTAATTGAATAAAACTATTTGTTAGCTCTAAACTTAACTATACCAATATTCCGATTCTAAACATGCCATTGACTATGAGCTCATCATACAAGTATGACAAGAAAGACTGAGCATTTAATAATAATAGGAACCAATTAAAGTAGACCTGTGTGTGTATGTATGTGTGTGTCATATATACTTACACTCACACACACACACATAAACCAAGAGACAAATCTGAGTTCAGGATATTTTAATTCAGTTTCAAACTTAATAGGTTAAATTTTTAAGGCTTCATTTTCTTCATTCATGAAAAGCTTACAAATCCTTCATCAGATTGTAAAGATTAAATGAAATTCTGCACCTGAAGTTTTAACATAATTCTTGGCATATAGTATGTACCCAATAAAACTGGTCTTTAATTTACTACTACTAAGATTGTAAGCTTGGCTTACAAAACAAAACATCAGGAAAAATCTTCTCTTTTGTTGAATATGAAGAAATCCTAGTAACCTGTAGCTTTCTTCTGAATGTGTGTAGTGAAGTTTGAATACAGATTTGCTATACTAAAGAGTCTCTTTCTAGAACAGATATAGGAAACGCTTATTTAATTATGTTTCAAAACCTTAGGCAGTCCCTTAATGAGGCTCAGCTTAAACTATAAAGGCTTTGGGAGGAAACAGAGAGTTGAACTAAAAATTTTACTTTGTCTGTTGAATGCCATGGAGTGAGGTTGGGGAGGAGATGACCCCTTGGGAGGCACATTACCTTTTCTGTTACTAACCTCAATAATGAACCAAACAACAGTGGAGGTGCCATGAGTGTACAGATTTTTAAAGAACCTAAATATACTCTTGAGGCTCAAACAAATAAGTTTGGAGATATATCCATATTAGATATAAGTAGCCCTTTTACTTATATGCTTGGGATTTCACTGATTCTTACAATTCCACCAAAAGGTAGAATTTTAATTCACTCAGGGGTCAAACTAGGCTTAGGAATGTGGTGTACAGTATTTTTGAATAATCATATTTTAGAGATGACAATTTAGAGATCATCTAGTCCACACATTGCAATTACAAGTGAGGAAACCATGGAAAAGAGAGGTTAAGTGCTTTGTAAAAGGTTGCACATCAAGTTAACCACTAATCATGGAATCGTTTAAAAAAAAAAAAAGTCATCACTACTTTAAAGTTATAGTTGGAAAATTTAGAACTGGATTTGGCCTTTGAAATTACCTTGTCATCCCTTCTCACTTTGTGGGTAAAATAACTATGGCCCATAGAGGTTACAGCAGCCCTGGGACTTGCAATCACACCCCCTGATACCAATCCACAGCTCTTCTCTCCATGCTATGTGGCCTCCATATTTTCATGCATGTCTGTGACACAAAGATCTTAGTTTGGAAATATAATTTATATGCCATAGCACAGACGTAACTATAATTATAACCACAATTGTTTTATTATTGTTATTGTTTCAGAAAATTAGTTTTTTACTCAGATATTTGAACAAAAGAGCTATTTCTACCCTATTACTTGCTTGCCAGGGGTAGTGTCCTTTCTGGTACCCACTTTATATTTCTGTTTTTTATTTTACTCTTCCTTAAAAAAAAAAATCCCATTACAATGTTACCATGGAAATTGCTCTCTTCTCCATCAATTTTCCCAGTCATTTGAAGCTATTTATTTTATGGAATATATTCTGGGCATCTTTAATTCTTAAGGGAGATTCTATGCATTTTAAGTATTACTGCTGAATTTATATTTTCTTGTTTCCAGTGAGCGCACTTTCCTCACACTAAAAGCTTACCACACCCATAGAATCCTTATTTTAATTGAATGCCATTCATTACACACAGTCTCCTATAGATGTCACTGTACACCGTATATTAAAACAACTAAGGAAATGCCTTTACTCCAGTTTTTTTAACAAAACTATATTGTATTAAGGCTCATCAGATTATGCTGTGTTTCTCTGTGGTTTCACATAATAAGCTCTAGGCTGACACTGTAAAAAATTTGCAATGACATTAACAAAACAAATGACTTACACTTAGATTCTCACTCTCTAAGTAATATATGCACTGTCCTTTATCTTAATTTTGTACCAGGATGCCAAAATAAGAAATAGATAAAATATAGTAATTTAAAACTGTATTTAAAACAGGAATATTTAGTATTTGACTTTCAAGTATTATGTGCCTATTTTACTAGACTGAATTATTTCCCTTTAAACTTTTAAATGAAAGCACTGATCACATGCTTCTGTGGCCAGTGGCAATTGTCCAATGGCTGTCACTCACACAGCAGATTCATGAAAATGACTTCTGCATAAAATTCATGAAAAGCACATTCAAGACCTTAATTAGACACTTACTTCCAGGATTGAGAAACTGAGACTTATGGATAATAAATGACTTGGCCAAAGCCACAAATGATAATATAGGCAGATTTCTACAATATAAGTGGTTTTATATTTTTCTAAGAAATGAAGATCTAAGCCTAACTAAGAAGCTAGGGCAGCTAGGGAAAAATGTTCAGAAAAAGCTTTGTACAATTATATTGACAACCAAAGCCATAATGACAAACATACTTATTGAGGACCTTATTCCACAGCTGTAGATGGGACTAGTTAAATGTAGATAATACTACTACTACTAAAATATTTATTAACCACCTACTATAGGCCAAGCAAATACAATAAAAGTAACATTTATTGATCACTTACATGCCAGGCATTGTGCTAGGCTCCTTTACACAATTACACATATCTGTTATCCTTAAAACAGCGCTGAAAAAATAATTGATATTATTATTAATATCCATAAGAAGAAACATCAAGAGGACAAATAACTTGTACCAAGGTGCACATCCACTAGGAATTGAAACTAACTTTGACTTCAAAATCCAGGCTATTTAATGCCTCACAGGTAACACTAGGCCTAGGAGAAGGGGTAAATATACATACACACATAGACACATACACAGATACACATACATGCATAAAATTATGTCAATATAAGTCCATGTATATATTTCATCTATATGCAATTGTATACTAAATATAATGAGTAAAATCAATAAATGATTCTAGAACTACAGGGTTGATTGTAGGAAAAGAAGTCAAACATTTATTAAGTAAGCATTTTAACCCATAATTTTTTGTTGGTCCTGCAAATGAAACACTCATGAAAAACAAAATAAAGAAAAGAAAATGATTACTTATCCCTAAACAACAAACAAGCTTTCCTTCTTCAGTGAAGACAACAGGGGATACAGGAAAGAGGGAACAGCTACATAAGAATCCAGTGTTTATTCTCATGAAGAAAAACGATGATTCTGGAACCTTGGGACAAAAACTAAAGTTCATCAAAAGGATGAAAGTTAACAACAACAGCAACAAAAGTGGCAAAAGTGCCTATTTTAAATCAGCCATCTCAGTAACATGGATTAAGGTAAATATACCAAAAATCGCTAAATGACACAATGGTTAATGCCACTTAAAGTTACTTTTTGAAAAATTATTTATTTGGGTTAAGAACAAGTTTATCTTCAGTATGTCTTCCAAACTTCAAAACCGAAAATTTTAAGTAGTGTGGTGGCCATCGTTTAATGTTAAAAAAGAAAAACATTGCAATTTATTTATTTGTTTGTTTAAGCTTTTCATTAGTTTAAATCCCCAAATCAACTCTTCCTTTCTCCCTTTGCAGTATTACTTTGCAGAGTTTGCAAATTTGTGAGGGTATGTCATTGTTTGGCTGTGTCATCAAGAACTACTATAGCACTGAAACAAGGAATGGATTAACGATGTTTCAAAAGCCCAGCAAAAGTTGAGAACAAACTTCCATTGAAATGCTAACATACGTAGCCTCAGAATACACTAAAGGAAAATACAGAACTGCTTTGCTTGTTCTGGCTCTGCCTCTTGCGAATTGTAGAACCCTGGGTAACTCAGCAACTTTCTGTGCCTCCTTTTCTTTATCTCTACAATGCTATTAGCATCTACCTCACAGAATTGTCCTGATAATGTAAGGGCTTAGAATAATGCTGTGTGATCATTGCTATCATTATCTGAAAGAAAGATCATCATTGTATCACTGGTTTAATCATCCTGTAGTCGCTCATCTGGACATGAGGTAGCTAGTTTTTTAAGTCATTTTGATACCCAATGACAGAGATTTAATCTTGTCTTAGTTTTTTCTGGTTTCTGTTTTGTTTTGTTTTGTTTTGAGTAGTAGTCTATGATAGATGAGATTTCTTAAAAGCTCACAATCCAGGGAAGTACACTGAAGAGAAGTATGCCATAGTTGATTCGATTGATTCTTGAGCTTAGATAGCACTTTTTTTATTTTTATGTTGTGCTGCTAATACATGTTAATTTTATTTTTTTTTATTTTTTATTTATTTATTTATTTATTTATTTATTTTATTTATTTATTTTTTTGAGACGGAGTTTCGCTCTTGTTACCCAGGCTGGAGTGCAATGGCGCGATCTCGGCTCACCACAACCTCTGCCTCCTGGGTTCAGACAATTCTCCTGCCTCAGCTTCCTGAGTAGCTGGGATTACAGGCACGCGCCACCATGCCCAGCTAATGTTTTGTATTTTTAGTAGAGACGGGGTTTCACCATGTTGACCAGGATGGTCTCGATGTCTTGACCTCGTGATCCATCCGCCTTGGCCTCCCAAAGTGCTGGGATTACAGGCTTGAGCCACCGCGCCCGGCTCATGTTAATTTTAATATAGTCCAGTTGCCAAACTCCACTCTTAAAGAACTATGCCAAGTTAATCCAAATGTTGCCTAGAAATGCGTTTCCTCGCAAGGGTAGGCATTGTAGAATTTTGTTCCCTTTATTCTGCTGTAAAGAGATGCTTAGGATATATCTCTAGTTTTCCTTCTCTACTCGTTCCTTTCTCTTCTTCTTCTCATTCTCTATCAAAGGTTATAACTACATAGGAGTCAAAGGCACTGCCATAATCGGGGACACCTTATCAGAGGATAAATTAGATGTCTGCTTCTGTTTAATTTCTGAAGTTATTCCCCCCAAAAAATGAACTTGTTTCCTACCCAAGTGAATTTCTTCCCTTCTAGTGATGAAATTCCAGGATTAGAAATCTATTTCTCTGTGTAAATCAATAACCTCTCCAGGCAATCTCTTTCAAAATGAAGATACTCAAGGGAGTGTTCATCATTAAGCTCTTAACACCTCTGTGTGAAGGATTTTCATCAGCTTTTCCCCACTATGAAAAGGCAGCTTGACCCTGCAACCCAGGTTTGGCTTGTGTGGGACTGTGCAGACACCTAAGCTGGAAGAAAATGAGGGTTGGCCTCAGAGAGGGAGAAGAGTGACATATTTGCATATGTTTCAAACATTTCTAGAGTGGTCTCCATAGGAGCAGTTTTAGGAACATAAAGCATGCGTTTTCTAATTGAAGTGCCTCTGAGGAGTAAAGAATAGAATAGAGGAGTTAGGTAGTACAGTTTGTTCCCACCAGCTGACCCAACAGTTCCCTTAGGGCAAGAGTTGGTGGTGACTGAGATACTAGGGAAAGTTACGAAGGTGGAAACAGTAGATGAGTGGTGAAGTGTGTACATGGGAGCCGCACTTGGGGTGGTGCCTGGGCAGGAAACATAGGAACGCCAAATCTCACATCCAATCCACACAGGAGACACCCAAGAGAGGAAAGTTTTAGCCTCATATGTGTGGACATCGTTTTTTGAAGCCAATAGTAAAGCAGGTGCTACACAAAGAGCAGAAGCTCCTTAAAATGTTAACTGCCCACGCACTAAAAGGGAACTCTTAGAGAAATAGCAGCAACTCTCTTAGTCGGTATTCATTTCTACATGCTGCAAAACTTGCTTTGTTCTCAAGTTTTCACATAAACAAGGTAAAAATTCTAACTCTACAGTTTCTAGGAGACAACTGATCTATTTTTTGTCTGCTTGCTTCTGCTCCAAGGAACCAGAAGTGTTTATTCGGCACAAGAAACTGGGTAAGGCACTCTGCCTTTCCCTTTGATCTTCATCAACCATGTAAATCAACATTCTCTTCATTTCCCAGGACCTGAAGCCAAGCTAAGCCAACTGAAGGCTTGAAGGACTGTACATCTGTTCTCCTTTCTATTGTGTTCTTGATTGTTTTTCCTGAGAACTTTGAGAAGACTGCATTTGTTATAGACAGATGCCTGTGTTCTCTAAGCTGATGGAGCAAATATTAAAAAGCACCGGTGCAAATTTGATTTCTGTTTGGTGAACATTTTCTCAAAACTAGATATTAAAAATTATTTTTTCACATTTGTTCTAAGTTAAAATATTTTCAGACCTTCTTTGTAGCATTATGATTTAAAACAAAGAAGTTAAAATCTGACCTCTTGAGAATAACTGTTTGTTTACTTCCAACATTTGTGGACTCTGCAAATTCATTGCTGTGGGTTCATTTAGGGGTTGTAGGGATTGTTTCCATATCTGCAGTTTATTTATGGTTATTCTTAAGAGGCTTTAAAAGAGAAAACTAATTGTTTACGATTCTAGAACCAACTGTGAGCCCAGATTTTTCTCACTTTTGTGTATAGGTGAGTACTTTCTGCTATAAGCATAATCTCGTTTCATCTAACTTAAGTGAGTGATGTTCAAGAGCCCTGGCCTGTGGGCAAATAAAATACCTTGCTGAAGCAAAGGCAGTTACAGTACAACTAAGCTGTCTGATCAAAGAATAACAGCGCTAGAAAGATATTATTTGATTGAATCCTATGTACAATTGTAATTTAATACTATGCCCTAATCTATCTCTGCCCTATTTTCAATTCAGTTTTGGATGTCTCCATTTCATGCTACTGTCAGAAGTTGTTTCTTAATGCTATTTGAGCATAAATAATACAATAGTTCTAAGCCATGTTTAAACAACTGTTTCTTAATTCTGAGCCTGAGATACATAAGATATTCAAAGTTAAAAAGAGTATCAATTTCTTGCTACGTTGGGCAACATTCAGTCAAAAGAATCATTAACCAGATATGATTTAGGTTGTTTTTCTCTTCTGTGGGTCCCCTTTTAAAAAAGTTAAGGGCTAACAAATAAAATTTTAACTACCTACTAACTCTACTGAAAATAATTTTAAATTTTTAAAAATAATTTTTTCACTTTTGCTCTGGAAATTCATACAAAAACACTCATTCAAGCAGAAAAAAATGGATAGTATGTGTGTATATCACCAGGCAGTTTGTCAGTGACTTAGATGCTGTGTTTCTCAACTCTCTGAAGCTGGCAGAGCAGGATAGGTACAATACTATCTTCTCCAGTTTATAGCTGGAGATAAAACTGAGGTCGAAGGAGATGACATTACTGGCTCAAGAACATACAGCCTATAATTGGTATAATTGGACTCAAATGCTGGTGTATGTCTCCCAAGTTTCTGGTGAGCATTTAAATGCTGTTTCATTTATAAAATACGAATATTCCTTTGAAGAATTATGCCCCCAGTTGAGGTACTCACTGTGGCTAAGATGCTGCCTTGCAATTATTGCAAGTGTCATGCTTTTAATTCCTGGCTGGGAGACCAAAAGTATTTATTTGATATATTTATAACATAGAAAAAGAGTACCTCAGAATTATGGTTTTCCTGAATAGTGACACAGGGCCTGCCATGACCTTTCAGTGAACTTGAGCCTGTGCAGCAGGTTGGGGAGCCCCAGAGTGGTCAGGTGACCACATTGCCATCTGCAGTTCTGGACTGGTCATCTGGCCAGTGCTGACCTTTCAGAACATGATCCAGTGAAATCCAAACCCTGAGAGCGGCTGGCAGGCAAAATCTGCTCCTCAATGTCAGTTTCACTGCTGAGTCGCTTAATTGTCCACTACAACTTGTAAAGGGCCCATTAGGCTCAGGTCATGAACCTCCCATTTAGCATTAATGGATAATCAAATCCCATTTGATCTGAAATACGTTTGTCTCAATTGTATTTGCTTCATACTTATAAATAACTAACACTTTCATAACATAAACTTTAATAGAATGGCATCCCTTTGTAAGTGTGACTTGAAGAAACTAACATCTATTGTCAAAGCTGAACCATCAAGAGAATATAATTTTATTAAATTATATCTCCAAACCACATAATAATGATATGCATTACAACAGTGTTCCAGTATTTAAGATAGTAGATTTGAACACTTTAAATCTCCTTTATCTCATGTACCTTGAAATTTTACCAGACCTTTACCCAATGATCAATCATTAATTAATTCATTCACTGAAAACTTATTGAGCATCTTCCAGGTGCTATACTGAGCGTGTACCAGGACAACAAAGATGAATAAGACCCTATTCATAATGAGCTTGCAACTTAACTGAAATAATATACACATGTAGGTATGATTATATGACAATCTGGAAAGGGAAAGGCTATTTATGCATATGGGGTCACAAAGTGGATACTGAAGACACGTAGGCCTGATACCTTCAAGAGGAAAATATGCAAAGGAGTGCTTAGAACCTGTTGATTTTAAGCTACCAATGAGGAAATGAGTAGAAGGCAAGTAAATCTGAGGAGTACGGTTAAGCTAGTTCTACATATGTGGGAATGAGCTTCCTATAAGCAACAATTAAAGTCATAGGAGTTTGTAACAGAAAGGAAGAATTTCAAGGTTTTCCTAGACAAAAACTTTCATTTAAGGTACAGAAGAATTAAACACATAAAAAAAAAACTGAGAAGAAAAGTTTGAAATGTAGTAAAATGTAATGAATTTGTTATGGTACTTTAATATCTAACAGTAATAGCTAATGAAAATTCATATAGGTTGGAGAATTAATTGATCTTGATTTGAAGTTGAATAGCCTGCTTTCACAGTCATGTTTTATATTAATTTCCTCTGAATTCAAATACAGTAACTTATTCAGTCCATACTTAAGTTAACCTAAGTCTAAAATAAAGATAGGATGTGAAAGTAATCTTCCTTTTTATGACCTATCTTTGTATGAGATAACTGGAGTTTTCTGAAGAAAAAAAATTACTGTGTAAATTTAAGATGTATCATTGTTCTGAGTGGCCATATCTATTTATAAAACTTAGACTTTTAGAAGTGAAAACCCTCATCTAAATAGCCAGCAATTATTTAATTATAGGATAGTCCATACATTATATATCTATACATGTAATATGTTCTTTAAAAATATGTGCCACATAACTCTAAGATAATTCTCCAAAGAGGTGATTACTCTGTTGTGTCACAGGTATTATGTTATTAATAATACACAGATGAAAGAAAATCGTCCAGTTAATGTGGTTAGCTGGAGACACAAATTGAGAATCAAGATTCATTGGTTCTATTTTGAGCTCTACCACTGACTCTGAGCTTTCAGAAGTCACATATTCTTCAAAATAATATCGATCCCTCGCAAGCGTGCAGGATTTTAAAACCAGATAATTTTAAAGTTCTTTCAGCTATTCTGAAGCAGTGGCATTATTATATATTTTTTCAATTAGAAAGAAATCTCACAAGTTTTCCAAAGTGTGTGTCAGGTCTGCTCTGTTATGTACCCACATTACACAGAAGGGCTTTGAAATATTTTATGTTATATAGAGACATTTTAAAAAATAATTTTCTAAATAAGCCATAATTAAAATATCATGAACATGATTTCATTTGCAAAAGAACTAGGTCTAAAGTAGGTATTTAAACAACGGTGTTAGTAAAAGGTAATAAAAAATGTAATGAGTGTATGTTAAAATACTCTCACACACTAAATGCTAAATTTTATAAAATATCAAAGTCATGTTATTTAAATTTTAAGACAAATCATTGTACAAGGCAATGTCTGTGTTTTCAAAGTTAATCAGAAAATAGAAGAGTATATAGTACTTGAATGACAGACAAATTCTCTATGAAGGCTGCCAATTAGAGTCTTGTATGGGCGGGCTAAGGCTCCAGGAGTTTTCATTTTACTTCTGTTTCTCTGTTGGAGTTCCTTTCAAGCTGTCAGAGCTTGGGAAGAACCTGGGCTTTGGTTTTTTTTTTTTTTTTTTTTTTTTTTTTTTTATTTTTTTTTCTTTTTTTTTTTTTTTTTTTTTTTTTTTTTTTTTTTTTTAAATACCTTTCATTTTCCTACATGAAGTCAAGTTTTAAAAATTTAAACATGATAAAACTCCATAGGACATGACATGATTCAGTTAACGATTTGACTGTGTAATGATCCACAACCAATAAGAGATTAAGATAGAAAAGATGGTTATTACTTGTAAAAAAATTACAGTGTTAAGGTATGGATAGCCAAAGAATGTTATCTCTTTCTTAAGATTAGTTGCATTAGGGTTTCTTAAAATTGCTTCAAAGGAAATAGAAGATACTTCATGCTGTGATTTATATTAGGGGATGTTACCAACAGCAATAAAACATAGCAAAAGTTTAAAAATTCTATACATACACCTGTATACAATTATGTACGATATAATATTTTTATTCACATATATTGTATATATGCATATATGTGTGTGTGTCTTGTTTAAGACTTCCTAAGCAATTAGTGCCTCTCCTGAATTTTATATGTTCACTCCTTTTAATTTTGTTTTATATTTTATAGACAACAAAGGTAGGTTTTTGTGTTTTTACAGTTGATTGATAATAAACTATTTTACTTTTGGAACTATATAGCTCCTGTGAGAAGGAAGGAGAATAACATCTCTAAAATAGCATTCAGAGCAGGATCTGCCCACTCGTCACCCTCTTTCTTCTGTCATCTCTCCTGTCTTCTCTTATTATGTTATACTTCACATTCCCATCCTCTTTTCCCTTGAACCAATAAGCATTTGCACAAGTGTTTTCAGAATATTAGAATCTATTGAGGGACTTTGGTAAGACAAGGCATATGAACAAACAGTTTTTTACAAAATTATTATTCCAAAAGGTTAGTACTGTTGGTATTATTAATAGTAAGAAATGGGATATAATCTGTATCCATTACAGAGGATGGGTTAAACAATGGTACAGACACTTAACTGAATACTATTCTGGTTTTATTTTATTTTATTTATTTATTTATTTATTATTTAGGGTTTTTCTTTTGAGACAGTTTCACTGTGTTTCCAGGCTGTAGTGCATGGTGCAATCTCGGCTCACAGCAACCTCCACCTCCCAGGTTCAAGTGATTTTCATGCCTCAACCAATCCAGTAGCTGTGATTACAGGCATACGCCACTGTTCCTGGCTAATTTTTGTATTTTTAGTACAGACGGGGTTTCACCATGTTGACCAGATGGTCTCAAACTCCTGGCCTCAAGTGACAGGACCACTTCTGCCTCCCAACGTGCTGGGATTATAAGTGTGAGTCACTGCGCCTGGCTGAGGGCTTTTTGTTTGTTTTTTTGAGACATGGTCTCACTCTGTTGTCCAGGCTGGAGTGCAGTGGTGTGATCATGGCTCTCCACAATCTTGAACTCGTGGGCTCAAGAGATTCTCCTACCCTAGACTCCAGAGTAGCTAGGACTATGAGTGTGTGCCACTACACCCAGCAATTTTTAAAAATGTTTTTGTAGAGATGGAATCTTGCTATGTTGCCCAGGCTGGTCTTGAACTCCTGGCCTCAAGAGATCCTCCTGCTTCAGCCTCCCACCATGACTTGGATTCTAAGCATGAGCCACCATGACTAGCCTACTATACAGTTTTATAGGAAACTCTTTTAATGCTAAAAATATGGTAAAAATCAGTGTGTATAATATGCTCCCTTTTGTATACTAAAGGATTAAAATACTAAATTACATTAACATTTTCTTACACTTGCCTAAATATATTAGAAAAGAGAGAAATAAACTAACAAAAATTGTCACTTTTGAGAGCAGATAGGGATGGAATAATAGTGAGATTTCTGGATATATCCTTTTTAAAAACTTTCTGGGCCACATGAATGCATTACCTTTGAATAAAAATGCAGAGTAGCACTCAACAAATGTTTGTTGAATGAATAAATGATTGAATTACTCAGAAGGCTCAAAGCTAGTTAGTAAAGATGACAAATTAAAAGAGCATATTTAATTTCCCTAGCTATTGCCACTGCTTTCCAATTCTTTATTTCCTTAAAACTCAATGGACCCAGTTCTCATTAAAATACACAATTTATTCAAAATCTTACTTGTTCTGAAGTGTTTTTCTACAAGTACTTTATTTGTATTCTTTAAATAGAGTTTCGGCTATCCTAAAGATGATCTCTTGTGTTTGTATTTATTCTTTCTCCAATATCTCATATAAGGCTATGATCATAGCTAATGTTCAATAAATCATCAACCTCCATAAATTCTACTAATGTGTCATATAATGATGCTTATTATAGGACATAAAATTTAGATATCTTTTATCTTCATTCAAATTAATTGAGTCATATCATTTTACAATGATACGAGTCCTGGTGATATGTCATATATTCTGAAATAGTGGCTTTTGGATGCATTCCAGGTTATGATAAATCCCCAAGTTCCTTTAGATGATGAATTTGAATACGTGCAGATAATTAATAGTGCTTTGGTGTGCCTCAGTCTTCATACTGCTATTTTGTATCTTCTGTTAGAGCCCATTTGCTTTTATTTTTCTTATTTTTTCTGCAACGGACATTGAGATCTCTCCCCATCACTGGAAGCATCATTCTACTACTCACCATGAACAAAAAACAGCAAAATCCAAAAGCCATATCTAATCTGTTGGCTAGCTACCTTTGCCCAGTTATTAAGATCACTTTCTAGCATAAGTTGTTGTGTTTATATTATGGTAGTATTTGTATTTCTATTTAAATTTCTTTATTGCCTCTCCCCTAGAGGTCTTCTTATTATGCTGCTTTAGGATTGAGGCTCAGGAGATCACCCCATAGTAAGGGCTCTTTTCTAATTTCTTGTTGAGAAAATGTCCTTTTATTTCTATCTTTTAAAATTCTGACTCTTACTTTAGAGTGAAGAGACATATAGAAAGTACTTTTGCCATTAATCAGAGCAATGTCAAGCAAGTCAAAGGCCTAATAAATGAGTAAATAATGAGTTTTCCACATTTAAATATATGTGGAGGCTAATTATATATAATACACTTATTTGTTAACAAACTTTATTATTAGAATCATTGTTTATCTCCACCTATTTAAGCTAAAGCCTCTACTAGATATTATTCTGTGAAAAAGTAATAAAACCTGTAATAATAATTTGTTAAATAAATGGAAATGGAGAAATGTTTGGGAGTAGTGCCTAGAAAGAATATGTTTGAAAGCATCCAAAATGCTTTAAGGATGAGACAAAGTTTAAAGAAATTTTAGGATAATTTGAAAGCATGTGACAATAGAAAATATGGAATAACCCTTCTCTATAGTGTAGTCTATAGGTTCATCTGGCTGATTAGATGCATTTGACTGAAAAATGCCGTGGAACTGCAAAAGCGAAGTGTGATTTAGAGGGGACAAATAGGGATTGGATCTTTAATAGAGAACAAAAAGTTGAAGCCCACAAATGTGTTTCATTTAGTTTGCATTGAATTGGTTCCAACTCCTACAAATTAGAGATTCCACATAAGAATCCCATTTTCATCTTCTTTTTACAAAGCACAGGGCAACCCTGGGAAGCTTCCCCTTCTGGCAACAACCACTGCAGCTAATTAAAGGCTACCTGCTTTGCATGGGGCATGCTCTACAGAGTTCTGCTTAATGCCTACTTGGCTAATTTTTAAATTTAAGTTACTTGTGTGGGCTCTGTAGACACTTGGCTTTGGAAGTCCTGGCTTAAAAGACTTAATCTTTCATCAGCTTTATGGTATTAGTATCCCTTTCTCTCTGAATCGATGTGGTTTCTGAGTTGAGATAGTAAGTAGTACCCAAACAAGGATAACCATCATTATTACCAGGAGAGCTTATTAAAAATGTGGACTCCAGTCATGACCCTTCCATACCCTTAGGGGGAAGCATGAGAAATGTATATTTAACAAATGTCCAAATGATTCTAATGAATCTAGTTTTTAACATGCTTTGGAAATCACTGAATGGGTATACAGCAGCAGGTACATTTAGTCCATTCTTGAGTGTGAGGAGCTGAGTCTAAGCTGTTTCTAATTTATTCACAATTGTAACTGTAATAGCTTTGGCTCCTTGCCAGTGGTCCTGGGAATCTTGAGTTATCCCATTGGGTCCTGTGGTAATGGATGTTATCTGAATACTGAATGTGAATTTAAAGAATTCTTATTATCATTAAAAATGCCTATCTTCTATGCACCAAAAGCCAAATATCAGAGGAGAGCTATGCAATTGTAATTAAGCATCACTGCCAATTAAGTCCTCATCGTTAAGTATTTTCAAGATGGAGGATATCTAATCTAAATATTTCAGAAGAGAAAATTGAGACCCAAGGTATTAAATGACTGACTCAGGGTCATACAAATTCAGTAGTAATAGAGAATGTCGGGAACTCCAGTCTTCTGAGCTTTCTTCTTTCACAATGATTCACATCCATGTAGAAAGGATAGGTTATGGGACATACATTCTCGGGGACTGGTGTTGTTTAGGGAGAGTTGAATTCAGGGTTAAAGTGATATCGGTTACAAATGCTAAAAATGCATTCTGCCTCTTACCTTTTTCAGGTATAAAAAGGACTCAGGTCTGCAATTTAGCCTGCTTTTCCTAGCTGAAGATATAAATTTAGGACTTTGCATGTTATAGAACAAAACCTATAACAGAATATTATTTTTCTCTGTAAGGGATGAAGCAAATATCTAAATGATTAGGGCCAATTTACAAGAACAAAGGCAACCGTCTTACTAAAATAGAAACACGCTTAGAGGTTAAAAATTGATGGATTACTGTAATGTTCCCTGTGAACCACCAGATGTCACTATTAGAGTCATTATGCATCGCCTTAGAGTAAGAGAGATTTTAGCCTCAACAAAAACTAACAATTTTGTGTTCATGTTCACTGTGTATATCTTGCAAAACACGTGTTTCTGTTTTTATAAAGCATATTCCATTATCACAGTTTATAATTGTTGATGTAAAATATATGAAATTAAGGAACAAGAAATAGTGTTCACAGCTCGCAAATATGAACTTAGGTGTAATATTTGAGAAAGATAAGTGCGTTGTGAAAATCCAGTTCACTCCTAAAAACTAGTACTTTTTAAAACTACCTTTTTTTCCCAGAGTTGGATGTCTAATATACTATTACATAATAATTATTTCAATTAAATTTAATTCAATTACAATTTAAAAGTCATTGACTAAAATTTGCAGGAGTTTAAATCAATGTTGGAAGAAGTAAATATTTAAAAAGATAGAAAAATTCTTTTTAAAAACCTTAACGTTCTTTGGAAATGAAACACCTATAAGCCCAGAACTTTGGGAGGCTGAGGCGGGCAGATCACAAGATCAGGAGTTCCAGACCAGCCTGGTCAACATAGTGAAACCCCGTCTCTACTAAAAATACAAAAATTAGGTGGGCAAGGTGGTGTGTATCTGTAATCCCAGCTACTTGGGAGGCTGAGCCAGGAGAATCGCTGCAACTGGGACTCAAGAGGTAGAGGTTGCACTGAGCTGAGATTGTGGCACTGCACTTCAGCACTCCAGCCTGGCGACAAAGCAAGACTCTGTCTCAAATAAATAAATAAATAAAATAAATGAGATAAAATTGTGAAACTATGAAAATAGAATAGAAGGAGAGGGTGTCATTTAAGTTGGCAATTGAAAAATTTGAGGTTTTTTTTTTCAGTAGGATGAAGGAGGGAGGGAGGAATATATACAAAAGATATACAATTATGACAGAACATGGTACATTTAGGAAGTTGTGTGATTCTAGAGCAAAGATTATGATGGATAGCAGTAACAGCCTACTCTAGGAAGGTAAATTAGAACTAATTAATGAGTAATTTAAATGAATACACTGCTTTTTTATGTTTGATAATAATTTTAATAATAATAAATTGATAATTTTGAAGAGAAAAGTCATATGATCTAATTACTGTTTTGCAACCACTGGCCACATGATTATAGATAAATGCATGGATTGGAGGTGTCAGAGAGTAGAGTTAGTCAGGGAAACCATAGAAGAGGCTGTTGAAATAATGAAAAACCTTGGGTAGGAGAAAAAACGAGGCATAAAATAGAGAAAGTGGATCCCAATGAGAATTACAAGTGTTCTGCAAATTTTGACCTTTTTAAAAGTTTTGCCACCACTATTCTTGGGGAAGTCTTTTTTAGGAAGTTCACTCAATTCACTCAGTGGCAGAGTTAGAAAATTTTGTTCAATTAAAAAATGCCAGCTATAGGGCTTCAGTCCTCTAAAGATTGATATGATTATTATTAATAGTATGAAAACGTCTACAGCTCAAAAACATCTAAGACTATCCTGTAAAGATAGTATTAGAACACTGTAATTCTTATAAACTAGTGATCCCAAATGCTACAAATGAATTTGTACCAGGATTCAAATGTAAACAAGAACATGAAATCTTAGGACAATACACAAATACCTTCTTCCTCAAAATCTGTCTCCAGCTGTCCTGTCACAATGCTTGAAATACCCGTTTCCCAATCCACTAAAGATTTGGTTCTCTTAATTAAGGTATTACATTTCTGGGACTGTATTCATCCATGCAACAAACATTGATTGCCTACCATGTGTCAGGATTCTGCAACTTCTTGGGGATACAAAGAAGAATGAAATGAGATCTCTGAATTCAAGGACCTCGTGGCTTTACAATGGAGCTAGATGTGTAATTTCCATACAACTTGAAGTACACCCCTGTGTCTTTGGGAACATAAAGGAATTTACTAACCTTAAAAGAAGGAGGAAGTAAGAAGAGGGAGCTCAAGAAAAATGATGCTTAAGGTGCATGAAAAAGTGAGAAAATCCTCAGAGCAAAGATTACGCTGGTAAATTAACTCCCTATAGAATAAGGGGGACATAGGATGCTATTAAAGCATCAATTAATTTGTTGTTGAAATGAAGAAATTAGTGTGACTATCCCTCCCAGTTTCCCTGACATAGCCCTGGTTTTTACTTATGTTTTTCCTTTCACTGTTAAAAATGTGGTAGCTTGGACAATAATTTTATTTGTATGAAAAAGCATATAAAGAAAGTCATAATGAAGACATCTGCGAGTGAATTGCCATAAAGTTCAATAGGGCACGTAGATCCAGTGGGCGAGATGTAGCTACAATGGCAGAACAGGCAAGGAGTCAATGGCTAGGAGAGCCAAAAGAAATGAAACGACGATCAAGGTACTACTGCAGGTACTGCTCGTCTGAAACATGATGAAAGTGTTGGCATATTTGTCTTGTGGCATGTGGAGAAAAGGAAGACTTGGGAACTAATAGAACACAAGGTTTAAGTGGAGAGTGATGGAAAGCATGAAAGGTCTTTTATGTCTTATTAAGAAATATAAAATAACTGCTAATATTTTTTCAGTGTCTACTGTGTTGTAGGTACTGTACGAACCACAGGATAAGAGGTAAACCCGTTAATCCTTACAACAACCACGTGAAGCATATGGTAGTCATTAAGGATGTTCACTGAATATTTCAGGCTCTCCAACTTCTGAGCACTTAGTGAGATTTCCCTTTTTGGCCTCCTGGTGTTGAGTAGGGTCATGTGACTAATTATGGCATTAAGTTATAGCATTAAGTTATGACATTAAGATGTATATTATTTTTATATTCATATTACTGATAAACTGATATTCAAGGTTTTAAGTAACTTAATCTAAGGTTGCTAGTTGGCAAGTAGTCAGTGAGTGGTAAGTAGATATTCCAAGATTAGCACCCAGGAAGTCTGAATAGATATAAACCTGTAGACCCTATTGCTATACAATATTGAATCAAAAACACCAATCCTATTTATCCTAAGTTACTCATACTGATGGTATCATTTCTCCATTTCTTCCCATCATTAAATTTAGTCGTTATATCCACCTTCTCACAGCATAGACACCAAAAAGTTAAAAACAAAAAAAAAAACAAAAAAACTCTAAGCCAAAAAAATTCTCCTCCAAAAGGAGAAAACAATCTTTATGTGTCTGTTTTATTTACTCAGAAGTAAAGCTTAGACCTCTAACAGATAGGCAAAATGTGATAGGCACACACCATGATCATTATGCAGCAGTTAAAACAGTGAGCAAGCTGTATATCTAAAACCTAAAATGGGTACTAAAAACATGGTAGATTAAAGAAGAAAATAGAAAGTTATCTAACAATATTATTTACGTTAAAATATGTGCTCATAAATCGATATCCACCTACCAAGAACACAATGTAATAAAAAGCTACACATTTGAATGGCTGCTCATTCAGAGAGTGGTAAGAGGGTTTGATAAAAATAAAGTTTTTAAAAAATCGGCCAGCCCCAAAGGTTCGTGCTTGTAATTCCAGCACTTTTGGGAAGCCAAGGTGGGCAGATTACCTGAGGTCAGGAATTCAAGACTAGCCTGGCCAACATGATGAAACCCCTATCTCTACTAAAAATGCAAAAATTAGCTTGGCATGGTGGCAGGCACCTGTAATCCCAGCTACTTGGGAAGCAGAGGCAGGAGAATTGCTTGAACCTGGGAGGCAGAGGTTGCAGTGAGCCGAGATTGCGACCCTGTACTCCAGCCTGGGTGACAGAATGAGAACCCATCTTAAAAAAACAATCAACAACCAACCAATTCACTAATATAGGGGACTTAAATGTACCAAGGACAGTTATGTTTTGCAAGCTGATAATATGAATGGCTGAACTTTGTTTAAACCTCATGTATAAATACAAAAGCAAAGTCAAACCTCAGAAGAACTAGAGTACCAGTCTTACCCATCACAAGATTTGCTTTCAGACTGCAATCATTTTGGAATATTTTCAAAGGAGCAACTATTTGAAAAAGACAGAATTTCTAAAAAGAACAAGAATCATGTATATACAGACTAGGGAGTGAAAACTCTTGGCAAATGCATGTTACTTATCCAACCGCTCAAAGTGTCTCAGACCCTCTTTGTCTACTAACAGATCAGACCTTTCGAAAAGCATCAAGAAAACTTTAATTATCCCATACATATATATATTCTTTCCTTCTGCCTCCATGTGTCATCTAGGTCCATAACTTGGCTTTCTTTAGATATTAATCATTTGTAGTTTATATAGAGGGTTTGTAGGAGTGTGACAAACTTAAACAGTGGGGAATTAAAGTTACCATCAGATGCATCTCAATGGCATTGGGAAGTGTTTTGCTCCAAGGTGACATGAAACTGTGACAGGAGCTGCATCTCAAGCTGTTTGTCCAGCCAGACCTGGAGATTTGGGAGGCTGGTACCTGCTTTTATTTATTCATATGGAGGGTTACTGAATACAGATACCAATGCTGACTGTGAGTTAAAGAGGAGAGAGGATAAGAGCTTAGGCTTAACCTACAGGGGACCTGAGGAATAAAGAGCCCCAGAGTCCAGCGTGGAGAAGAGAGAAGAAAGGGGAGGGAAAAAAAAAAGACTGAGAGAGATCAGGCCTAATGAACCTTTCCTGAAGTCAATGGAAATGGGGAAGTGGTGCCTCAGAGAGCAAGACCATACCCAGACAAAGCAGGGATAAAGTGGATCAGCCACAGTGTCACCAAATTTATCAAGAGTTTAAAAACTAGCAAATCAAAATCTGCAGGAGGAAGAAATTCTCATGCAAAGCCATAGAGTATGTTATTATCGAGATGGAGATATGACAGTAAACATGCTACACACACATGTAAGCCCAAACACGCACACACATACACATTTTTGATGCTTGCTCAGAAAAACCTGAGCATAGATTGCATTACATGAAATAACAGTATTCCACATGGAAAAGGGAATCTAGTTATGTACTTTCTTTTTACTTCTATGCCTGAAAAAGCTAAAAATGATGAAATACTTTATGTTATTATAAAGGAGTTAGCAATAAAACCAGCAGCTCATTGATACCTTTCTTTCCTGGAAAGTGCTGAGGAATCAAGTTACAGAAAATGCTGGGCTTAGTAGTTAACTCGAGAGAACAGAAACTGAAGGGAACCTGGGCAATGTAAGTAAAATATCTCGTTATTTACTGTAAGTGTGAAGTAATGGATGCGTTCATCAGGAGCCAGCTAAAACAACCTACTTCCTGTGGCAATTTTGATTATTGGAAATTGCCAACATACCACAAGCAATTTTAATTAGAGGAAGTGTATCTTCTTGTCATATTTGATTTGTAAGCAAAAATTTTTTTTACCAATATAGCATTATGACTGAATAAATTAACTTCCAGTTACATTTGTGTAGTAAAAAAAAAATTGACCATTTGACTCCCCAGACACTTACTCTGCAAAGCATGACTCATTGTGGAAATAAAATGTCTTTTTCCTTCCTTCCTTCTTTCTTTCTTTCTCTTTCTTTCTTTCTTTCTTTCTTTCTTTCTTTCTTTCTTTCTTTCTTTCATAATCTTACTTTCTAAATTGTTTCTCTAAGTCTTTATGCCTGACAAAACATTGAGCAGACCAAGAATGACACCTTTTCTTGTACGAACTGGACGTAAAATATTCTCTTTTAGAAACCTCCTAATACCAAAAAGTGTGCTCCAAATACTCACACACAATGTTGCATCATTAAAGCTACATGAAAATCTACTGCAGGACATGGTAATTGTAGCAGGCACAGAAATATAGAGGGTAAGAATGCTTTGTTTTGTTGTTGTAAATGCATTTTAGCAATGTGCCAGGCCTCAGAACACCAGTTTTCACTTTCTGTGCCACAGCACTTTCCTCTAAAGTACTATTTGATTTTTTTTAAGGAGTTCATTTTTATGAAGCCAGTTCTAAAGTCACCTATACAGTCGCCTATTTTTTACCACTGGTGTAATAATGTTTACTGTTTTATTATGATATTCTAGGTCTTGGCTCACTTCTTAATTGATACTCTCACTTTGGCTATAGTAATATGTTGTACGGTTCAGGGAGTCAGTATTAGTTGGGTAAGTGAGGAAATAAATGAAATGCATTTGATGCTATTTTGGGGACAGCTAATAATCTTTACTAGCAAAAAAAAGTTAGAGCAATGATCTATCATATTAACTAGATTATTAAGGTTCTGTCATGAAGGTGTCATTCATAAAATATAGTTGTAATTTTAGGGGAAGAGAGCAATATGGAATAGTGGAAAAACCACGGACCATGGAGTCATAAAAAGTCTGTTTAAATTCATGTTTAATTTCTATAACCTCCTGGGCAACTTACAGAACTTCTCTGAGCATTAGGTTCTTCTTCTATAAAATAAGGATAAAAAATCTACCTTGCTGGGTTTTAATGAGAATTGGAAATAATATATGGAAGGTGCTTGGACCTTGCACATAGAAGCCACCAAATTAATGATAGCTATCATCATCACTATTTTTCTTAGCAAATTCTCAACACTGATTTATTAATCCATCTTTCCATTTTTAAATTCAGTTATTTCAGATATTATTTAGACATTTAAACAATATTCAGCTACAAAAATATGTTTGATATCCATTTTCCTAAGATCTAGTTATTTGTTTTAGCCTCCAAATTATAAAGGTCCTTACGATGAATATCACCCCTTATTCTTAACTACCTCTGTATTTTCACTGTATGAATACCATTTTTGTAAATATTAATTGTTATTAATTAAAGCTAATAGAGTGATTATTTGTAAAAGGCATAAATGAATAGTTGGGACTTGTTCTAGAGGCACTAGGCATTTCTCTTGCTATATGCAGCTATGGATAGAAAGACTTTATTTTCAAAAGTTGGAAGATGGAATAGTATTAAAATATAGAAATTGATTTTAAAGAGCCATTGGAACCCAGGGGTGTACTTAGAAAAAGGCATTGCCTGCATTGCAGGTTATGATGTTCTGACACCTACAAGCATCTGACATAGCTGACTTTTTTAAAAGTGGTGCTTAAAAGTGCTGGTATGGAACATAAGTGGATAATGCAAATATGTTAGCGACCCCTACCAACAGTTGCAATTATGCAAATTTTAAAACCTTCATCTTTTATAATTAGATGTAGTGGACTTGTGTAGTTAAGTTCTCCACTGGCTAGCTCAGATTCTCTAATCTGTTGAACAGCTTTTCCTCTAAAAATAATGCACTTCAAATAGACAAAAATATGCATTCTGCAAATGAATGACAATATTTATGATGAAAAGGAAAGACATGACATCCTGAATAATTGCTAGTGGCAAGTTTCTTGTTTGTGATTTAAGAAATGTGCTTTTGTAAAAACTGAGATTCTCTGACAACAATTAAGCATATTGTTGAATTGGTCATAGGAGGATGAAATTTTATTTAACATACTCAAACTCTCCAGAAATAAAAAATCTTGACTGAGTGCTAGAAGGGAGGAAGGCTGCCTATAGTAAGATGCATATAGAAACTAAAATTATCCTTATTAGGTAGATAATTTGCTTGTAGTTAATTACTATTGAATACTTGAATTTCATTATCCATAGCACTGAGTATATAGAACACATAATATCATTATCAGCACATCTCACAACTATATGAAATACAGTTTTCAGTAGAATTATACATGTGTTTTATATATATAAATTATACATACACTTGAACAACTTATATTAAAATTTACATATAATTATAAATACATAAAATTGTATATACATATGACATATTTATAAGCAAATACACAAAATATTTTGTTTCATTACAGGTAAAGGCTCAACTTATATGTCGGTATATCTAAGCTTTGAATTAAAAGGTTATAATAATTTGAATAAGTTAAAATCTGAGGGATTAATTTTATTTTAGTAATAGGCCTAGTATATTGGTAAACTACACTCTAGATAAGTTACGTATGCTATGTTAATTTTCTAATTAAATGTCAGGCTATATTTAAGGACATAAAGGTCATTTAGCAGGAGGAAAAGGAAAAATACAACAATCCAATTTAAGCTTATTTTCCTATAAATGAATCAACTGTTGAGAGGATAGGGAAAAACAGATACTATGATTTTTCTAGGAAGAAAAATATTCAGTGCAAAGCATCCTGAGACATGTAGGCGTGAAGTAAATTCTAGATAGTGGCTTTAGAAATAGGGCTTATATTTTATTGTCTAATTATTCTTCCTTAAGCATTTTATCTGCTTACTAGCTTGCCAGGGATTAATGAAGATGATGCAATTTGACTGATGTAATCATAATCAGCTGCTAGTTCAAATAATAAAGGCCTAGAGATAATGAAAAGACTTGAAATTTAGATTTGATCAGTTTCTATTTCAATGGTTCTCAAAACAGTGAATTCACACTTTTTTCTTTGAAACACCAGTAATTTCTACCCATTTAAAAATAGATATGAAAATAAACTTCTCAATATAAATTAACTTCATTGTTATATTAGAATGTGCACACCATAGTCATTCACCATCTTTGATAACAATTACTTCAAAACATTGGTTTTTTTGGCTTTACTCTTAGATTCAGTACAGAATCCATCTGTTCTAAATACCTCTTTCCATGATGTGAATGGATTAACCACATTTTAGTAGAGAAAAAGTGCACTAATTTGCAACAAAGTAAACGAAACAATTGACTAGTAAACAATAATTATTTTGAATACCTTTTTTCCTTCATATGTCAGTATTTCAGTTTACTAATTTGAAATTAGGACAAAATAACCTATACTTACTTCTTCTGCATGTCATTTGGCATAAGGAAGGAATATTAGGTTTTGAAAACAATGCAAAACACAAAACAGAAGAACCAGATCATCAACACAAGGTGGCACTGTGGACCAGTCTCTTAGGAGTAAGTTTGTGTTTAAGCATTTTCTGTCTTATTTCTCCAAGACTGATGATTTATATAATTCA
>NW_016107325.1:7518466-7520817 GCF_001604975.1 Cebus imitator
ATCTAGTAATGAGATAGCGAATGGAATTATTTTCTTAATTTAAAGAAAATGCAAATTTGGAGCTCACAGTGGGTATTTTTATATTAGTAGTAATAACAAATAAAACCCCTAGGTACTGTACCATATTGACAATTTAACACATATGTGGTTACCACTTTTCTCCAAGAAGGACACCTTGTTATATTCTTTCATCATATCATGAACAGATTCCTCTCTTCTACTGACATAGCTATCTCCCTATTATGATTTACCTAGAATCTGATTTATTGCTGCTTTAGTTTCTCATACACACGATTTAAAGAATATGAATATTTTTACTTATAGGCCATTTTCATGTTGCCATTATTTTGATCAAGCATTTTCTTTCAATCACGTATATTCCGTGGATATCTTGTTATGTATTAGTTTAAATGTAAATTCTTACAATACTTAACTCCAACCTCATCTTAATTTCAAGGCACTGGTGTGCATGCAGTCATATGCACACATACAGCACACAGCTACCATTTTTTATTTGTCTACCCAGGCAAGTCCCATTACCTTTATTCTTTAAAAATATTATGAGAATTCCTGTCAGTTATAAGACCTTTTTCCTAACACTCATTATGTCATTCCCCAAACCCAGGCCATTGTTCACTGGTGTAAATCATTTTCTTTTTATTTATTTATTAGACTTTATGTTCTGGGGTACATGAAGAGAACATGCAGATTTGTTACATAGGTATACACATGCCATGGTGGTGGTTTGCTGCATCCATTGCCCCGTCATCTACTTAGGTATTTATCCTAATGCTGTCCCTCCCCAATCCTCCCATCCCCTGCTATTCCTCCCCTAGCCCCTCACCTATCAGGCCCCAGTGTGTGATGTTTCCCTCCCCTTGTCCAGGTGTTCTCATTGTTCAACACCCACTTATGAGTGAGAACATACAGAGTTTGGTTTTCTGTTCTTGTGTCAGTTTGCTAAGAATGATGGTTTCCTGTTTCATCCATGTCCCTGCAAAAGACATGAACTCATCATTCTTTATGGCTGCATAGTATTCCATGGTGTATATGTGCCACATTTTCTTTATCCAGTCTATCACTGATGGGCATTTGGGTTGGTTCGAAGTCTTTGCTATTGTGAACAGTGCCACAGTAAGCAGGCGTGTGAATACAGCCAACAAACATATAAAATAAAGCTCATCATCACTGGTCATTAGAGAATTTCTTTATATCTCTCTACAAGGTCCATCTTTTTGATTAAGACTAAACTCATATTCCACCAGCATATGAGCCTACATTTTATGGCACATTTATAAAAACTGCACTTACGTGATGAAATAATTATAGAACTACTTTACAAGCCATGATCTCCAATTGATGAGACCTCTTCTTCTTCCCTCAAGAATATTTTGTGTCTTCCAATCATTTCAAGCATGTGGTATAATACATTTACTTAATACTTGACACAAGTTCAGGAAATAAATGCATGAGCCCAATTTTTTGAATAGCATAAGACTGTTAATACTGACACGCATGCCACACACACAAATGTACACATATATGATATATATGCAAAAAATTAAAATAAATACTTATAAACTGACGTGAATAAAAGTACACTTACAAGATGCAAGTTTCAAAGGTAAGTATGTTTAAAGGCAGAGCTTAAGAGTCAGTATTGTCATTTAACAGTATTCAGCAAAATGCAGAGTTAGTTAGAGATTTAGTGCAATGAGCCTCCTAATTTCATTTCTGCTGTTCAAACAATGAGGATAGCAACTACAGATAATAGTTCAACTAGTAAATGCAGAATATTTAAGAAAATGGACACTCAAATTTATATAAAACAAACTGCATAATTAGCACATATACAAATTAAAAGTTTTGGATATAAACTTTTACTACTACACAGGCTCAGAAGTCAGATGTCCATGAATAGGGTTTCTTTCAAAAATTTAATTACAAAATTAACGGCACGTATTTCAGAAAATTATTTTTTAAGATAGGAACATTTTCTACTCTCATATTCCATGAAATAATTTTATTTAAATGCTTAGTAGGCATCATTGAGATTTCTTCTTTATCAATTGAGTCATATCTTTGTCATCTGGAAAGATTTCCAAGGAAGATTTACTTTCACTTTTAGATCTATTATACAGAGTTTTTGAATCAATATATGATACTGTCACTTGAATTTTTGTCCCAAGTTACAAGTACCCATTTTCATAATACTAGGAAGGTTTCAGAAAGTTTTATTGTTGTAGATGTTACTTCCGTCTGTTTTTTCAGCAATGTATTTTAATAATCTATGATCTCAACGATGTAATCGGTCACTATCATGCTTTTTTCTTTTTTTTTTTTTTTTTTTT
>NW_016107325.1:7520842-7524083 GCF_001604975.1 Cebus imitator
TCTTAGACTGAATCTTGCTCTGTTGTCAGGCTAGAGTGCAGTGGCATGATTTCAGCTCACTGCAACCTCTGCCTCCCAGGTTCAAGTGACTCTCCTGCTTCAGCCTTCCGAGTAGCTGGGACTACAGGTGTGTGCCACCATGCCCAGCTAATTTTGTCATCTTGCTTTTTAAAGTGATATGTAATCTGTTAATAACACAACCAATAGTCTTTAGTACCAGGTATAAAGAATAAACCTGTATTTGACGCCTTTAAAAAAAATTAGAGAGATTATAGGTAACTTCTAATAATTCAAAACTAACATTGGTGACAATGATTTCTGGCTTGTTTGCCTTCTCCAAACAGACTTGACAAGACTCAATTATAAGATGTGTTTCTCTCTTCTTAGAGAAAATTTTTGGAAAAAATTACATTCCCAAAGTAACAACATGCAATTTATGTTGGCTTAAATTGGAGTTAAGTTGAATATTAGATGTTACATAGATAGTATATAGAGCAGATATGCTATTTATTTGCAAAAACCTCAAAATATGAAAATAGGTGGGGCTATACATGTAGACAAAGAAGTTGAGCTACTAGTATAATAGTCATTCCATACACTTACTCTGGAATCAGCTAGCCTGGGTTTGAATCCCACCTCTACTCTTTACTGCTATGTGATCTTGAGCAAATTGCTACTTGCTCTGACCCTCAGAGCAAGTAACACCTCTTTGATAGAGTTATTTTAAAGGTCATATAAGCTGATTTTGCAAAACACCTAGCTATTGGCTAATGTCTGTTTCATAGTGAATGCTACAAAAGTGTATCCTAAAACAGACAACAACAACAACAACAAAACCCAAACTAATAAGCAGACAATGAGGTAATCTCTTTTTATACATTTTTTTTTGTTTCTTTTTTTCTAATTCTGCCTAGTAGAAAAAGTGTCTAACTGTGAGACTGTTAAAGAATGATCTTCCTTAATTTTACAAGCCCTGCATTATCACTTTGTGTATTTTAGATATTGTTCTTTTTCATGTATTAATTTCTAAAACTTTTACATTTTTTAGTCACATGGCCATTTTCCTAATGTGGCTTTATATTGAGTTTGCTTTTTGGGGTAGTTTAGCTTTTTCTCGTTGTCCACTTAAAGTGGTAAGTTTCTCACATTAAATTCTCACATGTAGCTTAATTGAAAAAGCACATCACTTTGTCATGTTTTGAACTATTTAACAATTTAATAAATGTTAATTTAAATATTTTTAAATTGAATGAATGCATAATTCTGATTCTCTTTAACTTAATCGTTAAATTAGAATATTTTAAAATCTGCTTAAATTCATTTTAAGGCTAGTTTTAAATTTTTTGGAAAAATATTAAACTTTATTTTACTTAAATAATGCTATACCACATTCCTAGGGACTTTTATTTTATAGTATTCATACTAATTATGTATTGCCGTATTATAAATTACCACAAACTTAGAAGCTTGAAACAACACTTATTTGTTAGCTTATGGTTCTTTTTTGGTTAGAAAATCTTATTTTGTCTATTTGGGTTTTACAAATATGATGTTATGGAATACATATAGATAGTAAAATGATTATTATAGTGAAGCAGATAAATGTATCTGTCATCTCATGTATTTATCTTTTTTGTTTTAAGAGCAGCTAAAATCTACTTATTTAACAAAAATCCCTGATATAATACTTTAGTCCTTGCGTTCTACATTAGATTTACAGACTTGTTCATCCTACATATCTTCCTTTTGTTATCCTTTACCCAACATTTTCCCATTTCTTCCCCAGTGCTCTTCCCACTGCACAGCAATCACTGTTTCATTTTCTCTATGTAAATGGTCTTTAAAAATATACATATTCCACATATAAGTAAGATCATACAATATTTTTATTTCTGTGTCTTGCTTATTTCACTTACCATAATGTCTTCCAGACCCATCTATGTTGTGACAAATAGCAGGATCTCCCTCTTTTTAAGATTGAGCAATATTCCTTTGTGTATGTATATACCATATTTTCTTTAGCCATTCCTCCATCAATGGCCACCTGGCAGTTGTGAATGATGCTGCACTGAACATGGGAGTGCAGATGTCTTTATGAGATGACAATTTCATATACATTGTGCATATACCCAGAAGACAACTTGATGGATTGTATGCTAGTTCTACTTTTAATTTCTTTAGGAACCTGCAAACTAGCTGTAAGAATCTACATTCCCACAACAGTGTACTTGGGTTCCTTTTTCTCCACACCCTTGCCAACATTTGTGTTCTCTTGTCATTTTCTATTTTTTAAATATGGGGTTCTCACTCTTTCATCCGGGCTAGAATGCAGTGGCTTTATTATATTTCATCTTAGCCTGAATTCCTAGGCTCAAGAGATCCTCTTGCCTCAATCTCTTGAGTTGCTTGGAACACAAACATGAGCTATTGTGTACAGCCTTACTTGTCTTTTTGATAATAGCCAAAGGTATTTCATAGTGGTTTTTATTTGCATTTCTCGGATAAATAGTGATATTGAGCACCTTTCCATATACCTGTTGACCATTTTTATATTTTCCTTGGGGAAATGTCTGTTCAGATTCTTTGCCCGTTTTTTTTTCTACTATTGAGTTGTTTTTCTGCTATTGGGTTATAAGAATTCTTTATAAATTTTAGTTATTAACCCGTTATTAGATATGTGGTTTGCAAATATTTTTCCCAGTTGTAAGTTACATTTTTATTTTGTTGTTTCTTTTGCTTGCAGAAGCTTTTTAGTTCGATGTAGTCCCATTTATTTATTTTTGCTTATGTGCCATGGGTTTTTGGTGGGAAATTCAAAAAATCCTTGCCAAAGCCAATGTTCAGTTTTTTCCTATGTTCTTTTCTAGGAATTTTATTGTTTCTCATCTTAATTTAGGTCTTTTATCCATTTTCAGTTGATTTTTGTGTATGGTATAAGACAAGGGTTTTATTCTATCCTTTTGCATGTGGAAATCCAGTTTTCCCAGCACCATTTATGAAATAAAGGGGGTTTCACCCATTGTTTTCTCTTGGTGCCCTTGTTGAAAATTACTTGACCATATATGTTTAGACGTATTTCTTGGCTCTTTATTTTGTTCCATAGGTCTATGTTTCTATATAATGCCAGTACCATACTGTTTTGGTTAGTTTAGTTTTGTAATAAAATTTTAAATCACAAAGTATGATGTGTTCACCTTTGTCTTTCTTTCTCAGTATTGCTTTGGCTATTCTGTTTTTTTTT
>NW_016107325.1:7524120-7573794 GCF_001604975.1 Cebus imitator
CTATTTCTGTAAAGAATGCCATTGGCATTTTGATAGAGATTGTGTTAAATCTACATATTGGTTTGAGTAGCATGGGCATTTCAACAATATTAATTATTTTCACCAATCAACTCAGAATATATTTCCATCTATTTGTATCTTCTTTAATGTTTTGTATTAATGTTTTACAGTTTTTAGTGTACGAATGTTTCATTGCCTTAAATTTATTCCAAGGTAATTTTGTATGCTATGGTAAATGTGATTGTTTTTCTGAATATTTTTTCAGCTAAATCATTATCTGTGTCTACAAATGCTACAGAGTTTTTAGGGGAATTTTAAGTGCAACATTTTCCTGTTAATTATCAAGGGCATTTTTAATGTAAAAAATTTACTTTTTCGTGTTTAAGTGAAATTGTACATACTTTTGAAAAATGTGATTTATTGTGACATGAAATTCATACTGAGAATCTTGATGCTCTGTTACAGTCTAAAACTCACCAAATTTATTTTTTAAATATTTAAAATGGTAAAACAGGTTTGAGTTGAAGGAAAAAAATTATTTAGAGCCATTACTGTGGTTCAACATATCCTCGTTAAAATATTGCCATATGGAAATTAAATAATGTTCCTTTTTTGATGTAACAAAAACTGGTTTTTTTGTCTGTGTTATAATCACTGCTATCCTTTTCAAATAAACAACTAATCAGGACAACATGTACTTCAAACACTCAGATAAATCAGATCACCTTTGCTTAGCTCCATTTTGATCTAACATTCTTATTACTAGCTCTTCCAGAGCACTCCACAATAAAGCATTGACTCTGCTATTTCTATTGGTCTTTTGTTCATAGTGTTTTCTGGATCCCACATATTGTTAAAAGCAACAACAACAATAATGGCACTTTAGGCTTATTATCTGCCAATAAGCATACATGTTAAACAACAGTGATATTCTCCTCTGACATGCTTAGATTCAAGTTGTTTGATATGGTTTACAATAAAGTCACTAAATATTTAATCTTGGATTATATTTGTAAATGGCTATTAAAGTGACAAGAACATTCAATAAATGAAACTAATGAATCTGTGATCCAGTCTTCCAGTTCTTTTTCAAGCAACTCAAAGTGTTTACTTTGTCTATCATTACTTAGATGCTAAAAATTTTCTTTTAGTCTACGCCTTTGTTACAGGATAAGTAGCCATACTCCTAGAGAAACAAACAGTATTGCATCAGGGCAATAGAGTGTCCTCACCTGAAGTCAATCAGCACTCCTAAGATACTGAGGTATTTAGTGTTTCATACTGTAAGAAATTGCTGAAAGGGAGCAAGAATGTGTCCTGAATCCTGATAATGCAGCTAACTGCTAGGCTGCTACTACTTTGGCCTGTCTTTCTAGGCCGTCTCCTCAGATGGGCCAATTTACCCACAGGGATGAATAGATGTCTAGCTAACAACTGTTCTTGTATCTAACTCAGTCATAATTAAACCCTTAATGGCAATCATGAAAATCTCCTTATCATTGGTTAGGTAATTGCAGACACAGAGAATGACAGCTTAACTATAATTGTAGACCTTGTTGCCAGCTGAATATTGAAATGTGTTAGTATTGTGATTACTTAATGTCCCAATGTGGCTTGTAGCCAATGCTTAAAGTACACTCTAGAAAACTATAACAAAAAGCATAAACAAAGCTTAATTCTCTAATAGCATCTTAATTCTGCTTATACTGAGAATATATAAGCTTTGCTATTCTGAAATTAAACCATGATATGGGATACCTCCCTATATAGATTGAATTTGAAATGAAGAGCACGCTATAAGGGCCACCTATCAGAGAATGAAATCATCTGGTTAGATATTCTGGCTCTTTCCTTTGTAAGTAACTTTCATTATAGTCCCTTTTCTTCTTAACTTGTTAAGAGGTGTGTCAGTTAACTATTCTTGCTTAGGAAAACATCCCAAAATTCAGTGGCTGGATGCAGTGATTGGATTGCGTGTTCTTTCTTGGAAAGAGGCATTTGTGTGTTATGTATTTTGAGAAAATAAAAGAGATAATATTTCACGGCTATAATGTCTGGCTGTGGCATAAATGGTTAGTGCTTATCACTAAGTGTGTTCTCTGTTTCAAGTACATCACTAGCTTATATTTCTCAGATTCCTTTACAGTTATGAAGAACTACATAACTAAGGCCAAAGGAAAGTGAGTAGAAATGATATGTTACCTCCAGATTTAGGTGGTTAAGAGTGATTGTACCTTTTCCCTCATTTTATTTCTCATTCATACTATTAACTGCAGAAAAAATAAATGAGGTTCCAGGAGATGTTGAATCCATAGGAAACAAAGATCCTGAGTCTTTTGCTAATAGCATGGACAGAGCCCCACCCCTCTAACTGCCACCTTCCGCCAGTCCAATTCAATGGTGACATAGGGAAGAAATTGTCTTTTATTGTAGTAAGACACTGATAATCTGGAATGTTTTATTTCAGCAGTTTTCACATCTTACATAAGTGATATTTAGAGCTTATAAGCCGATTTTAAAAGTTATTTTTTACATTTAAGTGGATATCTATAATATTATGAATGTTTTTACAAGATTAGATTTCATTTTAACCAAATTATTTTGCATTAAATCCATGTTGTAGTATATTAATTGTTATGTTTGTTTTACAATTTGATTTTTCTTTGTCAGTGATTTCAGACTTCTTTCCTACTGGGTTAATTTCTGTATACTGAAGTTCCATTTACAATATCACAAGAACGGTGGGGTTATGTTACTAAAAAGTAAATTAACCAAATCTTGAATTGTACTTTTATATGCCTAGTACACAGTACATTCCACTTGTAACTAAGTAATCTATTTATATGGCAACATAATTTTTTGAAATGCATAATAATTTCTATTCATTGCTGTGAGTATATCTTTACCTAGAAAAGGAATGCTAAAATGGGAAGAAGAGTGGTTGTTAAACTGAGATGTTATTGCTAAGTATCCTTTGGGCATACAAAAATTATTTTTAATAACAGATGCTCATTGAATTCACAATTGGAATAGTGGTCATTGACCATTCTAATGCCTATGTAATACAACCTCTTCATTATTCAAATAGGAAACTGAGCCTTAGAGCAGTGAATTAATTTTCCCAAGTTCACAGAGGTAGAAAATCCAGAGCCAGGCCTAGAAGCCAGATCTCCTAATTTCCAACCCACTGTTCTTCCCACCACAACAAATTTCAATCTGCTCTATATATACTTCTGAGAAACTTAGAAATTGTGGGTTTTGTGAGTTATGATGTCTATTAGAAAATAGTATTATAATTTTCCACTTAAATTAATGTATATATTTAATGTAAATATAATAAAAATTCCAAAGGCGTAATTTTAGAATCTGATAAATTTTATTAGAAAGACTAAATAGACATTAATAGGAAAATGGAGAAAAAGAAGACTAAGGATAAGGTATTTGCCATACAAAAATTTTAACCTTATTGTAAAGTTACATAATTAAAATAAAGTGGCGATAGTATTATCACAAACATCGGGTCAATGAGATAGAATCAAATAGTCTAAAAGTGGACCCTGCAAATGAGTTTGTATATTGCATAGGAAGGTAGTATAAATCAGACAAAATAAACAATCTGTGATGATCATCCATTTTTTATGAACAAAGCTGCCCAACATCTAGGCACTTCTTTTCCAGACAAAAGATTACACTAAGGGGGAGAAAATAAATTTTGCCAAGTCTCGTGGCAAAAATTCAAAGCCTCTTTGTTTAGAAGCAGTGACAATTATGCTCTTAGATTCTGTTAGAGGGCAGGAAAAACTTTGGATTCACTATATAAAAAAATCAGTAATTTTGGTGAGTTACCACAGACCTACCATTTCCACTGTCATAAAGGTTTTATAAGAGGATCAGAATACCTCCTTCCCCATCTCCAAAGAATTGCTGAGAAATAAAAGAACAAGAAAGACTACTTAAAAGTTCTTCCATAGGCATTCTGAAAATTAGGTCTTACAGCAAGTATAACAGCCCAGAGAGGGATTCATCCTTAATTTGAGCAAGTCCTAAAACAAATAGATATAATAAGCTCATAAGGAAATGGAGAAATGACAGTAGAAATAGCTACAGCTTTTAGAATATAGACACTAACTCCTATTTAGAAAAATAACATAAAGAACAAAGAATTTGGAAAAATACTTGCCAACAGTGCAGGTTAATATGCAAAATAAAGCATTAATGTACAAAAACTTCATATAAAATCAATAAGAAAAACAAAAAGCCCACTAGGTAAGTGGAGAAAGGATAAGAATAAGAAATTCACAGATGAGTAATAATGAATATTCTATATGTTACAGTAGATAATGCAAATATTTACAAAATTTATATCAAATTTTTATAATACAAGTTTTTAAATGTTAAGACATTTAACTCATTCGTCATCTTTTTCCTAGAGTAAAATTTTTTTAAAGAAAAAAAAATTTATGTCAGAGTATTATTGTTAAAACTGAAGTTTTTAGCTGTTTCACATTGAATTCAACCTGATTTAATCAATATGGGGGAATGTCAAATAACTTGCAATGGAATATTATTAATATGTAACTCTTAAAATAAGGACTGGAAAGATTATTTTTAATAATCTTGATTTGGTGGACCAGTACAGAAAGTGTTGATATTTATTAAATAATAGCACAGGTAAATGTAAAAAATATAATGTACCAATATGTCAATTCCGTAAAAATATATATATATACATAAAAGGGAATGAAAGAAAATATCTACCAAACCTAAAAGAATCAATATTACTGAATACTGTATTATGAGTAGGTGGTAATTTCTTTTTTATCCTTTACCAAATTTTCAAAGTTTGCATTCATTACTTCAACAATCAGAAAATTTTAATGCCGGGCGCGGTGGCTCACATCTGTAATCCCAGCACTTCAGGAGGCCGAGATGGGCGGATCACGAGATCAAGAAATCTAAACCATCCTGGCCAACACGGTGAAACTCCGTCTCTACTAAAAATACAAAAAAACAAATTAGCCCGGCATGGTGGCACGAGCCTGTGGCCCCAGCTACTCTGGAGGCTGAGGTGGAAGAATCGCTTGAACCCAGGAGGCGGAGGTTGCAGTGAGCCGAGATTGCCCACTACACTCCAGCCTGGTGACAGAGCAAGACTCTGTCTCAAAAAAAGAAAAGAAAAGAAAAGAAAATTTTAATGTTTTTATTCCTCCAACCAACTCTACACATAAATACTACTACAGAGTGCAAAGCTACTCTATGAATAAAGGATTGCATGCAACTATATTCTATCAGCCATTATATTTTTAAAGAATTAGTAAGGAGATACCACAACATTTTACAATTGATTTTCTATGGTCACATTTCTAAAAATCTCCCTAGATTAAACCAAATGTTCCTTTTATAATTAAAACCATTTTTCTTTTTTTTCAAGTGGAACATTATTAAAGTAGTGTTAATTACATATTCCTTATTGAAATATAAAACTTGTAATATATTTTACTTTGTGTGTCAAACTGTATGTCTCAGAATACCTACCATTTTTATACCCTGTGGTAAGGATTATGTGAACCCAGTATAGCCACACAGAGGGGCTGTAACGTGTTTATCCAAATTCTTCTTGGTCCCTTCTATTTCTGTCATATTGTTTCAAAAGATTTAAGATGATTATATTCCCATTTTATTGTTCTTCCGATTTCCTCAGATTAGAAAATTTTTGTGCATTGACAATTCACCAAGAAAATTCTCTTCTAGCACAGACAACAATAGGATGAATAGGAAGAGACAGAAAGAAATTCTTCAAGCTGGTATATACAGAACTTTTAATGACCAATATACCATTAGCATTATTTTTAAGACTTCTTGCAGGACATTTTAAGGAGTAAGAATGCAAAGGTTTAGAATAATTCACAGTTAAATGCAATCTCAAGGACAACTATCTTTTATAAGAGGTAATGTGATTATTAATATCATTTATATAAACTGAAGTTTTAGAAACTGGAAACCACGAAAAAAATAATTTGATGAGATGTTATCTGGTGCACTGATGAAATGGAAAAAGGTGTTTTCTCTTTATAGATTAAACAGAAGTAATATTTGTTCTTAATTGCAAGACTTCACAGTGTTTTTAATAAGCTAATGTGCATCATAAATCTTACTCACACATAAAACATTATTCTCATCCCCAAACTTCATTTTTAAGAATAGCTTCAACACAATGTCCTTCAAAAAACAGTTTGGGAAATTATTGGCAATGCTTTTACTACTATTTTTAATGTAAGATTTTTTTTTCTAAACCTATAACTTTTTGCTACATTATGATTGCACATGATCCAAGCTAGAGATCATCTATTCTCCACTGTCCTGACAAATGACTATAAACACTGTGCCAGTTTGTGTCTACTAAGAACAGCCACACACTCTGGTTGTGGCTTATTGAAAAGATACATGGGGAAATGAGGAAGTGCAAAATAGACTGGTAATTTGGCTCATAGAGTTCAAAACAGCTTTCAGAATACCACCATAACCACACAGACAGGTACTATGGCAAACTGGACGATCATTTAGGATAAAAACAGCTCTAGAGAACCAAGGTGTCCCTCAGCACTTGTCAGCCTTTCCTCCCTGCTTTAGTGCTCCACATCGTGCCAGCTCAGTCATTCTCTCTCTGTGTCTAGAGCTCCTGCTGTCACTTGCAAGCTGACCCTCATTATTCTCCTCTCTATTGAGGCATTTTCTTAACCCAGAGTTCTACAACCCCATAGTTTCTGCTTACTGCTTCCTTTCTGTTGATCTCTCAGCAACTTTACCCCCTTATTGTCTTCAGGCTTCCTTTGACTATCCCATTCAAACCTCACAAAAGAGATGAAAATTTGATTGGGTCTGCCAGTCTCATCCATTTTTAGGCAGCCCAATTGGTAAAAGTGCTCTCTCCAGGACAGCATACACTCTGCTAGACAGATTTTACATGGGTGCCTTTGTGGTCGGACACACTCTGGGACCAATTGTATGTGTTAAGAGTGGTGACGTTACCTGCATAAAGAACCTTTCTGAGGAAACGAAAGAGCAACAGGCACCTTGGACCTAGGAATCTCCAAGGAAAACCACGAAACTGACAGATAACTCAGGATGTTCCCTTTTAGTGGTGTTCACATCTTCTTGTAGACTGAATTTAGTACATCCTTAACAACTTCATTTTTTTATTTGTATACTTTTATAGGGGAATAAAAATGTTTCTGCTTAAATTTGTACAGAGTATTGCTAAATGCTTTAAGGAAGAATAAGTATAGTAGATGGGTTCCCCATTGAAACCTCAATACAAAATGTAAAACAGGTCGGTCGTGGTGGCTCATGCCTGTAATCCCAGCACTTTGGGAGGCCAAGGTGGGCAAATCATGAAGTCAGGAGTTAGAGACCAGCCTGGTCAACACAGTGAAACCCCTTCTCTACTAAAAATACAAAAAATTAGCTGAGCGTGGTGGTGGGCCCTCGTAATCTCAGCTACTCTGGAGGCTGAGGCACGAGAATCCCTTGAACCGGGGTGTGGAGGTTGAAGTGAGCAGAGATCATGCCACTGCACTCCAGACCAGGTGATGGTTTGAGATTCCATCTAAAAAAAAAAAATTGAAAAACATAAAACAAATTTGAGACATCTGCTGTAACAGAAATTAAAGACATCTCTAGAAGATCCAGTTTAGTGAACAAATTTGAGCCATGAAATTGGATGATTAATGAGTTGCTTGAAATAATTCACTGAGTAAGCATTCTTATTAATAAGGCAGGAGATCTTACACCTCCAGTAGTATTTTTATTCCTATGAATTGGAGATGTAGAACGTTATATATGGGACTCATTCTTTCCATAATCCTTACAGAAGAGTAGACCACAGATGAAGCCTGAGAAGATACATCACCCTCCAACGCAGGACATCAACAAGACATACGCACTGAAATGGGTTGGGTACCATCTAAGGCCAAGAAAATGACAAGCCGGGAATGTAAAAAGCCTTATGCTCTGTCATCAATAGTTTGAATGCTCAAGAGAGGTCAAGACCCATAAGATTAGCCCCTTCTTCTGTCACACAAAAATTGAAAGGCTAGTTTAAACCGTGCTTTTATAATAGTGCTATAAAGTAAGGTCATTCTTCCATGTATGCCAATAAGAACATTCACATCTGCAGCAATTTGTGCTATGGTAAGCCATAAAATAAAAGAGCACTTGGTCATATATATTCTTACAAAACCCAAATGCCCAGAATCAATGAAACAGGAAATTCACTGTGTGAGTTAGAACACATCCAGAAAAAGTGGCCCTGGCATTGGAATCATGTTAATTGAGTTACTTCTCCAGCTCAGTTTGTACCATTGGTGGTAACATTTCCTCTGAGGGTGCTGGTGATCAATAATGTGACTGATAATGGTAAGCAAAAGGAGTAGTTTTCTTTGAGCGGTGTTAGTGAGATGTCTTTGTGTTGCTGGTGCTCACAGTCTCTGTTTCACATAAATCCAGTAGTTCTACAGTCTATGCCTCTAACAATGGTGCAACATATGGGCCCCGATGTCACTTTTTAAAAAGGGCAAAGATTCACATCAGTCTACCATCTTCACCAATCTAAATCCAATCAATGTTCATGGGTATTGCAAACTAACTGTTAATGCAACTCTAAGTAATCACAAATCCAGTTTCAATAACCCTATTAAATTTGATGATTTATTTTTAGCAATGGAGGAATGTGCTTGCATATTTCCCCCAAAAATGTAATGCTTCTCAATATCAGGCATAAGTGGAATTATTCGATACTTGTGACAAATTTAACAGACTTTCAGTGCTTAAATTAGCTAGTGTATGCAGATGCAAAACTTCTTACACATCAACCTAAGATGAATGATGCAGAATATTCTTTCAGGGATACAGAATTTTCCACAAAGTTGTTTAAGACATAAAGAATCATTGATAACTATCTTCGGCTTAAGACAACTAATCTGAAATGGATTCCACATAAGGAATACTGAAAGATCTTTTAGTAGCCTAACAAGTTAATGCTCTCATTACATCTGGTCAAATTAGAGTAAAGTTTGTAAAGGAAACAAATAGGTGACATATTCAAATTGTCTTCCAGTTGACACTTTAGTGAGTTGGCATCTTCAGCATAACCCAAGCTCAACAGGTATGAAGAGCACAAAACAATCCAAAACAAGTAGCATTGTTCCCTGGAATAACAATCTTTAAAGAAAATCAAAGCTGTTCTGAATGAATTGTAAAGAAAAAAAAAATTTTTTCCAGTGATCAGGACAGAGGGTTTTGGTTCACTGGTTCTGTCTCAAAGGACTCAGGAAACTGGGAGGGGCAGCCACTTTCCACACTCCACAGGCCACATGGAAACTTGGCGGATAAAGAAAAATCCCCAGGGCCAGTGACTGGTCAATTACGAATTGTAATTCAACTGTCTCTACAGTTGCCAGAGAAACCAACTTGGGAACTGTGGTACCTTTTGAGACATGACTAAAGAATGGCCATGGCTGGTTAGAATACAGTGCAAAGAACAGTGTTTGATCCATGTCTTGAACAGTGCAATGCAGACTATTTCTTGCACTAACCAGCTGCTTGATCAGTAAAAAGGAGCACAGAAGCACATGCTCATGTCAGCACACCATGGCTCCCCAGTCCACAATGGACTTATCTGGTGTTAAACTGAAAAATGGATACTTCAGAAACATGAATCTGCCACATTTCAAGGATATGACATCCGTTGAGAACAAATATGTGGAAACAAAACGATTCCATATAGCAGGTAAACACCTTGACAGATATGAAGGCTTTCAATCATGTCAAACGGTTTTAAAAACGTCCACTTTGCCATCCCTCTCCAGATACTTAACGTTTCCTAACACAGAAATAGAATAAATACTGGAGAGAAATCAATACTCTGCACATCCAAATTGTTCAAGTCTGCCACTGCAATCAAACTTTCTTCTTTTTCTCTGCAAAGAGCTCAGAGGCAGTCTTTCAGTTCAAGGATGAAACATTCTCACAGCTCCATCTCTAAATATAAATATAGATAACAGAAACATTAATTTCTTGAAAATTTAGCTGAAGTATTGTTTTTTAGCTGTGTTTTCAGCAGTGGTTTTCTCTGTAGATTGAATGATTCTTTTATAAATGACCTTGTCAGTAAAGCCGTGTATAATTGGTAACTTTTTAATACTTAGTAATTGGTAAAGAAGGCCCTTTCTCATGGTTTAGTTAGAAATAACTTAATGTACACTTTTTAACAAGGCTTATTTTCCTTGAACTCTAATACTGGTGAAAGCTGTTAAATTAGCAGCCCTGGGGCCTGGAAACTTGTTTTAGTCACAAAGCCCACAGTGTAGGAAAAGCTTTCTTTACAAGTCCTGAAAAACCTATGTCTCTAAACCCAACTGATGAAGGCAGAAGGTTTTTAAAAGATCCAGTTTGGGCAACAGTTTGCAATAGAGGGAACACACCTGGCCAGATGAGGGCCATCCCTTAACTCATTTTCAAGAGATTATTTAATTATTGTCTGATATCAAATAATCTTCTGAATAGACTGGGGGCTCATTCTCCAACCTGCATGGCAGGTCACTGATGTTTTCCACATTATTTGCTTCTCCTCCACTTTAAAAAGATTTCATTAAAATCAAACTGGGTTATTTTTCTCTATTTGATGATCACGGCTTCTTGGCATAGTATTTAGGGCCTTTATCCTCAGGCATGCTTGCAGTCTACTAACTGTTCCCTCCCAGAACCCTTATGAATTCAACAGGCTGGTTCAGGAAAGCTGAAACTTTGGAAGACATTATTCATGGTTGGATGGGCTGTAACTGTTAGTCTTTGGAAAAGTGTTTTTAAAAAATGTTTACTGACTTCTAACAATGTAATTAATATATGCCAAAGGGAAGACTTGGAATAGCAGCAATTAGATTTTTTATGCGGAAAAAAACTGAATTTAATTATTTTTAAAATTAAATTACATTTTAGAAGTTTAATACATAAAGACTTGGACTGTCACTTTTTGCTATCAAATAACTGAGAGCATATTTTTGCATGATTTTTTTCAATACCAATATTTTTCAAATATTTATTATTCTAAAGAAATGGTTCATAAAACAATATTTTAGCAAACATTTATGTAATGAGAAAACAACTACTTACATTATTAGTTGTATTTAATAACTTCTTTATTCTGCTTCTGGGGTGATACATGCCATAATATTTTGAGGTCATAAGACATAATACCATATTCCACTATTTATGAAAATATAATGGAATATGTTTACTTACTGCTTTCATTGAGCTAAAGGTTCTAATTTTTTAAATTTTCTTTAAAATATTCTTCACTAGACACTAATTTTCTTACTAGAAAAACACATGAAGCTTTATTATTTGATTAAGCATTTTTGAAGGAGTCTATTACATGATTCTGTATAATCAAATTTCTCCAAGATAATCAAATACAATTGAGGAAAATATGTTGAATTGATTTACTTTGTTGTTCACCAATATTCACATGATGTTTTCCAATAGATGCATCAAAGAACTAGAAAACAGAGGCCATTTCTATTTAATTATTTATCATCATAAATTGTTCTTTATGTGATATAGCCTCTCTCCCCTCCCCACATGTAGCAAAGTCTTATATGCATATTGCAGGGAAAATAATAATAATAATAATGATAATAATAATGCAATACCTAGACAAGAACATTTGGTTTAATAAATAATGAATCATAAATATTTAAACAGCACACAAATATTTAAGTCTAGGATGGTTACCCTCTCCCTAATTTGACAATTACTGAAGAAAAATCTTTCTCTTTTTTATTTCTATTTTTATTCAGGTTTATATTTAAAATGTGAAAATCTTAATTTTTTTGTGACAAGAGTATAAGATGCATTCTGGTTAAGCAGTGATAGTATGGCTGGAGAAACAGAAGCTGTTGCACTGGATTAAGGAAATGTATATTATGTCTTGTTAGCAATCATGAAACTTTATACAAGAAAGTGACATATATGTGTCTTTATTTAGAAAGGTAACTCTTGAGTCACTGTGGAAGATGGGTTAAAATTAAAGGCAACAAGAGGTAGAAGTTCTCCTGCAACAGAAAATAATCGTCTAGTCAGTAAATTGTAGTCTATAATAATTACAGACTATAATAATCTAGGCAAGAGATGATGAAGGCCTAAAATAAATAATACAGTTTGAATAGAGTTAGAGTGTTTAGAGGTAGCAGGGGTTAGGACTTCAACATACAAATTTTGGGGGGACACAATTCAGCTCATAACAGTTGCATTTATAACTATTGGAATCTACATGGCCTCACCAGAAATGCTAAAGACATCTAAAGTTTTTGACTTAATCAGACAGTATCAAGCAACCTAACCTGTAACTACCTTCATCTTTAAAATTTCTAGTTCCTTGGTAAGTCTATCAGTGTACCATTCAATTGGAGAATATAAGACAGTTCATTAAGATTACTATGTGAATTTATAAATATTTTTCTGAATACAAATTTAAGATGTGCAAAGATATAAAATGTATATTATAAGGAAAACATATGCTAATATTTTAGCTAATCAAAATGTCACAGGAATATGCTGGATTCCTCAGATTCAATATAATTACTTGACATGTTTTTTGTATTTCATAAAGGAAATAACTCATATAAAAAAAAAACATGGAGCAATTAAAAATACTTCCAAATTCAGTGTTCTCATGTTAACAATGAAACATGACTTAGGGAGCAAGGGATTATTCTGAAGAACTCATACCCTTCCTTTAACATTGACCTCAGGGCAGATATTTCCAGTTAAATTGAAGTTTCAGTTGTTGAGCTATTGCACTGTATTTCAGATCAAAGTAAGGCAGACGAGGAAGAGAGAAAAATCAGCCTTAGTGCGTTTGGGGAAGTGTATAACCAAAGAGTGGGTATGACAGAATGGGTGAGCCTGCTGTTGGCTTCACTGTTCACACCTTGCATTGGAAACAGCATTCTGCTTCTCATCAGAGGAAACTTGTGGGCCTCAGGAGAGTCATGAAACCAAATGTAATCTCTAATTTCTTAGGCCATATTTGTCCTAAGATGGTAAGATGTCTTCTCTTTTTCCTCAGGTGAAGCAGTGTAAGCTCTTGGAACTCAAAATTTTCCCTATTAAGGAAATCATCCTACTGTCACTTGTAAATTTCTTACATCTCTATAATAAAGAGCTCAAACTTAATTTTTCATTAGTGTAAGCTTTTTTCCTTTTTTGCATCTAATTTTACCAATAATGTAAGCTTTGGGAGAAGAGAATAAGTATAACCTGCTCATTGGGCCAACCTAAAATTCCTTTTTCTCAATCTTTAGCCGTTTTACATAAACTACATTCCATGTAGCAGCAGGATGGATCTAAAATCAGCATGTATGTCAAAGAGAAGAATATTCACGTTGAGTAATTTATACAGGGAGCCAGTTTAAACACCTCATTTAAATTTTATGAAAATGGTTTTGCTTGTCCAGCAACTGGCTGTGGAATAAGGTTAGGAGGAGCTTATTTTCTGGCGCTAATTTTCTCTCTTTTTTTCACACTGTCTAAAATCTAGCCTCCAGCACTCTTCCATCCAAACAACACAAAACAAAAATAATTGTCAAACTTAAGTAACTCCTTTAAGCTAATAAATTTCCCTTGCAAGCTAATTGCCATTTGCTAAGACAGAGGTGGTCTAACATATCTTCAAGTCTACTTACAGGCTGTCAGACACTGAGGCTCATCTTGCTGAATCCTGTCCATATTCACTGTCTATTAGGAATTAAGGCTGCTGGGTGCACAGAAGCCTAATCAACAGCTCCAAGTTGGGTACCAAATCTCTGATCAGAGTTTTTAAAGAATCATAATTTATTTCTGTTTATCTTAGACTTCATCTGGCTCTAAAAAATTTAAGTCAAACTGAAGCAGAAGGGGGAAGAAAAACATTGAGGTTCATCCAAATTCCTTCAGTGTACAAATTCTATGGTTGATTTTATAGCTTAAAAATAACAGATGATTTTTCTCCTCTTATCTTTAAATTTTCCATATTAATGTAGCTCTTTCAAAGGCTGGACTCTTGAAATCTTTTTAAAAATGGTAAAACTTAAAGTCTGCTTAATAACTAACTTTCATAAAGTAGAAGGCAATCCTTGCTTTGCCCTGTACAGATCCTAAAGAACACTCGCATGCAGGAGAGAGGCAGATAACTAGCATTTGGCTGCCAGGAAAATGGACTCACTGGGAAGTCCCTCTGACTCCTGAGACTCAATCAAATATGAAACTCACTGTTGAATTTGAAAACCGCAGCCAGGTCATCCCCATGTTGTAATAAGGAAGTCTTTATATTCTGATGACTATGGTGTTAAGCCTTGTTTGTACTTGGGCTTCCTTGCAACACTTTCACATTTCATCTTATTAAATGGTTGGGCCACCTTTAACTTTATACCCACTTTCTCCAGACTGCAGTGTTTGATCATAGATTTATAGATCATTTAACACAGGCGACAGCTATTTCACCAACAGCCTTGCTGTCATTAAGCAGCAGCTACTGTCAAAAGTTCAGGAACAGGCCCAGCAGGATGATGAAAAGAATCAAGACACAGTGCCTACCCAACTGTCACAACAACAGGAAGAAGCATCTGGTGCCCAGAACAGCCAGCAGAAAGGGCACCAGCAATGGCGGACCTGATTCTGTAGGCTTTCTGGAGTAGCTGCCCCTACCTCTCAGCTCCATCTCAAGGGACAAGCCAAAGACTCCCATAAACTCTACACAGCACAAATCAGAAAGTTCTTTTGTCAGAAGCAGCCCCATGGAATCATCAGTCTCGATATCAGAGGAGGTTTTCCTGAAAATTGAGACAGCATTTCTTTGTGAATGTAGTCTGAGGGGGAAAAAAAATGTTTACCTTGCAAAAAAAAATTACGTTAAAGACATATATTTTTGCTTCTTGGAATCCATATTCACAGTGGAAATGGGAAAATCTCTTTTGTTACATATTCATTTGTTTTATTTTGTTACATATTTATTTACTCATTTTCACCATTTCTTAATACAGTTATATCTTCATCTTCAACACTGGTTTCTATCATACTCCTGAGGACTAAATTAGAGAATGCATGCAAAGTCTCTAGGATGGGACCCAGATCAAAATATACTTTTGGTAAGTGGCAATATTATTTTATGCTGAAGAGCAGGAAATAAATTCCCATAAACTTGAGTTAAACAGTACTATATTAGTAAGTGTCAAATCACCTAGAAATACAGTAGATATCACTACCAAAGGAATAGATGGGACAACCAGAATTTATTTTTGAGTCAGTCAGAAAGGATTCTTTCACAAAATATTGTGGGTAATGATGACGGAAGGCTCCAAGCCAGCCCACAAAATGATTACCTTTTATGAATTTGAAGTTGTGTAACCTTTCAGGGATAGATAGAAATAAATCCTGTTTTAAATATATTTTTAAAAACATGAATGAATAAAAAATAAATGTCATTGTTAGTATCATGTACCTTTAATGTTGATTTTTGAGTAAAGTGGTAAATTAAATTAAATACAAAAGTCTTCCATGAAAATTTTACAGTGAATACATTTAAGAATTTTGGGAGTATAAAACATTTTTTTTCAATTTTAATGATGAACAAGTATATTTTAATCTAATGTATTTATTTTCCTTTGATCTGAGCTTGTATCTTTCATCGCATAAAGGAAATGAGTAATTTTATAAAAATGAAGAGTAGTATATTGATTACACATAGAAACCATGTTGTATTTTTAATACCAGTGCTAGCATATATCTGGATATATGTGTGCATTTGTATGTACATATATGTAATCTATTATGCATAAAATTATTATATATAACATCCACGCTTATTTGTATACATATTATATATTATATAGGTGTGTATGTATGTCACAGATGAAGAAATAGATAGATGATAGCTAGAGATATATGCATGTATACATATTATATAGGCCTGTGTATATACGTCATATGTGAAGAGGGAGAGAGAGAGAGAGATACGTTCGGTATTTGGTGATGAGCCCTTGGTTAAATAAATGAATTAAAGAATGTGGAAAGGTTTTTCACTGGTAAGCAGGTGAGAACAGAAGAAAATAGAGAGAAAAAAAAAGCTAAAATTACATGAGTTCTTAACTGTGAAAGACAGGAACACAGAGGAAAGAAACTGTGAGAAATTACTCCTGGGTCAGAGTAAACAGAGAGTACCATAGATCCTTGGCAATTTAGCATTTGTGCAAGTTATGATAATTTGCAACTGAAAGTAACACCATGCCCACCTTATGAGGCCTTAAACCTGTGTTTCTTAAACTCTAATGTGCATACAAATCACCTGGATGTCTCCTAAAAAGCCTTGTGTTGCAGTTCTGAGGTGGGTCTTGAGATGCTGCATTTCTTACAACACCTATATGATGCTAAGGTGATGACTACACTTTGTGTAGCAAGGGTTTGAAACATATTCTATTATTTGACTGGTACTTTGCATCTGTTGTTGACTGGATGAAGTGTCTAGGGTCAAGCAACCTCTTGAGTAGTTCATGAGCTCAAAGTTGTCATCAAGATCTCAGAGTCTTTTCATCCTGCTTTCATCTTAGCGTGGTTTAACATATATTACTCCATGATCACACATGGCTGCTACTCCTGCACAATTACATCCAAAGGTGGGAAGCAGAGTGACATGTATGAGAATGTTTCATTATTGTGTCTTCTTTCAACAGAGAAGAAAACTTATTTCAGAAGGCTCACAGTGTATTTCTCCTAATAGCCAGATTCCCCTAATTAGCCACAAATTAATCTTATGGACAGTTCCTGTCAAAGAGACAGGTTGAAAAAGGAAATAGCTAGACTTTTCAGTCTTTGCAGTGAACAGTGGACAGGTAGAAGGGGGTTGAGAATGGATGCTAAGAAGGCAATAAACGAGTCATCCATAAGAATTTTTGTTACGGTTTTCCTCTGAACAAGATAGACGCTCTAAACCTCTGAGTCCATTCTTTACATTTCTAGAAATATCTGTCGTTAATTTCTGGCAGAAGGTGGCTGATAATTTAAAACCATCTATTTTAAATTGCAGTGTTCACTGTAGTGTATGTTTAAGTCGGGTTTATTTAAAATAAATGTGATACTCCTGGCTTTTGGCTAATAGGTGCTTATTCCTCTTCCTTAGTCTGTCAAGGTGCCTTATAAGCTTAACCATTTGACATAGATGTGCATCAGGAATATGAGCTCTTCATAGTTTATTTGTTCACAAAACACATAACAAAAATTGAAATCAAAGGCATGGTGAGAATGTACAGTTGCTGAAAGGAATGGAGCAGATGGTTAGAGCAAATTACTTGCTGTGTCAACTGACTTCAACTCTTTAGGTATTTGTTGTGGGAAATATACAATGCTGCAAACACTTCAAATGATCTATTTTAATGTTGTGTTCAATAATTTATTATCACAAAAGGGAAACTCCAAAGAGAATAATCTTATACATGATTGATATATTTCAAGAAGTATAAAGAGAAAATATAAATGCTCTAAAGAAGGTAGTAATCATAGCAAAGTTTTATTTTTCACATACATAGTTAATTTAACATATTTCTTTGGACTAATTTTATTTGAAGAAGTTGACATTTTAGCAGCTAAAGAGCTATGCAAATAGAAGGTGTCAGTGAAAGCAAGATCCTCTCTAAGTGGTGGAATCAATATAGATATGTTTCGAGTTTTTTTCAACTTTGCAGGTCCTCTTTATGAACTGATAAGATCTAAGGGATTTATAAGAAAGTAACACAAAAAAGAAAATGTCAATTTATGTATTATCACTGACAATTTTAGCTTCTTTTTCTGAGACACAGTCTTACTCTGTTGCCCAAGCTAGAGTGCAGTGACACCAACATGGCTCCCTGTAGCCTCAAAATGTCATGCTGAAATGATCCTACCACCTCCAGCTCCAGAGTAGCTGGGACCACAGGCATGCGCCACCATGCCTAGTTATTTATTTTTTGAGTAGAGAGAGGGTCTTACTATGTTGCCCAGCTTGGTTTCAAATTCCTGAGTTCAAGTGATCTACTCACCTTGGCCTCCCAAAGTTCTGGGATTAAAATAATGAGCCACTTCACCAGGCCAATTGTATAACTGAAATGTTTATTATTGCAATATTGGTTCACTGTGAAGGCATATATGGTGGTTGATTAGACTAGAATAAAAACAAAGGTATTTGATTTGCATGGACACTAGAATTATGCCTATGGCCAGATAAATTACCTTCATATTTTACAGTAAAACATTTCTCTGGCAAAAGAAATACTTGTGTCTGCCTAAGTACCATAGAACAAATACTAAATATCTGTTTTACTTGTCTACCATATTATAGAAGCAGAGTATAAGATGCAGTAAGGTAGTTTCGGATATGATAACAAACTAACCTAAAATCTCGGTATACTAATACAGCAGAGTCTATTTCCCATTAATGCTACATGGCCATCTCTGCTTGTCAGAGGGTTCGACTAATCAAAAGAACTCACAGAACTAGTTTTTTTTTTAACTTATATTTTATTTTTTAAATTGTACTTTAAGTTTTGTGGTACATGTGCAGAACATGCAGGTTTGTTACATAGGTATATGTATGCCTTGGTGGTTGGATGCATCCATCACCCAGTCATCTACATTAGGTATTTCTCCTAATCCTATCCCTCCCCTAGCCCCCCACAATGGATAATCTCCAGTGTTCCCCTCCCTGTGTCCATCTGTTCTCACTGTTCAACTACCACTCATGAGTGAGAACATGTGGTGTTTGGTTTTCTGTTCTTGCATTACTTTGCTAAGAATGATGGTTTCCAGCTTTATCTATGTCCCTGCAAAGTACATGAACTCATTCATTTTTATGGTTGCATAGTATTCCACGGTGTATACCTGCCACATTTTCTTTATCCAATGTATCATTGATGAGCATTTGGGTTGGTTCCAAGTGTTTACTACTGTGAACAGAGCTGCAATACACATATGTGTGCATGTGTCTTTATCATATAACAATTTATAATCCTTTGGATTTATACCCAGTAATGCGATTGCTAGGTCAGATGGTATTTCTAGTTCTAGATCCTTGAGGAATCACCACACTGTTTTCTACAATGGTTGAACTAATTTACACTCCCACCAGTAGTGTAAAATCATTCCTATTTCTCCACATCCTCTCTAGCATCTGTTGTCTCCTTACTTTAATGATCACCATTCTAACTGGTGTGAGATGGTATCTCAATGTGGTTTAATTTGCATTTCTTTAATGACCAGTGATGATGAGCTTTTTTTCAAATGTTTCTTGGCTGCATAAATGTCTCCTTTTGAGAAGTGTCTGTTCATATCCTTTGCCTACTTTTTGATGGGGTTGTTTGTTTCTTTCCTGTAAATGTGTTTAAGTTCTTTGTAGATTCTGGATATTAGCTCTTTGTCAGATGGGTAGACTGCAAAAATTTTCTCCAATTCTGTAGGTTGCTTGTTCACTCTGATGACAGTTTCTTTTGCTGAGCAGAAGCTCTTTAGTTTAATTAGATCCCATTTGTCTATTTTGGCTTCCGTTACCATTGCTTTTGTTGTTTCAGTCATGAAGTCTCTGCCCTTGTGTATGTCCTGAACGGTATTGCCTAGGTTTTCTTCTAAGGTTTCTATGGTTTTAGGTCTTAGGTTTAAATCTTTAATCCATCTTGAGTTAATTTTTGTATAAGGTGTAAAGAAGGGATCCAGTTTCAGCTTTCTGCATATAGCTAGCCAGTTTTCCCAACACAATTTATTAAAAAGGAAATCCTTTCCCCATTTCTTGTTTTTGTCAGGTTTGTGAAAGATCAGGTGGCTGTAGGTATGTGGTGTTATTTCTGAGGCCTCTGTTCTGTTCCATTGGTCTATATATCTGTTTTGGTACCAGTATCATGTTGTTTGCTTACTGTAGCCTTGTAGTATAGTTTGAAGTCAGGTAGCATGATTGCCTCCAGCTTTGATTTTTTGCTTAGAATTGTCTTGGCTATGCAGACTCTTTTTTGGTAAGATTTTTTCCTTTTTTTTTTTCTATTTCTTTGAAGAAAGTCAATGGTAGCTTGATGGGGATAGCACTGAATCTATAGATTACTGTAGGCAGTTTGGCCATTTTCACAATTTTGATCCCTTTTAACCATGAGCATGGAATGTTTTTCCCTCTGTTTGTGTCCTCTCTTATTTCCTTGAGCAGTGATTTGTAGTTCTCCTTGAACAGGCCCTTCACATCCCTCGTAAGTTGTATTCCTATGTATTTAATTCTCTTTGTAGCAACTGTGAATTGGAGTTCACTCATGATTTGGCTCTCTGTTTGTTTATTATTAGTGTATAGAAATGCTTGTGATTTTTTTTGGACATTGATTTTGTATCCTGAGGCTTTGCTGAAGTTGCTTATCAGCATAAGGAGATTTTGGGCTAAGACGACCGGGGCCTTCTAAATATACAATCATGTCATCTGCAAATAGAGACAATTTGACTTCCTCTTTACCTATTTGAATACCCTTTGTTTCTTTCCATTGCCTGATTTCCCTGGCCAGAACTTTCCAATACTATGTTGAGCAGGAGTGGTGAGAGAGTGCATCATTTTCTGGTGCTGATTTTCAAAGGGAATGCTTCCAGTTTTGCACATTCAGTATGATATTGGCTCTTGGTTTGTCTTAAATAGCTCTTATTATTTTGAGATATGTTTCATCAATACCTAGTTTATTGAGAGTTTTTAACATGAAGTGTTGTTGAATTTTATTGAAGGCCTTCCCTGAATCTATTGAGATAATCATGTGGTTTTTGTCTTTGGCTCTGTTTATGTGATGAATTATGTTTATTGATTTGCATATGTTGACCTAGTCTTGCATCCCAAGAATGAAGCCAACTTGATCATGATGGATAAGATTCTTGATATGCTGTTGGATTCTGTTTGCCAGTATTTTATTGAGAATTTTTGCATTGATGTTCATCATGGTTATTGACCTGAAATTTTCTTTCTTAGTTGTGTCACTGCCAGGGTTTTGTATCAGGATGATGTTGGCCTCATAAATTGAGTTGGGAGGATTCCCTCTTTTTCTATTTCTTTGAATAATTTCAGAAGGTATAGTACCAACTCCTCTTTGTACCTCTGGTAGAGGTAGAATTTGGCTGTGAAACCATCTGGTCCTGGACTTTTTTCGCTGGTAGGCTATTAAGTGCTGCCTCAATTTTAGACCTTGTTATTGGTTTGTTCAGGGATTCAGCTTCTTCCTGGTTTAGTCTTGGGAGGGTGTAAGTGTCCAGGAATTTATGCATTTCTTCTAGATTTTGTTTTATTTGTGTAGAGGGGTTTATAGTATTCTCTGATGGTAGTCTGTATTTCTAGAGGATTGGTGGTGATATCGCTTTTATCATTTTTTATTGCATCTATTTTATTCTTCTCTCATTTCTTCTTTGTCTGCTTAGTGGTCTATCTATTTTGTTCATCTTTTCAAAAAGCCATCTCTTGGATTTATTGATGTTTTGAAGGGTTTTTTGTGTCTCTATCTCCTTCAGTTCTGCTCTGATCTTAGTTATTTCTTGCCTTCTGCTGGTTTTTGCAGAACTAGTTTTATGGAAAGTTCATTAGCCATTCTTCTAGGATTGCAGAAATGGCAAAAAAAGGGGGCATCACAAAGTATTCACTGACTCTCAGATTTACTCTGAAAATGTGTCACCTTCTACCTGAAATAAACTAATCTGCAAACACTGAGGGCAAAGTCCCTAAGACTGTCCTACTTCTGACACCAATGCAAGTTTAAGTAGTTTCTGAAACCATCCTTAGTTTCAATAATTTGCTGGAGGTACTCAGAACATTTGCTGAGAGCTAGTCTACTCATGATTTTGGTACATTACAGGGAAAGGGATACCAAATAGGACCCACCAAAGGCAGATTTGCATGGGATATAGTCAAAGAAGCTTCCAAACTTAAAGCTTCTGTTGTCCTCAGGACATATTACCTTCCCAGCATCTGTGAGCGACAATATGCATAGAGTATTGCCAATGCAGGAAGCTCACCCAGGCCTTGGACAGAGATTTTATTGGCACCTCATTGAGCAATTAATTGTCCATGTGGTTGAACTGTTTCTAGCACCGCCCCCTCCCTCCCAGAAGGTTAATCTCACACCCCATGGTCTAGAGTGTTCTATCATGAGTTACCTTGTTAGCATAAAATATTCGGTGGGATTCAAGGTGCCTGTCATAAATAATAAAGACACTCATAATCACACAGGGAATTGTAAACATTTAGACATTACTCCCTAGAAGCCAGTGAAAAGGCCAGATATCTATTTGAGCAAGGGCAAATTCTTTACTATGCATTTTCACTCACATTTTATTGGCCAAATTAAGTTGCAGGCTCATACTTGAGCTCAACATGGAAGAAAAATATAACTTTCTTGTTTTGAATGGTAATAACACAAACTGTCACTTCAATAATATGACCATTTTTTAGTTAATGTCTTTTTATTAGTAACATTTTTATATAACTTAATTTACAAGTCAGGAGGTTATAGTTTAATTGCTTTGGTTACTGGACAATTCCAGATTTCTTCACTGCTGACATCTGTTCCATTACTTTGAGTGGCCTATTCTGCAAATAGATAATAACATATAGTATTCTTAATTATTACTGGTCTATTTTTATTTCTTACTATTTATTTTTATGATTTCTAACTAAAATGTGCATCACCTTTTTCTCAGTCACTAAGTCAATTATTAATTTAATTAAGAAATATTTATTAATGATTGTCTTAAAAGTTATTCTGAGCACAGGGCTACAGCCATGAATAAGACAGACTTAGCATTGATTTTGGAATTTATGGTCTATCAACTTTAAATTCTCTTTGACAAAAAGACATGGATACAGCCAAATAGAAGGGATGAAATAATTAGCAAATTAACATTGGCAACCATTATAATAATTTATTAACATAAACATTAGTAAATGTTAAAAATTAGTTATTTGGGTAAAAAATTAGTTAATTGCATAAAAATTAGATGTGAAGTAAGATATTTACATAGTCTCAAAGTGTATCTCCACAGCATATTTGTTAATTACAAATAGAAAAATAGTAATATTGGAAAAATGTGACAGATACTACCTTAACCAAGCACGGTTAACATTATTAATAATGTGATAAACAGCATCATGTATCATGATAGGATGCACTAAAGACCAACATCACTTCTTTGGTATTGCTACCAAAGTTTGTAATTTGTGCCCAGTCATATGAGAAAATATCAGTCAAAATGAAATTGAGGGCATTTTTTCCAATAAATAGACTAATCCCTTAAAAAATGAAAAAGTTAAAATGTCAAAGAGAGATAGAGCCACATTTGGAAGAATAGAGAAAGGACCTTCAAAAATATGCTCTTCCATAAAATAAATAAGAAGAATGAAAAAAAATTGTGAAAGTAATTTTTTAGAACTCTGTAAATTAAACAAAGGCTTGCAACAATATGCAGAGCTTTTATTTTTAAAAGGATAGATGAATCAAACTATGACATTTTAACTTGCCATATTCTCACCCTTCTATTTCCACTCTGTGGTAGCCTTAAATTCTTACAATCACAATAGTCATGAAAACTGGCAGTCTAAAAGCTACTGGAAGAAACAGAATTGGTCCTCAAAAGCCCAGTTCACAGAGAAGTGTCATTATTTAACCTGTCTGGCAGTTTCCTGAAACCCTCACTTGCAGAGCCTGCCTTCACTTGACCTGGCTCAGAATTTGCTCACTGCAAACAACCTTTTTTTCCAGCATTAAAAAAATTGAAACAAAACAAAAAACAATCAACAGCCATTGTTAAACATTTTAGCTGCTTGAGGAGATAATAACTATTGGGGCCATCTGAAAGTTGATGATGCACTTAAAAGAGAAAAAATTGTAGAATGAGATGAAAAAACACCTGCATATTCCTGAGTATCTAGAAAGCTATGTGCATGGGCAAGCCTGTAGTTATGCCTGGGTAACACCTGAGAAGGTTCCAGTCTCTCACTTATGCCTATTCTTGAGGCTCTGAGGCAGCAGAAAAGGAAGGCTGATGAAAAGTTTAAGGGATTCCCCATCACATACACTGACCTCCTTGGTTAAGCTGAGACATTTATTACTTCAAGACATTTACGGAAATATATGTCCAATTATTAACTGACCACTGTATTAGTGTTCTCTAGAGCGACAGACACACACACACACACACACACACACACACACACATATATATATATATATGTATATACATATATATAAAGGGGAGTTCATTAAATATTAACTCACATGATCACATGTCCTACAAAAGGCTATTTGCAAGCTGAGGAGCAAGGAAGCCAGTCTGAGTCCCAAAGCTGAAGAACTTGGAGTCCAATATTCCATGGCAGTAAGTATCCAGCTTGGGAAAAAGATGGAGCCTGGGAGGCTAAACCCATCTAGCCTTTTCATGTTTTTCTCCCTGCTTATGTTTACTGGCAGCTGATTGGATGGTGCCCACCCAGATTTAGGGCGGGCCTGCCTTCCCCAGCCCACTGACTCAAATGTTAATTTCCTTTGGCAACACTCTCACAGACACACCAGGATCAACACTTTCATCCTTCAATCCAATCAAGTGGACACTCAGTATTAACCATCACAAGTCTACTCCTTGTCAGCTTGAACCCATACACATCTCCTGAGTTCATACATAATTTTCAAATAAAGACAGTAATGAGGTCATAATTATGCCTAACATAATACGACTATCCTTTGTACAACGGGCAATGCATCAGTCCCTTACTCAAATGCTATTACATAAAGTTAACAATACTTAAATGCTGATATGAAGTCAGTAAATCTTATGTCACATGATAAAGAAAAAGGAAAAGAAAATGAAGACATTTTCTTAGTACAGTTGTATACATGTGCAAACATGTTTTTAACAAAAGAAAGAAAATACTCAGGACAATTACAGTCCTTGTTTCTGCAACTGGTCACGTGGTCGTAGCTGGTTTTTATGACTACCTTCTACTACCAATTCTATATTCCCTTTGCCTTCAGCAAACACCTCAGCAGGTAGTGGTTTTCTCCCAGGTGGAGGGACCCAAACCTTCAACCCTGAAGGGTCTGAGCCATTTGTAGTCCTGCCTGGATTGGGCTGTTGTAGTTTCCCCTTGACCTTAATCACAGGGCACGGTAATACAAAGAGACACCCTAAAGGATCTGCTGTATTCCATGCATACTCTTCCTTACCTCTGTTGTGGAGAGGTAGACTTATTTCATGTTGATAGCGTGATAGTTTCATCACCCCAGCCAACATTGTAATTCCCTTCTTAGTCAGTTGACTTAAACGTAGAACGATCCCAAAATGTCCAGGTGGCAATCTTAACTTCCAGTTTAATGCAATCATTGTGTCTCCTGATGGCAGCATCCCTCCCTCTGGAACTAAGACCTCTAGGCTAGCAGAACATAATGTCGTGGGGACAGGAAGCAAAAGTTTTGCTAGTGGATCACAAGAGGTGATGGTGAGTGGTGACACTTTTGCTTCCACCCTTTGATTCCTGGACCTGTGAATCCTGGCTATGGGAGAAACAGTGCCATATATTGGACACTGGTTCAGAGCATACACAACATTCTTCAGAACTTTGCCCCAGCCCTGCAAAGTACTGTCACCTAGTTGGCATTGTAATTGTGACCCAAAAACGTCATTTCACCATTCTATCAATTTCTTCCTTTTCCCTATACTTTCTCTTATTTCTTTGGAATGCCTTTGAATATTATTCATCTATTTCATGGAATACCAATTCCATGAAGGCAAGGCCTCTCTCTTATTCACTACCTTAAAAAATCCATGAAGCTAGTATATGACTCTTGGTGGGTTCTGAATATATATTTAACTAATGGCTCTATCAAATCTTGTGGGAAACCTCCTAGATTAAGCTTCTGTGTCTCTCTTTACATATTATACAAGTGTTCAATCTCTTTAACGTTTTACTCTAAAATGAGGTTTGAAGAAAATTCTATTATTTCTATTATTACTATTTTGCATTTAAAAAATTAAATTGTAATTATTTATTATTCATAGTAAAACACATGATATAAAATTCAAAGGGCACACAAGGGCATAGTGAAAAAAGTCATGATCCTGTCCCTCAGCCATTCAGTTCTCCTCCCCAATCTCTTATGTGTCCTTCAGATACATGCTGTGCTTAATGAACAGATATGTACACATATTTAAATTTTCAATAAAAAATGGAGGCATACTGTACTGTGTTCTCTACTTGTTTTTTTAATTGATATATTTTGAATACCAACACTTAGTGCACATTGAGCTGCCTCCTTTAAAAAAACAATTGTTTTCATTTCATTAGGTTTTTGGAGAACAGGTGATGTTTGGTTACATGAATAAGTTCTTCAGTGGTGATTTCTGAGATTTTGGTGCACCCCATCATCAGCTGAGCATTGTACACTGTAGATAATGTCTAGTCTTTCAACCCTCAACGCCCTCCCACCCTTTGCCCTGAGTCCTCCTTTTTCCTGAGTGAGAACACACGATGTTTGGTTTTCCATTCATGAGTTACTTCACTTAGAATGACGGTCTCCAATTCCACTCAGGTTGCTGTGAATGGCATTATTTTGTCCCTTTTTATGGCTGAGTAGTATTGCATGGTGTGTGTGTGTGTGTGTGTGTGTGTGTGTGTGTGTGTGTGTAGAGAAAATGTGGTGGGTGTGTGTGTATATATATATACACACACACACACATACATACTACAGGCATATGGGAGACAGATATACACACATACATCTCTGTGAATACATACATATATACCACATTTTCTTTATTTGTTGTTTGATGAGCATTTGGGCTGATTCCATATTTTTGCAATTGTGAATTATGATGCTATACAAATGTGTGTGCAAGTATCTTTTCTGTATAACGACTTATATTCCTCTGGGTAGATGCCTAGTAATGGGATTGCTGGATCAATGGTAAATCTACTTATAATATTTAAGGAGTCTCTATACTGTTTTTCATAGTAGTTGTACTAGTTCATATTCCCACCAACAGTGTAAAAGTGTTCCCTTTTCTCCACATCCATGCCAATGTCTATTTTTTAATTTTTAAAATTATCATTATTTCAGCAGTCATTTCTGTTTCAAGAGCTATTTCTTGTTCTCTGCTCATTTTTCACAGTAGCGTGTTTTTGTATTATGATGCAATGTCATTTCAATTCCCTTTAAGATCACCTTTGGAATCCTTGTAGTGTCCCTTTTCCTTCTTTTTATTATCTCTGCTTCATGTGATGTTAGTATTTCCATTTCTTCATCTTAGTCTCTTTTTTTCTGTACTAGTGGTTTTCCCTAGGTCTTATGAGTCTTTCATAAATTTTTTTTAATAAATAAATAACTTATTTGAATAATATAGGTAGTTTACATAGGTTTCTTTTGTTATCATTGCCCCTACATCTTATTTCAGAGGATTGAGCACGCAGCTTGTGTGTGTGGATAAAATGTATTAAAAGAAACATTTCATTTAGTTTTTTTATTTTTAATTTTTAATGTTTTGGGGTACATAGTAGTTATATGTATTTATGGGTTACATGAGATAATTTGATACAAGCATGTAATGCATGTTAATCACATCAGAGTAGACCATAACCTCAAGCATTTATCTTTTGTGCTCGAGTATATTATACTCTTTTATTTATTTATTTATTTATTTTTTGAGACGGAGTTTCACTCATGTTACCCAGGCTGGAGTGCAATGGCGCAATCTCGGCTCACCGCAACCTCCGCCTCCTGGGTTCAGGCAATTCTCCTGCCTCAGCCTCCTGAGTAGCTGGGATTACAGGCACGCGCCACCATGCCCAGCTAATTTTTTGTAGTTTTAGTAGAGACGGGGTTTCACCATGTTGACCAGGATGGTCTCGATCTTTTTACCTCGTGATCCACCCGCCTCGGCCTCCCAAAGTGCTGGGATTACAGGCTTGAGCCACCGCGCCCGGCCTCTTTTAGTTATTTTTAAAAGTACAATTAAATTTCTTTGACTATAGTTACTCTGCTGCACTAACAACAATTTTTTCTAACTTTTTTCATATCTGTAGGAACAGTCATTATGGTCTAGCAAAGAAGAGACTTGCCACATCTCACCCTATAGAAATATCGATACTAAAAGGTCTCACTCAAGAATCTACGCCGTATTCTACATTTTTAAATTAGCTATGCTTTCTTTATTTATAGGTTTTATTCCAGATATTTTCACTCTTAAGAAACTTTACAAAAAAACTGATCCTCTGGCATTTTTGTCCTCTTCTTATGGCTTCTCCCTTGGAATTTTAAAGTATTTTTTTTTTTTTACTCTTATACTTCTTTATAGTCAATTCAATGGATCTTAATAAAGGAAGGTACTTAAAATGTATGCTCAGCTCTCTGTCTTGAATCATAGTGTTGGCTTGCATCTTAATAGCTTCCTCAACAATAATTTAAATTCTGGCTATTAGAAAGATTTTTCACTTCAAGGAAATAGATCTCTAATATGATGTTAGACGTTTGTGATAAAGAGAATTTGCATTATCAAATTTGCAGCAAATAGTATTATGTTTATATTCTGGGATGTACCTGTAAGTGGAAATAGCACATCTTATCTCCAACTTAACAGCTTCCTGGGAAAATTGGGATGTAGGAGAATAGTTTGGCAACAGTGGATCTCATACTTAAAGAAACCTATTTAATATCATTATTCTATGTAGTTTACTTATACTATGACATTGAATTCTCACATTGAAAAATAAAGGAATGGGCACATTTTGAACATAGTGTATTAGTCTTAACTATAGAAAACCAAGCTGTTTCCTTTGGAAACATTCTAGCTTATGGATTTTTAAGTAATTATAATTGCTTTGTGAATTATGACAAGAGAAAACTAAAATCTCTAAATTATATTTGCTTGTTTATTGTGATTAGACACAAGGAGGAGTTATTAGCTGTTAAAATTTTTTATTGGCCCTTCTTCTAGAGTTCCTGGAACTTTTCTTCTATTAATAAATACTCTCAGCTCGAATGTAACTATGACAAATGATCATTGGCGTATCTGTCTGTTTCCAGTAATTGAACTGGCAGTTTATAACTCTGCATAGTATAGATTGGTTGTGCTATAATAATCTAATTATATTAATACCATACATTTACATTACCATCTTTTGATTGTGATGTCTTCTTGGCTTCTGGAAAATATGTAAGCAATTACCTAATCCATACAGTACAAATACAATAGTCTTATAGATTGCTGTCACAATCAGTATGATCAGAAATAAGAAATTTAAAATTTGTCTTCAAGAGGACTGAATTCCTAGAGTTTTGATCCTAAAAAGTGGTTATTTAGATCACATTACTAGAGTGATCAATCTGAACCAGTTATCACTTGTGAAATGAAGAGATTATATTAAATATTATTGTGTGTAGCTTCTAGCTTTAAAATTCTGACTATAGGATTCAAAGATGGTAACACATACAATAATAATGTCCTTATATATTAACATATAATGTGAAAACACACGAATATTTAAATTTGGCCTTACATGAGTTTAAAATTGAGACAACCCTTATTGCTAAATTTTTACACTTGAAAACTGTTAAACTGATGAAAATATAAAACTTTCTTAAAATATTTCCTCAGTTTTGGCAAAAATTTAATTATTTTTCAATACATTACTATGTAGCATATTATATGCCAGAAAATGATTAATAAAAGTTGAAATCAGCTAGTAATTTCATTAAGTTAAGTGAAATGGGAAATCAGTGGAACAAAAGGTGAAAAGTAAATGCCTTTGATGTTCTCATTTAACTCATAAATAATGCAGTTAGAGCTTTGTCTTAAGTGTTTATTGAGACCATGCTCTCTCATTGAGAACTTTCAGACTTTGCTCTCCTAGTGCTTAAATGTTCAATTTCATTAATACAGTTTTGGCATGAGTAATAAAATATAAATATTTTACAGAATCCAAGCTCTAAGAAGGGACTGTGAAACGGTTCATATGTTTCTTAAAGTATTTCCCTCCAAATTAATTTAAACTGGCTCTGAATGAGCACTGAAAATTTGCTTAAGGACCATAAGAGAAAGGTAATTATAAATGGCAGAGCATCTGACTTAGGGGAGCTGTCTGGTGGGGTGCTTGGTGTTCATCCAAGTTTTCTCTAACAACTTTATTAATTATTTGGAAGAAGAAATAAACAGCATGCTAATTAAATTTGCAGCTGATAATAATTCGGAAATGTTGCCAACTCCAATGCAAAGAGAAAAAAAAAAAAAAAGGAGAGAGAGAGACAGGAAGAAAGAAATGAAAGAGAAAAGTAGGGTGGGATTGATCTTGATATATGGTCAGAAACAAACAAACAAGAATGAAATGACAAATATAATAGAGAAAAAGAATAGAATGAAGAATCTTAATCATGAATCCATGAAAATAATACATTAACCAACACTTTTAAATATTTATAATGTAGCTAGTATTTTAAAAATAAATATTGTAATCTTGAATGGTGTAGAAAATGCACATGGCCATCTGTACTACTTGCATGCATAAAATCAGTAAATTTTCACATGAAGGAACTCCTTTCACAAAAGACAAATGAAATCTTAATGGCTGACATCGGGATAAATCAATATAATGATAAGTGTAAGAATGTTGTTTATTCAACAGTCACTTTTGGACTTTCTTCTACCTAATCTTCTAACACTTTTTCATCAACCTTTATATAGTCTTTATATAGTCTTGTCCTATTCTTGAAGGCAAATAATAGACATTTTTTATTATTTGCTTTTTGATGAACAATTGTATAATATGACATTTATCAAACATACTGACAAGGTTCTTTGCTCACAGAATAGTTTCTAGCATATATTTCAGCCCAAATAGCCAGAAAATCCAAGAGAAAAGTAGAAGAATAGCAGGCAAATAAAAACCTACAAGGACAGGTTTAAGTCAAGTTGAAGTTTTTTCCCCTTTATTTTTCCTAGTGTGTTATTCTCGTCATGATATCCATACTACATGAAGATTTCATAAATGAAACTCCTATAGTGTGATAAAAATGGATCCTTTACAGTCCTTATAACATTACATTTCAGGCATTTATTTGCCTGTCTTCACTATATGGTGAGATCCTTAAAGATAGAAATTGTATCTTAAACATTTTTGCAATTTTCAGCCTCTAGAGCCATGCCTCGTATCTAAGAAATGCTCAGATAAAGTGAATACACATCGCATGTTGTTTTGGAAGCCTCTCTTGATTGCTTATTAGCTCTGTTACATTAAGCAGATTGTTACCTCTTTGAGCCTCAGTCTTCTTATTCCTAAAAATGGAGAAAATATTCTATTTTATGTGGATTTAGATAAATCTGAATATAAAATATGCACTATAGCCGATAAACCCTATTTCCCCTCCCTTTTTCTTTCTTTCTTTTGGTAAATGAATCTGAACAAAAACAACCTACATGGAGATTTTTGCTTTCTAAAATAACTTGATTCAATAAAAAAATTATTTCAGATATTTAAGAATATCAGTGCTTTAAAAGAATAAATACATCTACGAAAATTGGTCTTACCCATATTAGGGTGGCCCTCTATTTTTTAACGTTAAGCTTTGTCTTGAAACTTATAGTTTTCTTTTCAAATTTTATCCGAATTCTATGTTCAACTTTATATGCATTGTTAAGTAGGTGTTAAGTGATTTATCTTGACTTCTCATAATGATAATATGTGAAAAGATCTTATGATTTATGTATTTGGGAATTTTAAGACAATTATTACTTAGAACACTATATGACCACTCCATAAAAATACACATCACCATAAAATAACTGCATATGGAGTATTTAATCCTGAACTCCTGAAGATGAAAAGTGAAAGTAGTTACAATAATCATTATTTTCAATTTTATGTAGTTAAGTGGTTTTACACAAAAAAATTAGCCTTCCAAATGACATAGTTATAATGTGTTAATGGTAGCATAACGTGTTATTACATTATGCAACATAATTTCATGGATATTATGTATGGCATTTTAGAAACTCATGTACTTATAGTTATTAGAAGATACTCAGATTTTTTCAGACCGTATTCTTCTTAACCCTATTACTTAATGTAATCCTTGAGTGGTTTCTCTGCCTTTTGATGAGAGGTCTTTGTATGGATTGCATAACCTACTTTCTAACAGTTTAACTTATGCTCCCCAATTTCTGCATTATCATCTTTTTGTCTTATACTTATTTCCAACCGAATATTAAGAATATTGCCTTAAAAGGATCCCAAAGTCAATAAATCATTGTGACCTATGTATCTATTTTATTTATAAACGCTTTGTTTTAAAAGTTAGCTACTTATATAATAAATATTAATACATTTGAATGGAATTAGATATTTCTCTTATCCTTGTTAGCACCAAAAATAATGCTTTATTCTCTACAATTCATTCAATTATGTAATAGAAAATGATCATCTCTCAAGCGCTGAAGAGATAAATTTACATTCAGATAACTTTACCACTCTCTGGCTTTTGAGAGACTATGCACATAGTGTTTAAATATATAGAGCTTTTCTTCAAATAGATCTGGATTCAAATCTCATAGTTGACATTAAATTCCTATGTGAATTTAGGCAAATTAGTCTCTCCTGGACTCACTTTCTCTATAAATAAAATGAACTTTGTAGTTATCACCTCAAACCAACTTTTTAAAAGAATCCATTGAAATAAGATAGCTAAAACGTCTAGCACATGGTAGTTGTTTAGGATATGGTATGGGATATTATTATTCTAATTAATAATTTAATGTGTAAAGTAGTAATACTGCAAATAATTCATAATCTTATAAAGTAGGAGCAGAGATGATCACATAATCAGGTAATATTAAAGTAATGAACTGGAGGGTGAATCAGGCAATAATAGTAAGTAATCAACTCAGGGTATTGAATCAATTTTAGCTTTGAATTTGAGTCCCATAGTTTGCTTCCTATTTGGTAGGTATGATGCCTGAGTTTCCTCATCTCTATAATGGAGGTATTAATACTTCCCTTAGAGCGTTTCTCTGGGAATTAAGTTAAATAATACATGCAAAGAACCCAGCATAATTCCTAGCATATAGTATGTATCCAATATTAACCTTTCTTATTATAATCTTAGTGGTAAAAGCACCAGACGAGGCATTGGAAGGCCTGTTTTCTTCTGTCTTTGCGACTTACTAACTGAATAAATTGGAGCAAGACATTTAACACCTCTGATTTTCGCATCTAAGTCTGTTAACATCTCTGATACCTCATGAATGTGTTGTGAAGAGCAAATAAATGGTTTATAGGACTGTTCAAATGTTCAATGCCACTTGAACCATAGAAAGTTTTACAAAGGCAAGACATTGGTTTCATCAAAATAGCTGTTCATAATAGTAAAATCCAGCAACCAAGCTTATTTGGAGGGTTGCAGATTAAGGTGTGGTTATTACAGAGCTAGTGATGCTGAGCCAGCAGATGTCAGCACATCAGGAAGAATATAAAGCACTTTATATTGTGAAGTTTGCAAATCACCAGGTTTTGTCCACTTTGACTCCAACAACCCCAACTTGAGTAACCAAATAATCCAAGTATCTGAAGACAGCAAAACCAGGGAGATGTCTTAACTTTGTGAACAAAGCAGTGACGGTCTTGTCTAAACTTATCATTCCTCAGTAAGAATTATCTTCACCCTTACTCACTATGGCTTAAGAGTATAGTCTCTGTGTCTTTTGTCTGAGTCTAATGCCATATAATGAAAAGGATGGGCCTACTTATGTGAGAATCCCAGCTAACTTTCCTACCATAATACTTTTTTTAAAGTTAAGGATCAGTTCCCAGAATTAGTGGATTAAATGTAAGCCAGTCGTTGGCCAGAACTCCATTTTATTCCCTGGCCCCCATAAACACTAACTCTAAAAAGAGGACCATGATGAAACTTTGGGTTTCTGACTACTAACATCAACTTGAACCCTGTGTTAAATAGTGCTCAGAATTCATTAATATTCTGCTTTCCCACATGGAGCTTCCTTTGTAAAAGAACTGAATTATTGCAATATATACTTGCCATAGTGTAATAATATCTTACCTCCCAGATACCTGGCCACTTCTTCAGTCAGTAGGTTCAGATATGAATGGATCTTCAGTTCAGTTCCCGGATTGGAGCAAAAATATAGTGACATTTTACTTGAGCAACAGCCCTCAGCCTCTTTCTTGTCAATTCATAACTTCTTCTAGTTGTAGATACTAAGAAGCATTCTCATTGTTAACCTGTTTATTTTGCCCCTAGTAATTTCATGCACTATTAACCACCTCCACAACTCCTATGCATCAGCTTCCCTGGCTGCTCCTCCATCCTTCCCAGTTGTTACAACTGAGGCCCCCAGCTTTTGAAGGCTAAGTCCCACCACCTGGCCTCTTTTACTTCAGGGCACCATTATCCTTATAGAGGTTAATGAACCCAGCTCTGTGATTACTTCTGCTACCAACAGCCTTGGCCTATAGAGAGACCCCACACTGAACTTCCCTTACAACCAGTATATTTCTGATGATCTTGATAAAGGGTATGTCCTCCAGGTCCTACTGTGGAATATAATCCTCTGATGAATCTTCTCTTCAAACTTGTCTAGTTCCTTCAGCTATATACCATCTTTCAGGGTAACTCAAGTATTTTCAGTTCACCCAGCATGGGTTATCACTTTCTTCCAACTTCTAAGAGCCATTCAAACAACAAATGTGCCATATCTCCTCAGGTTTTCTCTTTCATCAAGAAAGTCCTCCCAAGTCAATGGCTCTTTGCTTTTGCAATATTGCATTGTAGCATCCTTGATCAAGTCCCCTTAAAATCTGCCTCCAGGGTATTGCCCCAACTACTGCTAATACATGTTTTCCAATTCATGTAGCATCTTCTGGTTGTAACCTCTTTCCTTCCTCAACAAGACCAGCAGGTCCACTGTTGATTACCTTGAGGTTTAACCCAGGAGACCAGTGGGGAGGTAAAGCAATTCCTTAGTAGGGGTGTCTCTTGCCTTTTGGGTGGGAGGTTTCTGCATATTCTTCCAGCATGGGGAACATTGTGACTCTTACTCCAGAGAACTGGGTCACTTAGAGACAACTCTAAGAATTCAAAGGGTTTGCAGAACAAAAACCTCAGGAACACTCACTCAGATGTTTCCATTTCACATCGTAGGATCTCAGGTTTTCCTAACCCAGGCTCTTTAGCAAAACAGACTTGCCTTGACTGTGTATTTAAATGTCTCTGGGAGGTCTGCTACCCTATCAGAACCAGAGTTTCATCTTTAGCTTCATCTGCTTTACCATTGTTGGAAATAAGGGTGTCTTTATATACCATCATATATACCTTGTGCCACCAACTCTTAGCTTTTAAATATTAGTCCTTAGTTTCCCATGATCCCTTTGAGGAATCAATATAACTTAATAATATTTGGCCAATTCTATTGTCCTTGTAAGCTTTATTTCTCAGTTATCTTCTAAAAGTTTGAATTATTGTACCAACAAGGATTTCCCCTCCACTGGTATATTTTCCCAGGTTGTCAATAAGAAATATTCAGGTATTGGGTCACCACTTTGTGCCAGGGACAATTTGTTCTCCCAACATATCACCTATTTTCTTAAACTCTGAGCTTCTTTAGTAAAATTATTTTTAATTGGCAGGCAGTTTGTAACTTTTCATTTCTTTAAAGTTGGCTTTATTTTCTTTCTTTAGTCATGTTAACGCCGCAAAAGAAACTTAACACCACTAAAGAAAGCCTGTATTCCACTACAGCCTAGAAGCTGTGTCCACATGTACTGATTGTTTGTGATACTTATGACCAGGCATTGGTATCTACACATTTAAAAAATGAGGCACTTATATTAGTCTCTATAGACTGGCATCTACAGGTAAGGATTTCCACCAGTCAGCTTATCTAAATATTCTGGACAAATCATCTGATATGGTCCATGCGTGGGCTTGCTGATAAATTTTTCAGGCAGGCTGGCATGGTGGCTGGGTAAGCAACTAAGTGGGCCTGATGCCTGTGTCTATGGCATCACCAGGCTTACCCTATCAGATTCAAGCACTAGATATGCCCCAGTGAACCCAGGCCTTGAGTTCACCAGGGCATACCTAGTGCTTGAGTCTGATAGGGTGAGCCTGGATCCCAGATCCCCCAGGGGGCTGGTCTGGCACCAGGGTCCACAGAAGTGGACCTGTGACTGGATCCGCAGGTATAGGCCTGAAGCCTCGATCGGTGAGTGCTGACCTGGTGCTAGGTTAGGTTTTAAACCTAAATGTTTAGAGGCTGACTAGATGCTGGGATGGGTCTCGTGCCTTAGTCCACAGGGATAGCCTAAAGCCTAAGTCTATAGAAGCTGTTCTATGTTGGAGTGAGCTTGGAGCCTAGAGCCTTAACCTGTGGGGGACAGCCTGGTTAAGATGTATATTTGAGTGGGCCTGAACACTAGGTCCACTGGAAACGGGACACAGGGATCATCTTGGACCCTTGAACAGCCCTGGAGTTGGGGCAACCTGGAGCCTGGGTCACAGAGACCAATATGGAGCTTGGGTCCTTGGGGTCTGGCTTGGTGCTATAGAGGCTGGTCTACAGTTTAGGGCCATGCAGATCAGCTTGGCTCTGGGCTAAGTTTGAAGTCTGGGTCTGTGGTGGTGGGCCTGAAGCCTGCAGTGGAGTGCAGACTAGATGTTGTGTCCACATGTGCTAGCATGGCATCTGAGGCCATAGATGCTGGCTTGACACAGGGGTGGGTCTGGGAACTGGACTGGCATCTGTGGGACTGGACTGGCATTGGGGCAGGCCTGGAGGCTAGTGCTCAGGTATTAGCCTTGAGCCCAGGACCATAAAGGCCTGCCTGGTGTTGGGTATCACTGTGGTGGCCTCAGTGTTGAGGTCATAGGCAAAGTCTGGTGCTCATTTAACTCTTCTCCCCACATGTGGAGATCATCTTTCTTTGTGCTATGTTGCCTGGACATAGGGGAGAAGTAATGCAGGTAATGTAAAACTGTCCTTCTTACCATCTTCAATATGTCTTTTCTTATTTCTGTGTTACATCTATATGCTGTAATCTCTCACCTGGTTTCCTTAGCTTTTGTGAAGGTATTTGTAAGTATGGATAGTTGTTCAAGTTGATGTTTCTGCAGGGGACAAATGCTGGAAGGTCCTATTCTACTGTCTTGCTAATATCACTCTGTAGAACTTTAAAAATGTTTATAAGTTTTCTTTGACTATTTTGGATTATAACAATTATCTAATGTTTGGGGAAAATAATATTGACGGTGTTTATTCTAGAGAGGAAGCATATGTTAATGCTTAGAACTTGGAATTTTTATCAGACTGCTTGAGTAAAAAGTCCAAGCCACTAACTGTGTGACCTTTGAGAAACCATTTAAGCTATGTGTGCCTCAGTTTCCTAACCTGTAAAATAAGAATAATGGTATTTATCTCATGGAGTTGTAGTGAGGTTAAAATAAGTTCATACAAGTAAATTACTTACAATACTGCATGTCACATCATATGAGTACAGCACAAGTATAGGCTATTTTAATATTTGTTTGAAAATAATAATTGCACGTGGATAAAATAAGTCTAGACAGTCAATAAGACATACTTTGAAAACTCCCATCTCTGACTGAGTTCCTCTTCCAAAAAGCAACCATGTTTTTTATATTTCTATATACCTGTATTCATATTCAATAACTGCCTCGCTCTTTCTTTAATATTTATGTCTCTCAGAAGATGTTACAGTGTTGTTCATATAGAACTTGCACACTTCTTTTTAGGCTTACTTCTTGCTGTTATATCTTATGTTAATATTAAAAATGATAATCGGTCATTATATTTTTGATCCAATATATCCACAATGTATAAAAAAATCGATTGACTTCTGTGCAGTGATTTTATGACCAGCCAATACACCAAATTCTCCTAATGTTTCCGACAATGCTCAATGGATTTTTGATTACCTTCATGTAGAAGGCATAAGGGAATAAATACCTTAATAAATTTTAATTCTTATAATGTCTCCACTATTGCTTTTATGTTGGATAATAAAATTCTACTCAGATCACTAGCTTTCCTAAGCATTATCACTCCATCCTGTTCCTGTCAGGAATGACGGCCTCCAAAGTAGACAAGTCATTTTACTAAGACATGAAAAAATGCAAGGCCTTATAGTGAAATTCATTTTAATTTAATAAATAGAAAGAAATTATTCTTTAATAGGGATTGACACTGGTCCATGTGGAAGAAGGTCATTGCTGCATACACCAGGAGACCATCCTGAGGAAGCATAGTGTTCCACAATGTGATTGACAGACATGGTCTTACACAGTTGTTATCTTCCACATATTATAACAAATTGCAGTTTTCAAACTGTAAGATAAAATGTGGTTAATTTTTATAAAAGCAATCAATTTTTATAGTAGTTTTGAATAACACGAAGAAGGCCATGAAATTCTGTAGTGGTTATCTGAAGAGGAAGTCCTTAGAAGAAATGTGTGTTTTTATTTTATAAAAGGGCAAGTGTTCCAAATGTGTTGATCTTTTCTATGATTACAAATGGTTTCAGTGGTATAATAAATAGTGAGGTTTATTTCCTTAAGAGGTAAACACAATTATTATAACTTTTTAAATAAAGGCATTTTATATCAATCAATAATAAAGAAACTTTAGTTTGAAAGAATATTGTATTCATACATTCTTGCATTGCTACCAAGAAATTCCTGAGACTGGGTAATTTATAAAGAAAAGTTTAATTAGCTATTGTTCTGCAGGCTATACAGGAAGCATGATGTTGACATCTGCTTGGCTTCTGGGTAGACCTCAGGAAACTTACAATCATGGTGGAAGGTGAAGGGGGACTGAGCACTTCACATGGATGCAGCAGGAGAAAAAGAGAGAGGTGGGAAGTGCCACACATTTTTAAATGAACAGATCTCAGAAGAAGTCACTCACTATCATAAGAACAGCATCAAGTGGAAACCCACTCCCATGATCCAGTCACCTCCTACCAGTTCCTACCTCCAACACTGTAGATTACAATCAACATGAGATTTGAGTAGGGACACAGACCCAAACCATACAAAATATATAATGAAAATGAATTTTTAAAAGAGATATTTGGAGAGGATTTATCATTCTTGGTTTTTGTGGATTAAGTGATATATCTCCCGTGAAGATTTATACTTGCCCATATTTGAAAATAAATAAAAACATGGAAAGAGAATTTGCTAACATATTTTGAAATATCCTAAACAAAGAATCTCATCAATGTTGAAGCTACTTGTTAAAAGCATTTAAATGCTACTCAATCCAAATATGCAGCATTGTTATTAAACAGAAATTTATAAGCAACATTTAAATGAAAATTTTTGCATATTTTTGGATAGAATTATATTAACTAGTACAGTGATTTTATAAATGCATTTCTTACATAATAAGTTTGTGTGGTATTATTTTCAACTATGGTAACAATTAAAACCAAATATTAAAATAAACTGAATCTAGAGCCACTCTTTAGAATTGCTATACCTATAAGAATTTAACCAAGATTTCAAAAAATAGGGAATTTCATCTAATTGCATATGGTTTACCAACATATTATAATTTATATTTGTTGTGGAAGCAAAATGTGTTTTGCCCTATTCATAAATAAAATATTAAAATATTTCCATTATCTCTCATCCTTCTTAGCATTCTCTTTATCTAAATTTTAGAATGTACATTAAGCATAGTAGTATACACATAATTTATATATAAATACCAATACATTGAGAATACTTGCTCAGATATTTTACTGATGGAAAATCTAAAAATTATACCTGGGTGTAAGGCATCAGTCAATGAGATTCTTATATAATGGAACCCTAGTGGCTCAAAGGGTAAACATTTTTTCCAAACAGCCTAACTTACTGTCAGGAAATTCCCATGCTTAGAAAAGACTACAGCTTATCTATAGTAGGTTAAGATAACAGGGTACTTACATTTCTCCACAAGCTCAGAGTAAGAAAAATAGAAAGAAAAGGCAAATTTTCTTACAGTTTTAGTTTATATATATATATGGGCAAATAGCTGAGATTAAAAGATAACACCTAATATTAAAACAAAATTTTACATCTGAAATGTAACATTCAGTATGATAATGACAATACTGTATGTATTAAGCCTGGGTCTCTCAGCAGGCATTAACAGGACATTCCATGGTATTTTAAGATCACATCTTAGTAAGAAATTATTGCTAATTAAGGATTTCTTTTCCATTAGATGTGGACACAAAATGACAGAATTACACAAAGAGGATCATAAATGAAGACTTCAATATTTTACCACTACAGATAGTGAAATTCTAAAGTTTTTAACAGCAGGTCTCATGATATTCATATCATCTCTGTTCATAAGCTAAACTCTTTTCTCTCTTTCCACTGAGATTGTCAGTTTCTTGAGAATAGGAAGCTGAGTTTTATATCTTGAATAGCTCTGTACAGAGTTCAGATTTGTTCAAAAATCCCCATCTCCTCTAGTTTTTAGCAAATTGTTTGCTAAACACAGAATTAAAATTTAGTACTTTGGAGTATCACCTTTGAAAAGGTAAGAATTTCTTGGTGATGAAGTTCACATAAGCTCTATTATAATAAAGTTGTTACATCAAAAATTGCTATTATTTGTATTTCTGACTAGATTTTTTTAAATGTACTTCTGTGCAGCTCAGTTTCTTCAGGACTTCATAGATTTCCTGGCAATAAACATGTATTCTAACCTCTTCTTCACACTGTCAGAATTGGGTTTGGAATTCTCCTTGCACCATATCCATCACCAAGAAGGGTTCAGGGGCTGAGACGCAGTTAGATGCTCCATGATTTTTTAGTTCTGCCAGCTGTGAAGTCGGGCTAATACATATCTCACGGGGGTATCCAGAGGATTAAAAAATAGATTTTTATAAAGTTCTTTGGAGATCCTTGGTTAAAAGGGGCTGCCGAGACACACAGTTTTCTTATCTCCCCAGTTGCCACGGAGCCTGCAATTTCCCATGGCATGTTGTATCAACTGGAGAAAAAGCAAGGGTGAGCTGTGGAAAATAGGAACATTGGCAACTGGAATGGACAGATAGCACTAGCCCATGTGAACCATACCGGCTGCCTCCTGGGACGCTAGGAGATAGTCAGGATTGTAATTAATGGATGGAGATGTTGATTCTCTTCCCAGGATAAGTGTAGCATTGCAAATTGGTGAAATTACACAGTTTGTATTCTGTAATTTTGTTTGACTAAAAAAAAAATTAACTAGTAAAATAGCCTCTAGGAAAACTCAAAGGAAGGATAGCATCAAAATGTGTAGTGTGAACAGCTTAGCATTGAACTTGAAAGGTATCCTGCAGTTAACTATTTCATTTATAGGCCAGGAATTTCTACAAATCAAGTTAAGTAAGCGTTCTTTATAAAGATCCTGCTGGGTTTTGCCTATGGATAAAGATGTTGAACAAGGCATTGCTGGATGAAGAAAAGTCTTTAACTTACGCCATGAACATTGTTTTAAGTGTTAAAATATATGCCACATTTTGAAATCCTTTAATTCAAATAAGCTACACTTTGGCTTTTAAAAAGGTATGAATTTCAAGTATCTCATTTTGTAAACACCACCTCTAAAAATCACATATTTCTGTTTCCTACATAAAAGTTAATGAGATATTTCCTATTGCTATAATATGACACAATGACATTAATTATACATATATATATATATGGGGGTGGCAGAGTAAGATGACAGAAGGAATAATCCTTATTCTTTTTCTCCAATAATGCTAGAAATCACTGAAAGAAAATAAAATGCAGGGGCTAAATAAAAATATGGGGATAGAAAGAAAAAAAATCAATAAATATCTAAATTATTTAAAGAAAAGCTACTACCGCATGTCTGACTGTCATGCATCATACCCTGGATCTGAAAGCAGACAGGTGAATTGTCTCCAGCCTGCATTGGTTTGGACACTCTCTCCAGCACGCTCATTAGCAGCTCCCAGTCTAGGCTCCCTGTTAGTAGAAAGGCAGGGATCACAGCAGGGAATTTATATCTCAGGCTTCTCACATTCCTGCTCTATCTTAGCAAAGCTTTACAAAGCCTTTTCTGGCAGCTCATTAGTAGGTGCACTGATGCATAAGAGACAGTCATTAGAAGTGTTTTTCAACATTGGCTTTTGATCAGGTGACTAGTAGCATCGTGAAGACATTTACTTACATTGTTTTCCATAAGAGATTCTGTTGCTATATTGAGAATGACATACATAAAAATGTTGAAAACTAGCTTGACCTTTCTATGACAAAAGGGGAGAAGAAAAAGAAATTCCATTTGTTTCCTGAATCTTGTCTTTATACTGTCAACTATGACGTAATAGATGCGTGGACTATTCCCTCAGCAACTGTTCTCTTTTAGCTTTAATAATCTACCCCACGTTCAAATCTATCATTTGATTTAGGTTTATGACAAGGGGACACTAGTGTGAGCAAATAGAAATAAAACCCCATAAACTTTATAATAGCTCTTCTAATGCTAGGCATTTGTTCTTTCACATAAAGGCTGAATTTCCAAATAAGGGCAAAATACATCATACCTAATAAAGCGTTGTTAAAAAGTTAGCAGACCAAATTCAATGGCTGATTAATCTCTAAAAAGCACTTCCATTGTAAAAAAAAGAAAATTCTTAAGGCTGCAGGGACAGTTTTTATAAGGAAAAACTAAAGCACTGCATGTAGCAAAAACATGTGGTCAAATGAACCACTGCTTATAAAGTAGCGCTGACTTTGCCTTTCTTTGATGAGTGTTCTGTTTATAAAATAAAACAGATTTTATTGCTAATTGTACTCTTCCTACTAATTTTTGTTTCCTTGGTGATTGTCTTTTTACCACCAATATTCTCTCCCCTTTCCTCCAAAACACCAACTTTGTCAAGCCTATGTTTGCTAAGAATTTTGATTTTATCAGTTCATAGAATACACATTTAGCCACTGATTCCTTATAAGGAGAAGAAAATCATATTAAGCACATACGCTGACATGCAACTCAAAAGGATGAGGTTTCTTTGTCAAACTTTACTGAAACAAAGTGCATCAGCTTAATCAGGTCTGTTCTTGGCAATGTAAGAACATGACATGCCAATTACATAAAGTTTCAACTAAGTGAAGACTCCTGCTGACTAATTCAGTGTTGATTGTTTTCCGCTACTTGGCTTTGAGTGCTTGTTAAGACTTAAGAAAAAAAAAAGAGGGGATGGAAAGAGGGGGTAAAATTGTAGGAATTCTTTCCTTCCGTCAAACACTCTTATGATTGCCAGCAATTAGTTAAGCTTCTTGGCGGTAAAATGACAAGATGGAACTTGACCAAATACAATGTGTGGAGCTCACAGGCATATGCCCCAGCTGAAAGACATTACAATGTTTGTTAACCTTACAGGTCATTCCTGATTCACTTCTGCAGACAGAAAACAAGATTTATATAACACAGATCAATACTGCCCTAAGACTTTCGCCATTGAGGATGCTAGATTGAGGCACTTCTCTTTATCAGTTTACCATGACACTAATGTATTTTGCCTGTTTTGCCTGGGCAGTGATGAATCTGTTGGCAAGAGAAAACAAATAAGTTTTGTTGTTGAGAGACATGTTGTCCATGATTTGTCTCAGCAGACATGCCAACTTGCTGGCCAATTCATTTCCTATTTAATTTAAGTGGCAGATCTGTCTTCCCCTTTCAGGTATGTCTTTTGTCTACTGCACAACCACACTGGCAGTGCTCTGAGAGAGTCTGCAGTGGATCTCTGCAAGGATATTGACACAGCAGAGCCAGGAACCAAACATACTAGAATTTTCAGAAGAATCTCTTTGAAATAGAGAGCTACTATTCAAGCCATTGTCTGACAGGAAAGTTCTTTTGAAGAATATTTTAGCAGCATTTTACAAATATTCATGAGTTTGATGTTACTGTCATATTACAAGTATATAGCAATTGTCCTTTTTAAAATCAGACCTTATTTCATATGTGGAGAAATATTTGGTTTACTTTGTGAGACCAAGCAAGTATCAGTTAATTGTCAAATATATGTGGCATTATATGAAAATATTTTATTACTGATGTGCTGTATGAGGGTCCAGTTCCCAGTTTTTTCATTACCTCCATTAGTTTTATTCACCTTTTAGGCACTAGATAATAAATAGCAGAAAAATAAAATTTAAGGTGGTTTATTTTAAAAGAATGCTTATAAAGTTCAATTTTAAACGAAGCTGCTTTCGAAAGGAAGATAACATATCCATCACCAGGCACCCATGACACCTAACTAAATATTAATAGAAAAGCCACAGAAGAAATGACTTTACATTTCAAATCACGACAAAGCTGACGCGCCAGGAAAATGTGTCCAGCGTGGAAACCATAACATAGGCACTCCTCAAACTCTGACAGTCCTTAAGCAATGGAACAGTTAACGTAGAACAGCACAGTCCATGAATGTGCCAGCTACATCTCTGTGTCAGAACACATTAATTATAGCAGTCAGTTTACCTTTCTCCTTCATAACATTTGTGATTAAAATTTCACACATTACAATGGTATGTGTCTTTTCTATAAGCTGTGAAATTTACTCAGTCACCAATGGGTTTGAATTTTATTTCTTAGAAGCTTACAGTACATAAAAAGTTGACTTATAATTCCTAAATAGTGAAATCAAAGCCAGTTTCTTTTGGATAGACTTAGAATTTTATCCTAGCAGTGGTGTTGCCGAGCAAAACATTCATTAGTGATATCGTACCCCCAAAAGCAATAACTTCTCTCTTAATATGTTGGCACAAAATTTATAACTGCAAGACTTAATTAAGCTGTAGATTACGGTTTGAAAGGTATAGTCAATATAATGAATCCCTGAAGATGAAAAATAAACAATAAAAGATAATCAAAACATTTATCTATTTAATGGATTTATATAGTTGTGTTATAAATGTTATTTAACAAATGTCCAAATAAGAAAATAATGCAATGATCATTGTGAACACATTCAAATCATTATTATGTAAATTGGCATGCAGTATTTCCTCCACGTTAACTCTTACAACTACAGAATATAAGTCCAAAATTTTGAAATTCATTTATTTCTAAGGATAAAGCACTATAGTTTTGGTTTCTATACTTTTCTGAATTGTTACATAACACAAAACTCTTCTCTACTTAAAAATCAAGGATTTATTAAAGTAATCCCAAACGAAGATTTCTCCAGTGTACCCTCACTTATCAAGTCTCAAGATTTCATCTATGTCAATTATATCTTGGAATTACTCTTCTTGAGGGATTCAGTTTTTAATAACTATTTAAAATTTTGAAATATGCACATACCTATCTACTTCCCAGTTATACTGAAAAATGTGAAGTTTCAGCTGCCCTGGAGCTGCTGAAGAATATCAAACATTAATAGAGTTTTTTTTTTTTTCACTTAAAAATACAATGAATGCCAAATATTTTTCTTACTGAAGCAAGTTTGTGATGAATTTATTAAACTCTTCAATGCCTGTGTTATATGAAAAATAAGCTTAAACACAAAAATGTGTAAAAAATAGGTATAAACATTTCAAATTTTCTATTGAGTTTAAAAGTCCTTTGGATTCAAATGCCAGTGGATGTTTGTTTATCTATTTGGATCCTAATCAATTTTTTTTTGAATTTCAACGATAGTTTTACAAAATTCAGTAATCAATTTTTAAAATGGAACAATTTCAAATAGAGAATATTCAAACATTAGTGTTTGATAATGATGGCTATTATAGTAATCAAATTTATAATAAAAACAATAAATATTTGGATGAATGGTAGGCAATTGATTCAAAACCTCCTAAATGATAGACTGTAAATATCTTTGAATCTCCATGAATAATTGGAGTTGAATAGTTTATGAGGTAGCACTGATAACCTAACATAATACCTTGCCATTGTAGACTTTCTAAGAGTGGTCATCCACAGTAACACTCCCCTACCTGAAATAGGAATAAAAATGCCGAGGCAGCCTTCTCTTCAATTCACTGCCCGGTTTTCTGCAGAAGAAATCCTAATCCATTAATTATGAGGCACTCCATTTTAACCTAATTCTTAGAAGGTCATTCTAGTTAACCTATATCCTACATATCGAAATTTCAGCTCATTTTTTATTTTCTTTTTCTTGAAAAAGATTAACTACTAGTGACTATTTTCCATAAACTTGAAGGAAAGTGGTAGTCTATCTATCTCTCAGTCTTCCCTTCTCTAAATCATTTAATCTGAACCCTCTTAACCTTTCTTCATAAAGTATGTTTTCAAATTCTCTGTTTATATCTCCTCTTTTGTTCATATTTTCTTCATTTTTCCACATTCCGCTTACTGTGAAGATCTCAGATATTAATACAGTCCCAGCTTTAATACCACAGTGCACAAGCACCAAACTGGTCATAGAATACTAAGTTTAAACATATTAACAAGCATTAAAACAGAACGGAAAATACAAATAAACTGCCACTATAACTAACTTGAATATGCTTTTCAAATATAATAGAGTTGCTTATCTAAGATCAAGTGTTTATTAAGAATGTTAGCAGTCACCATGAACAGAGGTAACACCCAAAATTTTACCAAGCAAAATAACCAACATTAATAATAATATGTGATATTCTTCATTTCCAAGAAAATGATCCATTTGGATATCATTGAGAGAGGTTGGGGGAAGGAAGTTGTACATTAGCAAGGCCATTCTTTTACCATTCATACAGCACTAGGAAGGTATAATTTCCTGATTGTTAACTGTTCCAAGGTCACTTAGAAGAGATACACCCTTTCCCACTGCTAACTGAACTTTGGTCTCCTTGGGAGATGTACATAGATGGCTTCTCTTCCTCACTCTCACCAAGTTATACTTGACCTGATTTCCCAATGTCCTGGTCAATAAAATCCTGAATGCTTCCTTCGATTGCTTTGGTACCTAAAAGCTTAGATAATGTGAGTCAGATCTCCAACATTAGATACTCTAAGAACACAGGGAAGCTTTGGTCCAATAGACTTTCAAGAGACTAGATTGGTTCTAGGATAAACCCAGGGCTTTGTCGATTAATTAAAAGAGATCATTATGGGTCAGTAATTCTAAAACTTTTGTGAGTCTCAGAATCACCTGGGAGGCTTGTTAAACCATACACTACTGAGCCCCTAAATCCAGAGCTTTTAATTCAATAGGTCTGGGGTGGGGCTTAAGAATTTGCACTTCTGATAGGCTCCCAGGTGATGCTAAGTCTTGTTGTCTGCAGACTACACTTCAAGAACAATGGTGTAAGCTATTCCTAAACAGCCAAATTGCTAGAAAAAAGAAAAAAAAAAAAAAAAAATTAAAAAAAGAAAAAAAAAAAAAAAAGAAAATGAACTGAGTTTGTCTCGTCCTTCATCAACTTTCTCGGTTTTAATATATGCTTGGAAAATAATTTGGCCTCCAGAAATTCAGAATTTGTTTGTGTTGCCCTAGGGCAACGTTTTTATAGGCATGGGTCAGTATAGATGGGGCTCTAGTTTTACCTAATATTATTTTCCCCTTTAGATGCTTCTCTTTTCCCCAGTTTTGTGTTATACCCCTACTGTAATAGAATCACAGAGGAAGCTACAACTCAGTAGCAGCATCTTCTGTAGATATGTGACCACAAGGAAAACATATGCTCTTTTATTCTCCAAACAGTCCAGGCCCCTAAGTAAGTGTCAAGAGTGTTAGCTTATTCTTTCGTTTTTCCTACAGACATTTATTAAACTCCTCCTCTACTTTGGTACACCTGCCATGTATATTAGGTACAAAGATCAGTCTGGGATCTGATATGTATAGTTTTGCTGGAGGAAATTGAATAATTTCCACTTGTATCACTTTACTATTAACAAATCATTTTTGTATGTATTATCAAATGTGATCCCCCAATATCCCTGTGAGGTAAGAATTAAATTCAATTACTGGGATTCAAGTGTCTTGATTTAGTCTCATGAAATGGTTTTTAAGACAAGGATTTTCATGCAAATAATTCATTTGGAATGTCATCTAGGAAGTGCCGTGAGAGTGGAAAATCGAGACAGATACAAGAGGAAAGCCAATAAATTAAAGTGCATAAATGAGCAGTCTCCTACTCTAAAATACACAATCTACGTATTAATTGGTCAAGGAATGATGATATTTTATCAGCAAGAGGAAGATTTTTAACATTTCTTAAATGTTCCAATAATGTTACTTTTAAAAATTAAAAATCGTTTTCCCCTGCCAATTTTTGCGTCAAAGCTGACCAAGCCCCTCTTACTCTGGAATTTTAAACAAAATCTAATTAAATCAACAAAGTTCACTGGATGGGGTTACGCTGTTTCCTGAATGCACATTACTCTGTTGCTCTGCCTAGAAGAGCTCTCAGTCTTGTTTTCAGCTGACTTTTTCTCCTTGCTGGCCCTTGATCATTCTTAACGATCCCCAGCTGTATCAGTTCCCTGCCTGCTTCACATCTCTGCAGCATCTGGAGGACAAATGAAGCCAAGCTGACCAGCAGCTCCTTAATGTAGTCCCAGATAATAGGTGGTAATAGACATTTAAATGACTTCTTTTGTTTTTCTATATGGGCTAAATAAAGTAATTCATGCATTTCTTAAAAAACTAGAAATTAAAGAGAATAATGCTGTGCCGTTAATCTGGCTGCTACAATATCACTAATCCTCACCCCTTTCACTCACTTTGTTACTTAAAGATGTTTACAAACCTGGCAACTTAGAGCAGTGTCTATGGCTGAAAAGTTGTAAGTATCAGTTCAGAATTGGCCACAGATGTGCAACAGCTCTCTAACCTACTTAATTCTAAAGCTGACACCTTCCCAGGATACCTATTTAGGAAATCCATTACCATATTAATAGTAGACCTCATTATTTTATTTTAAAATAAATATTAAGAAAGTATCAGAAAATCAAGTGTTAGACATGAAGACTGGCAGGCTAAGCTTGCCGTATTTGATTATCACCTCATTATCAAAAATGCATCAGCACCATTCATTCTCTGTACAAACATTAACAGATGTAAACTTAGCTGAAGACTGGTAAGTAGCTAGGCATGGTAGCATTCACCTGTAGTCCCAGAACCCAGGAAGCTGAAGTGGGAGTATCACTTGCACCCAGGAGGTGGAGGCTGTGAGCTATGATGGCACCACACAGCCCAGGTGCCAGAGCAATACCCTATGTATGTGTGTATGTAGGTATCTATCTGTCTATCTATATAAAGAGCCGGGAGGGTTATTTGAAGTTAAGAAACTAATAAAACTGGCCAGGCACAGTGGCGCATGCCTATAATCCCAGCACTTTGGGAGGCCCAGGCAGGCGGATCACCTGAGGTCAGGAGTTTGAGACCAGCTTGGCCAGCATGGTGAAACTCCAACTCTACTAAAAATACAAAAATTTGCCAGGCATGCTGGCGGGTGTCTGTAATCCCAGCTACTTGGGAGGCTGAGGCAGGAGAATCACTTGAACCCTGGAGGCGTAGGTTGCAGTGAGCTAAGACCATACCACTGCACTCCAGCCTGGGCAACAAGAGTGAAA
>NW_016107325.1:7573894-7575070 GCF_001604975.1 Cebus imitator
AAAAAAAGGAAAGAAACTAATAAAAATATTAATAATAGTCAACACTGACACAGACATACCTTGAATGTTATATATCCCAGCTAATGTCAACCAACTGCCTTAGTTCAAATTAATAGTTTCTACTTGCACTGTCACACATTTCCCAATATAGTTTCTCCTTAGAAATTGTTGTTGTTAAGCACTAATTATTTTTCTTAAAAAAAAAACACCAATAAAAATCGAACAGATATGCTTTGTCACTTTCTCTCAGGAGACAGGTTTCATTTGCCAGCAGCCTCATGAGCAACGTAATCATCAGCTAACAAAAAGTCTCTTCATGACTAGCTTAGTCACAATATTAAAACATGTTTACAGAGAAAGGAGATACCATAGACTCGAAAATAATGTTTTAAGGTATCATCCAGTAACTTTTCTAAGAATTTTTGTCAGCATGAACAATGGTAATATAACAAGCAAAACTTTACTTAAAATACTTTACCTGAAAGATGCTTTTAATGTTTTCTAGTCTACTGAATATTATTTTTTGCAAAAATACACACTTGTGTTTAATTCAAGTGTCACCAAATTTATGCTTTTATTTCACAGGAAGCTGCCCATTGCGTGTGTGTGTGTATGTGTATGTGTGGTGTCTGCATTAGTGTTATTGTGTTGTATAAGTGTGTAGCTATACATGTAAATGCTATAGTACAAAACCACATTATCTGGCCAAGACTGAGTGACAAGGTTTATCTGTTCTTACTCACTTTGAAAATATCTTAGAGATTAATAACTTCGAACTATGTTTTCAGCTGGATACACACTGATTTTCTGATGCTATGTGAATTTATTTTTGTTACTTTTAGTTATGTAAAAAGATATGGAACCATTAAATCGTTATTGCATATGAATTTAATCATACCACTGCCTTTTCTATGGAAACCAGATCTTATTTCATATCCTTCTGCTCCAAAGTCAATTTTGCACTTTGATATTTCTGCCACAAAACTCCTGTGAGAATTGAGCTGAAATCACCAATACCAGAATTCAGTTTGAAGTTTTCACATAACTGGCTGGCAGAAAATTTGCCTATAATCTTATGCTTGTGATATCACAGTTGGCATCTCTGTGAAAGATTATCCTGTCAACACTGATTTCTACTACTGAGGAAGAACTGTTTTTTTTTTTTTTTTTTTTTTT
>NW_016107325.1:7575126-7601938 GCF_001604975.1 Cebus imitator
TTTCTCTTTTTTGGGTAGTGAATAGATCAATGTTGCCTCGCACTAGCCTCTGAGATTTCATACTTCTTCCCACTTAAATCAGGTGTACGATGCAAAGCACTTTAGGACTCTGAAATGCAAAGACCTATGTAAATGCAAGATTTATTCATTCACCATAAGCTTATGAAGGCCAATGTCTGAACTTGACTTGCTGAAGGAATTTTTGCAGCAAATGATTCAGAGTGCTCTTCATTCAGGTCTGCTGGGGATAATGTGTCCAAAGTAAATACCCAAAAGGCCTTTCTTCTACTGAGTTCACCACCTGAATTATTCTCTCTCTGTGAAGAATTAATTTTCTAAATGCCTATGAATTTCAAACGAGAAATTGCATGATACAAATTAATAAAGAGTTTAGCTATAGGGCAATCAGTAGCACTTTTCTAATCATGCTCAATATACTCAAAGTACTCTTTTAAGATTCTAATAGTTCATCAAATGTATTCTAAGTCACTTGGGCATGTCATCACACAAATAGTTTTGTCAGAAAAACAATTCTGAATTAATAAAATTGGAGATTTTCATTGCCAGGATGTGCATAGGGAGCATGTGATGAATGAGAACCATCAGCGTGTTTGCTGAAAGTACAAGGGAAACTCCACCACTCCCATCCTCTGAACACATTGGTGTCAGTGGGCGTTCTGAGAAAGTTGACTTCACTTTTGCTTTGAGTTAAAAATTTACCTAAAATGATATCTTTAACAATTTACACAGCACGGGATTGACATACATGCTCCTACCTCTCTTCTTCCTCTGAGACGTCTACATTTTCTTTTCCTCTTCCACTTCTTTCTTATTTATAACCTCAGATATAAAGGAAAATGTTACATTTCTCGGTTTATGACACATTATCCTCTTTCATCTCTTTTAAGTCCATATGTTTCATTCTTCATTGTCTACAATTTTCTTTTTCTTTTCCTCTTCTCAGTAGGCATGTACTCTAAATATAAAGGTCAATGGATAAGTAAGAATCCTTAAAAAGATTGCTTTGAGTACATCAAGATATTACATTTATGTAATGCCTGTTACTATAGTCCTTTTTTAAAATTTTCTCTTTTGTGTGTTTGTTTTTTTACTCAGCCCTAAGTTTTAAAGTTCTTTCCTCCTTCTAGTTACTTCTAGTTAATTGTTTCTGATTGCTGCATTGTATTTCATTGTGTGCATCTACACATTTACTTACCTGTCTCCTTATTGATGGACTCTTAGATTGCTCTACCCTCCCTGCTCAACACACAGTAAAGCACCCTTGTACATATCCTGTTATGAACCTAAGCAAGCAAGAGTTTGTCTGAAGTACACGAGCAAGAGTGGAATTGTGAGGTCCCATGGTAGAGAAATTTGCACAATGCATTTCATATATAGTAGCATAATCATACCGTAAATTGTCACTCTCTTGTTTTTCTTCTTTTTGAGCCTCTGTTGCCCAGGCTGTAGTACAGTGGCACCATCACAGCTCACTACAGCCTCCAACTCCTAGACCAAAGCAATCCTCCCACTTCAGCTTCTCAAGTAGCTGGGACCACACGCACATACCACCACGCCTGGCTAACATTTATATTTTTTGTAGAGAAAGAGTTTTGGCACGTTGCCCAAGCTAGTCTCAAACTTTTTGGCTCAAGTAATACTCCCATCTCAGCCTCCCAAAGTTCTAAGTTACAGGTAGGAACCACCGCGCCCAGCCAAGGTATTGCTATTTTTATTTGCATTCTTCTCCTTACTAACAGAAATGTTCCATCTGCCTATTCTTCTAGTTTGTTTCCTATCTTTCTGTTTTTGTTTTACAAGTTCTTTATTAAGTGTAAAATGTGATCCTGTTTTGCATTTTTGGAAGTATATGTAAGAAATCCTTCTGTACTTCATTATCAGAAAGATGTTATCCTATTTGGTCATGACATCGCTTGTAACATTTACATGAAATTTTCTAGATTAATATGCCTAATTAATACTGCTTTAACAATCTTATATTTAGACCTTCAAAATTGTATTTGCAAATTTTGCTCTGATTTATTTATAAACTATTATTTAGATCTGGAGCTATTCCAAATCTTTTCATTCAGAGATTTCCATTTCAGCACTAATCAGTAACTACTATTTTTTTTTTTCTTTAAGACAGTTTCATTTCTGTTGGCCAGGCTGGAGTGCAGTGCATGATATCAGCTCATTGCAACTTCTGCCTCCCAAGCTCAAGCAATTCTCCCACCTCAGGATCCTCAGTAGCTGGGACTACACGTGTGCACATCCACACTCGTTCATATTGTTGGTAACTTTTCTGTTTATATTTTAAAAACAAACATCTCTAAATTGTATTATCTGAGTTTATATCTAAATGGTGATGGCAAGCACAGTTTTATAAAATCATATTATAAGTGATTAGAAAGAAAAATTTTATTTTGACCCCTATAATTCCTTTCATAACGTATAAGAATTTCCTGGGTTTGTGGAGTTTATGACTTGATTTGAAAAATTTTGTGTTCTTAGTGATGTTAATTAAAACTCAAAATGCATACATAAAGGCTGGAAGAACAAAATTCCTAACAATTACTGTGAGTTTTACATTGACCTTTTCGTTCCTGTGGTTATGACAGAGTGGAAAATGTGAGTAGTGACTAGTTCTTTCTGCCAACTTGAAGAGACACATCAGTGGGGAAAGTCTGTGAAAAAAGAACAGTGGGAATTCAGCGTGAAGAAGATGTGGACTACGTCTCCAGTGAGTACTTATTGTGAATGATTTTCCCAATTGTGCATACGAGTTTGCTTTGTTCCTTCCATGCACCATCACATGGATCTCCCTTGTGACAGGTAACATATATGTGCAAGAAAGTTACCTGTGATGAGGAGTGTGATCCATAACCGTCGCATACAACAAAGCAAATGGGTTTCACCCAGTAGTGAACTCTCGACCCTGGGTTTACTAGCTATGTGTTCTCACCAGTTGAGCAACCAGCCATAGATATACACAGGAAATGTGTCCTGCTGAACTTCAATGCCACTTCTTGGTCAGAACTCAACTTTAGAGATTAGCCAGACAATCTTTACAGGGGAGACCATGAAAGAGGGATAGCAATACAAGGAATTAGGGACGGATCATTCTCAGATTTCAGTTCATGTATATAACACTGACTAACAGCAGTTTCAACTCTCGTAGTATAACACAATTTGTGGTTTGTGATTCTCTAATTTGTTTAAATTCATTATGTATTTTCAGAAACGGTTTTATTCATGGATCATGGATGAAAAGTCATCAACAAGGAACAATTTTTAGTAATAACAATATAAACATTGTTCATAGCTAGATTCGTTTCATCAACTCTAAAGTGCTTCAGAAATTATAAATGAACCATGAAAAATATCATTTTATATTTTACATGATATAAATATTGTACTAATAATTTTAATGCAAATATATTTATTGATATGTAAAATATGAATATTCTGTCTTCTTGCAAAGGAAATTTGTCTAAATTACATTATACAAAGCAAATCACAATGAAACATATCTTTCTAAAACTAATTGTTGAGTAATATCAACATATCTTCTAGAAGAGAAAGTAAAATATACTATGGGAATAATTGTACCTTCAATAAATGAAATTTTATTATACTGACATAGAAGACAGTGTTATTTGTAGATCAAGATATATTACAGAATGCTCTTCAAATTTTCAAAGGTACAGTTGGCATCTTGACTATTAAAATGGTAATAAAAATTGTGAGGCTTTTGGGAGTTCTTTTATTATATCATGCATAATACCTCCATTAACTGGAATACAAAGGAAGTGAGGAAATCTTACTTAAACCAGAATAAAATCTAGTCATGTTAAATAACCATTTAAGACAGAAATAGTTAAATATTAGTGATTTTATATGGTTCAATGTAATAATTTTGGCTTTGATTTTTGTTGGCTATTGATCACTTTCCTATTTAAATAAACATAACTTCTTACATAACAAACTTGTTTCTTTTCACGTATCTTTTTCTTCAAAAATCAAGTGTAAAAGAGAGGATCTCAGTTAGTGTAGCTGTATGAAATTGAGAAATTAATGAGAGATAATAATTGAGAGACTCATGTATCAAAATCCACATAGAAACTAAAGATATCATTGTACACATTTATAATGTTTTGTAACAAATGTGGAGGACTGAGTATTGGTATTCGATGTGAGATTTTTATTTATTTTAAAAGTTCAAATTTGCAAATTTTCCAAGCTTTTCTAGAATATCTGAGTACTTTCAGTATTAAATTTTAAAAAGTTATGCACATAACACAGACAGGATAAGTTGATAGCTATATACAAAATATTTTATTATTTTATCTGTGTGCACATTACTGATTAGTACATAAGTTTATATAGAGAAAATGTATGAAAAGCTGTTGTCAAGCAATGTAAACACGTGAAGGTGGATAAAATAAGAGCAGATGACTTTCAAAAATGAGATTTTTTTGCAGTATATTTAGTACTTTTTCAAATGCTTTTTTTGTTTGTGTGTTGCTTTTGAGGCTGGGAGGTTTGAGGCAAGAAAGATCATGATATAGAGGTGTGAAAATTCAGATAGCAGTTAATTAGTTTAGTTAGACTGTTAACACAAACATAATGGATTTTCGGCTTTTTCTCTTTTTTATCCTCTGACTTCAGGCAATTATACACCAGCACTTCTTGAAAAAGTTATTGTACATTATTTCAGAAAATGGACTACTTGCACACTTAAGCCCAATCTAATTGATTCAATTTATTAAAATTGTTTATTCATCTTAAATCTACTTGAGCCTACTATAACCATAATTGAGCTCATTCATATAGTATTATCCTTCACGTTGGAGTAATTCATCTTTTCCCCCATTGGTACTAGGAAAAAAAGTTATATGTTAAACAATATATAATTTAAAAACATTAATGTTACCAAAGATAGTTTACATGTAACTATTCTAATCTGCCTGGCTGGGAAAAGTGATCCACATTTGGATTTTGTATTTTATATGAGTCTTTAAAAATTTCTTTGTAACATTTTATAATTTACCTTTTATTTTCTTCTACTGAAGACATTGGAAAAATAAAAAAAAATGGGAACTGATTAAAACAATCTATGTTTTTGGAAAATAAGACAGGAACTTTCAAGAGTAATTTATATTTCCTTCTATTATGGAAATATATATGTAAACTTTCCAGATTCAGCATAAGGAACTCATATATTACCAAGAATGATAACTCTACCTTGACTTTTCCTTTTTTTCTGAATTTCAAAACACTGCCCTGCACAAATCCATTTGTATCCAAAGGGTTGTGGTTAAAAACCCACTCCTAGAGATGTGTATGAAAGAGATGCCCTAAGATTCCTGAATTTTAGGAAGTCTTAGATTTCTGCAACAATTCATTTTAACATTAATTTATTCAATTTTTTATTATACCTAGACTTTCAGTATTTGGTTTTGGAGAAAAGAAATAATCTGAAAGATTCCTCATACTGTATAAGAAAAAAAGAAATACATAGTCTTATAGGGAAAATGAGCATGACATTTAAGTAAAGCATAAATATAATAATATTCTTGACATTACTACCACTGTCACATAGCTCTGAAAGAAGCACACTATCCTCTAGTTTTCACATTCAGTTAGTCATACGGACGACTCCAGACGTGGGAGTATGTGGCATCCTGATATCAGAGCATCTGCATGGCTGATATTTTCCTTTCCTAACTGAGTGTTTAGATAGTGATATGGACTAAGACGGACCCAATTAACTAGTACTGTTTCTCACTCCTTACTTTAGTCAAGAGCCCATGCCACATAAAGGAAATAATAAGAAAATTATTTTGCCTGCACATCCATTCAAACCAAGTCACCGAAGACATTCATTTGAAGAGAGGACTTCTTGATGAGTTTGGGTCCTTTGTAGGGACATGGATGAACCTGGAAACCATCATTCTCAGCAAACTGACAGAAAAGCAGAAGATCAAACACCTCATGTTCTCACTCATAGGCGGGTGTTGAACAATGAGAACACATGGACACAGGGAGGGGAGCACTACACACTGGGGTCAGTTGGGGGGAAATAGGGGAGGGACGGTGGGGGGTGGGGAGCTGGGGAGAGATAGCAAGGGAAGAAATGCCAGATGTAGGTGATGGGGAGGAAGGCAGCAAATCACACTGCCACGTGTGTACCTATGCAACAATTTTGCATGTTCTTCACATGTACCCCAAAACCTGAAATGCAATAAAATAAATAAATGGGGAAAAAAAAAGAAATCTTAGAATATTTCTAATATATACAACAAATGTAACTTATTATGGTTGGTTGGTTTTTCAATATACTAATATAATTGGTCACAATTATCAGGAGGAATTTTAATAAAAGAAAAAAAATACTCTTATGCATTCTCAGTGTGCCAAAGTATTTTATAACACCATTAGAGGACTCAAATGAATTATATTTCTTACTTCTGAAATAAATTAGGGCTTGGGTTAGGAGGGAAGAAGTAAGACTAGAATGTAGAAAACCTCAAGAAACATTGCAGAAAAACAATTACCTGTATAAGACTAGATGACTTAGCAAGTTATACGCAGGGGATGAAGAAGAAGGACATAGGAGAGATGATTCCAAATTTTCTCCTAGTAGAGTGCTCTTAAATCTACTTTCTTTCTCTACCCCATTTGGTTCTAAGCAGCTAAACACAGATTAAACTCAATTTAAACTTCTGCGTGATAATGCGCAAACACATTTCCACCAATTTTTAAAGAAACAACTTATGTATTTTATTTAAGGTATATTGAATTTGGAATTATAGTGTTAACACCAGCTGGAGATACCCAGCAGGAAGGACTGAAGCTCAGCAGAGTGTGTGGTCAACCACCTCTTAGAGTTATGAGGAAGCAGATGCAACAAGACATTCAATAAGACACAGTGCCAAAGTTCACCATCACTTTTAGGACTATTAGTTACCCAATTTTAGGCTTCTTCTTGGACTAACGTTATGCCATTGACTAATATATTATTAAAATTTCTCTTTGATAAACAGATTTTAAGGAAAAAATAAAGTATCCCTAAATAATTGACATATATGAAAACTTTTGTCTATACTCATATTCTCAAAAGCCAGGAAAGACACAATTTGAAAGCATGTTGATAGTGACAAACTCAGTTATATGAAAGACATATACAGGCTGCCCAGGTCTTGCAATCTATTACCACATAGCATAATGCTGTCTACATTGACTGGGCCAGAAATACTTCATTTCACTAGATCACAATCTTATAAGACAGCCTTGTCATTTTAATTTGTCACTCTTTGTCTCCTATATCTCATTGAAGTCTCATCTCTTCAGCCAAGTGCCATAGGCTACTTCTCTCGGAAAAAAAAAAAATCCCATCACATTGAATAGAAAAAGGAAAGTCACTAAGAGAAAGTTTGTGTCTAAGGACGCTACTATAGATTCCATTCCCACAGGCATAGCAGGTGGTATAAATACAATCTAAGCTGCGACAGAAAAATGAATTGTTGCTTCTATTTCCTGTCTCCAGTGTCTCTGGGAATGTTATACCTGCTTCTTCTACACAGCTATTGATTTCATATCCCTTATCATCCACAGAGCAAACAGGAAGGGGGAAAAGGAAATAAGAGTATAGGAAGGCTAATGTCTGATATGCGGTCTTATCCTGAAAAAGAAAAAGTGTAGCAATTTTGAATTAATAAGTACTAAAAGCCTACCTCCTTCAGATATTCTTCCTGTGGATGCAAAAAATAGGTCACTATTTTTTATTAAACTTCCAACCTGTATCAAGAAGTGGCATACAAATATGAGACACTTTTATTAAGTATTTGTAGCATTCAATAAACACAATATAAATATCTTACTGCATTCCACCGGTGCATTTCTCCATTCCTCTTCATATAAAATTAATTTCATTTTTTACTGATTAATAATACCCTTCTCTCCTTTTTTATGCTTGGAATACCAATCATGGGTGCCTGCTGAGATTCCTATAACTCTTTAAATCATCAGTTGGTTCCACCACCGGAGAACTGGAGATAGCACTGTCTGTATGTTTAACATCCATTCCTTTCATCAAAATTATTTACTTCCATTACCCTTTACTTGAAGATATTTGGCTTTCATATGAAGGATTTAATTCATGACAGCATTTGCAAATTTTTTTCTGCAGTGGAGAAGATGATTACAGAATGAGTACTTGCCCCTCCATCCCATCTGTGCTTTCTTTTCCACCTCTTCCCCTACTTGATTCACTGCTTAGCCAGTGAACTCACATACATTCAGCAAAGAAACACGACTTCCTACATAACTGGAAACGATGACCCTCTTCTCTAAGACTAAAAAAAAAAATCCAAAAACAAGACACATCTTCAAAACAAATAAAAATAACAGCAACAAAAAAGAGGTCTAATTTTTAAGCTAGCTATATAAAATCTTGTGCAGTCCCTTACATTTCTTCATAACTCACTGAGAAATTCTCATATGGAGTTATAAAAATTATAACGATTAATGTGAAATCAAATGACTTAATGTTTGTGTGAATGCCCATTAATATTTTTACAAAATGTTAATGAAAAGTACATATTTAAAGCATAATTTAAAAACTAAAACCTTATACTAGAATAATATGTACTTAGTTGTTCAGTGTCTTTCATATATGTGCTACTTGTCTTAAACTATATATTTTCAGAGGTTAAAGACCACGTATGTTTTACCAGTTCTGCATGCCATTTGGTGAAGGTAAAATGCACAAAAAGGGTTTTACATGATGATCTGATGCTAAAATTAAAAGTGTGTGTATTAACCTAAAAAGAAAATGAGTGAAATAGACCTGCATATTAAAGACCAGAAAACAGGATTTAATCCAGTAATCCTCGAGAAGTTTTTTGGGTTCAGTGCTTCCGCTACTTATTATCATTCTCTCACTCTGCATCTGCCAGTGCTTCAGTATTACTGAGGCCTCCTCTAATGTATGGCTTTAGCATATTTCATGAGAAAATGCTGTTATAGCAAGTTTTACTCTACAAGGATGCAAAAAACAAAATTAATAACTTGAATATTTAATATAAATATGCACAGGTATACATTAAACAAATGTTTCCTGATAAAAGTAGCTACATATTTGCATGTTTACCTGCTCAAAGAACTATATACAAGCATCGGGAAAAAAACTAGAATGTGAACAATGTTTCTAAAAAATGATAGAATAAATGAGTTACACAAAAATGTAATCTGAAAAAAGAAGGTAAAATTTAAATTTTCAAATTTCTTTTACAGCACATGTTACTCATTTATCAAGTGAATCTTTTCAGAGGAAAATTATGACATGAACAATGAACATCATACAATATAGAAAACAAATCAAAGTAAATGAGTAGTCACCAAAATTCTGGATCATAAAATTGTAGAATGAAGGGTTTAGGGTTTTTTCCCTAGTATATGGCAAGACCTCGCTTAATGTCTTCAGTGGGTTCTTGGAAACTGCTACTTCAAGAAAAATGATGTATAGTGAAACCAATTTTACCATAGGCTAATTGCTATAAACAAAAGTTCCTACAGCATATTTCTGGTCACAAAAACGTCACCAAACTTCTAAAGACCCAAAACACTTCCAAGATTGAACACTGAAATAAATGTGAGCTATAAATACATTTAAGAAAGATTAATAAAAACATGTAAGACAATTACCCAATTTATGGTGAATCAGTGACTATGGTAATAATGGTAGTGAGTTGTATCAGGTAATAAATGTTTGCAAAGTGAAAATTATAAGGAGTAGCTCCTACTACTATGCAGTACAAAATCAAACAAGAACAAATATGGTGGATTCACTGAGCACCTTCCTACCACATCACTTATTTTCATGCATATGTATGATTATCATATCTTTTGCAAACTTTTATTTCACAATAATTTGTATTCATTAATTCATTCATTACTTTTCCAACCTGCTTATTCTAGGTCAGGGTCGCAGGTTACAGGAGCCTATGCCAGCAGTTGAATCCAGAGGGGAACCAGTCCTGACCAGGCCACCATCCCATCCCAAGACTCACTCGCACAGATCCACACTCACTAAGAGTGGACCATGTAGATGTGCAATGAACCCATTAGTTACAGCTTTTTGATGTGGGAGGAAACTAGCGTCCCAAGAAAAGACATACACAGACATGGGGAGAAGCCAAAGCTCCATACAGACTGCGATCTGCAAATAATCCATCTTTTTTCTCATTAACATTACAACAAAAAGATGGTGAACTAATTGATGTTATTGCAAAACCTGTGTAGTATACATGTGTTTAAAAAAGTGACACAGGGAACCTGGAAACCATCATTCTCAGCAAACTGACAGGAGAGCAGAAGATCAAACACCGCATGTTCTCACTCATAGGTGGGTGTTGAACAATGAGAACACATGGACACAGGGAGGGGAGCACTACACACTGGGGTCAGTTGGGGGGAAATAGGGGAGGGACGGTGGGGGGTGGGAAGCTGGGGAGAGATAGCAAGGGGAGAAATGCCAGATGTAGGTGATAGGGAGGAAGGCAGCAAATCACACTGCCATGTGTGTTCCTATGCAACAATTTTGCATGTTCTTCACATGTACCCCCAAACCTAAAATGCAATAAAATAAATAAATGGGAAAAAAAAGTGACACAGGTAATAATATCAGTGTTCATTTTTAATGGATTTATTGAGATAAATAATTAATATACCATAATAGTCACCTATATAAATGTTCAAACATTTATATAGGTTTATATTTATATAGGTTTAAACGTTTATTTAAATCTTTGATTTCTTTCAGCAGCTTTGTATTATCTGTATACAAATCGTATTACATGAATTATTAGAATCATACTTAAAATTTTATCTAAAGCAGTTATAAATGATATGTGTTTTTAATTTCAGTTGTCTCATGTTCATTGTTAGAATACAGAAGTGTAATAAATTTTTGAGTGTTGGTCTCTTATCCTGCAATCTTTCAAAACTCACTTATTAGTCACAGAATTCTTTTTGTTTCTTTTTTTTGCAGAGTCCTTGCAAAATTCCTTGCAAAATTTTCTGTATAAACAACTATGTCATATGCAAATAAAGCTAATTTTATTTCTTCCTCTCCAATATGGAGGTCTTTTATTTCTTTAGCTTATCCTACTGCAGTGGCTAGAACTTCCAGTACTTGATGTATGTAATAAGAACAGTGACAGCAGACAGCCTTAGCTTTGCTTTTCAAATTAAAGGTGAAATATTCCATGTTTTATTATTAATGTATTAGCTGTACTAACACATCTTTTGTAGATGTTTTCATTAGATTGAAGACTGTGATCCTCTTTAATCCTATTTTGCTGAGAGCTTTTATTGTAAATAGTAGATGGACTTTGTCTATTGCTTTTTCTGTACTAATTTATGTAATAATATTATTTTTCTTATTTAATCTGTTGATAAGCTGGATTGCATTGGGGAAGAAAACGTCGGTATGAGTAGGTATGATGGTACTGGCTCAGTGTGATGAAGTGGTTCTGATTCTGGTGAGGGAAGAGAAGAGCCTCTATGTAGCTCCATTATCTGAGGTTAGTATTGGCAAAGATGTCAGGGATCCTCGGTGGCCAAGGTTGTGGGTTTCTGCAGCAGCAGTGAGGACTTTGGGGGTCTTTGGTGACAGACTGCTGGGATCCTACCAATCTCTCTCTCTCTCTCTCTCTCTCTCTCTGTCCATGGAGGTTGTCATGGCCAAGAAGATTCTTCATGTCACCAGTTGTATCTTGCTTGCATGCTCACATTGGCAGTGTCGCTGGTGTTTGATGTGTGACAACTGTTGAAATGTCATTGAGCCAGGGTCTTGAGTGCAGGCTCATGTAGAAGGACTGAAGCTCCAGGATCCAGAGCAGCAGGGGTGTCAGTACCCAGCATGCAAGCACCCCCACTGCAATGTTAGTAACTGTGTGCAAGACATGAATGCTTACGAAGCAGTTCAGTGTGGGGTACAGAATACAACCAAACAAAGAGTCATAGGTCTAGAATCCAGATATGGAATTTTTCATAGTGGCAGTGGCTTTTCTGTTCTAGGCATGGGCTGTCATGTAGTGGCCACAGAGTTGGAGTTCAGAAAGTGGGTGTGTGTGAAACAACCACAGTTCCAGAGTCTGTAATGCAGATGGCCTGATGCAGTGGTAGCTCTTTTGCTTGCCATGTGTGCTCTGCCGAGTTACTGTAAAACCACCATCTAGAGCATAGATATACCTAGAGTGACCATATCTCTAGTGTCTAGGGCACATGCTAGCACAAAGTGGTAGTAGCTTCAGTGTTTGAGGCACAGATGCACACAGAATGGCCACACTTCCAGGGTCTGGGGAATATGCGAAGACTCAGAGCAGTGCAACAGCAATTCTGACTCCTTCCTGGGGATAAAGGGCAAAGTGTCTCTCTCTCTAGAGGGTCTGCAGCAGTAATGGCCGTTAATTACGTCAGTGGTAAAAGCTAATGATGTCCTCCGTGGAGCAGGCCACTGAGGTCTTTACTGATGAACACTAAGGGAACTCTGCAGGGAGTTCAAATCTGCCACAGGTGCTGTTGAGGTCCTTAGCAGCAAAGGCTGTTGGAGTTGTCTGCAAATCAAGCCACTGGGCACAATGATGGGACCCACCATGTGGCTAATACTGAGAATTCTCACTCTGCTTCTTTGTTCCTAGCCATTTCTAGATGTCTCCACTATGCCAATTTCCCTCGCAATCATGTGTGGTTATTCATTGCTTTTTGCTCCAATGTGTTGCTGTAGGTTCCTAATTGGACTCTTGAGCCCTTCTAAGGCTATTTCCATTTTTGGATAGCTATCTAATTTCTGTTTTTTGTGCTGTGGAATGAAGGCTGGTATCACTTATTTCATTACCTTGCTGACGTTCCCATCATGAATTATTTTACACACATCTGAATAATCATTAAAAAAGTGTCCTTTGTTTATCCTATTTCTAATTGTTGTTGTTTATTCATGTAATATAAACTGTTTATGATATATTATTTACTTTCCCCTATATTTTGATTTTTAAAAGCTATATAGTGTTCTCTTATTGGATTTACCATATTTTATTTAACCAATTCTCTGTAGGCATATGCTTAGGTTATTCATGATATTTGGATATTAGAAATAATATAATGATGGGTGTTATGTACACACTTCTTTGTGTATATCTCAATGACTTTTAGGAGAATACTTAATAAATTAATTAATGTGTAAAAGATTATGTACATTTTTAGGCCTTTGATACATATTGCCAAAGTGCTTTCCAAACAGAATGCATTAATTTTCACCCTGCCAGCTATAGACAAAGAATTCCCATTTTCCTTGACTATCAGTTATATTGGCTATTATTTATGAATTTTTGACAGGTGATTCTATTTTTTACATATCTTTAGCTGGCACTTGTTAAAATGAAAAATAATGCTAAGAGATTATTGATAATATCAGTTAAGAAATGTATAGTACTCAAAGAGCGTAAAAAACCCTGGGCATCTGCATCTTAGTACATAAGATATTAAGTGCTTATTTGCTTATTTGTCCGTTTATAAAACATGCTGTAGAACGATTAAGCCGTATCCTAAAAGAAATCTTAACTTGTGTTATACGGAAGTATTTATTACTACAGCATATGTAACAGATAATATTTGTTTACATTTTTAATTACTTACATTTTCAGCCAAGAAAATCTCTGAGGATAATGTTTCATTTACAAGAGTGTCCCTACAAAAGACAACATAATGTAATCACATATTACCAACAATTCCATGACAACGATGCAGTGGTTTTAAAATGACTTCCAAATAAAGGCTTAATTATAGCAAGCTATAAAAAATTAAACAAGATACAATAATGGCACTAAAATTAAATTAAGAAAAAATAGCATAGTACATAGAGATGTGAATAGAAATGAAGATCCTGAAACTAAATACCTGGCATATTGTCCATTATGTTCTGAAATCCCATTGTTAGAGTCTAATTGCTCCTTCCTCAGAACTCACAATGTTGGATATAAATGAACCATAGGGCTACACTTAATAATCAGAACTGTTGCAGTATATGGAAGAAAGAAGAAACTTGTTATTAAAAGTCATTTCTACTTTTTATTCCAGTGACATTGGTGGGGAGTAGACTTGTGGGAGCAAAATTACATTAGTACAAGGGCAGGAGCCACATCGTCTTATCCATTTTTTCAATGCAATGTGCATAACATTCAGTAGATGGGCTGGAAGTATCTAAATTGCAACCTTTCTTATTGGTTTGAGAAATTTTTTGGAATAAATATATATTTCAGTATGTATATGTCTGGTACCTCATGGTCCTAAAATTGTACATAAAGTGAGGAAGCAATGGTGAAAACAACTCATAAGAACTTGGTGAAGTACAATCAGAAATATATTATAGAAAGCAGTTATACCTTTATATTAGTAGTAAACATTTTTTTCTAATATGCATAACATAGTTTTGAATGTAGAAACCTAGTAATATCAACCTATATTTTCACAAACATGTCCTTACAAAGTGAAATAAGTAAGACAACCCTTGTTAATCGTACTGGATTCAACCAACCCACATTATATGAAATTTGAGCTGATCTGACTGTTTCTGAATTCAGTCTTATGGCAAATACACTTTAAGTAAAGTTCCTAATGGTGTTTATTTTTAAAGCACCTCTGGAGCGATGGAAGAAAGTTTGGGACAACGTGAGTCACACTATGGCAGAGGAACCTGTACTATAGTATAAAAGGATTCAAGGAAATGTTATTGGTTCAGCTGGATACATTTGTAGCATATAACTAAAATGCAAACCTTAAAAGGAGGGTCAAAACTATAGAAATTAGAAAATCATTTGGCTGCAATTGAATTTGTTATTGCTTCTGCGAAATGCACAGAGGTGTCTCCTACTCATCTTTTCTTAACTGGCTGATGACAAAAATTCATAATAATTATCTCCTTTTTATATTTAAATAAAATTCAATGAAATGCAAATGACATCTCTAAGACATTTTTATTTTGTTACATATATAAGATATTAATTTCATATATAAGATATATATATATTATATATATTAATATATCTTATATATTAATTACATATATCTCTTATATGTATGTAATTGATATATATGTAACAAAATAAAAATAAAAATTTAATAGCATTAATATATAAGATATTAATTACATATATAAGATATATATATCTTATATATATTAATATATCATATATTAATTACATATATATCTTATATGTATGTAATTGATATCTTATATATGTAATAAGATAAAAGTGAAACCAGGACACATGGTGCATTTATTCTACTACTTGATGCTACATGTTTGTAGCTCCCAGATTCTTCTGTGTCACTTATTAAAATAAGTTTCCTAGGACCCAACACAGGCCTTTTGAATCAGAATATTCAGGGAAGGATTTTGAGAAAAAGCATTTTATTCAAGGGTCCAGGAGATCTTTATCAGAAAGCTTTGGCAAATTTTGCACAGTGAGCTTAATGCCATCAAGATCAATGATTTGATCTTTATGGGAAGCAAGTTTAGAATCAAAGTGTACCACCTCCAATTTAAGGCTGTAAAAAAGGCAAGATACAGCTTTTGTTACTAATATGATCCCCTCATGATTCATTCAACCTACAAGTACACGTTTTACAATGTTTGACTTTCCTAACTCAAAAATTCCTGCCTATGCAAACTACCCCAACAAGAAACAACATTCAGGTTTTTTTCTTCCCAACTTCATCATTGAGAGCAATACTATTACTAGCACTTATTGAGTATGGACAATGTGTATGTTACAATTTTAACCATTAAACTCACTTAGTAACTTTAACAACCTTATAAGTTAGGTACAGTTATTAATATTAACCCCATAAAGAAACTGAAGTAGAGGTGGTTAAGTAACTTTCCCAAGCTTATACCACTAATAAGTGCCCAAAAGGGAATAGTGCCAGGTGCCATGCTTGTGTTTAGAATTATAGCCTCTGATGCACCCAAATAGCCTAAATTTTGTAGAGAGAATTTAATTTCTCAAAAAAGAGAGTTCTAAATGTGCAAAGAAATCTTTTCCTATACAATACACTAAATAGTTTTGGAAAAAAAGAATATCTGAGATAGTGGGAATAATAAGAGATTTCCTCAGAGGCAAGGAATCGCAAGAAAGTCACTCCATAGTAGCAAAGAAGCCTTGAAGCTTTCTGGCCTGAAGGCATTTGCTGACCTGTCACTGTCAAAGGTGCCATTATGAGAAAACAGGACAGGGAAAAGCTAGGACCAGAACTAGTTGGAGGTAGGATAATCTTCTCAAAAGATGGGACCCCCACAGTATAAAGCCCTCTGTCAGTGACCTAAGAAACAACCTACCGCTTTAAAGAGCACTTACCTTTTTTAGCTTTGCTTCTGGGTAAATTTAGCAAAAAATGAGGAGGAAAGTCTCCCCCCAAAATTCCTAATTTTGAATCTGTACTCGTAGGGTTTGAGAACTGAAATTCAGATTCCTATCTGGCCCCTGAAAATCTCAAGGCAAATATTTAGTTTAAAATACACATCAGTTAATTATTTCTCCAGGTTCCTAGCATAGGCATAGGCATACAAATCTTCTATGGAAAATCTATCTTTAAATACAGTTCTCAAATAATTACCACAAGTAAGATTTCAAGACTTAAAAACACAGTTTCATAACTGAAACTTTTCCTAAAACATATGGTAAGAAGCCACCAAGAAACAGCGAAGGCAGAAACAATAAAACTTCACAGTCATACTTACAAAGATTGAAGGTATGTAAACTAATAAATACAGAATATTAAATTGGAATATTTAACATATTTTTTAAATAAAATACAGAGTTATTCATATGATGAAGAAATGCACATTGGGCAGATTTGGAAAGATATCAAATAGAATTTCTGGAAAAATAAGATATAACAATTGTATTAAGAAGATCATGAGATAACTAAAAAGAACATTTAGACAAAGCTAAAGAGAAAATCATTAAATAGAAAGATTCTGAAAGTTGCCAGATGTAAGACAGACTAGGTACAAATAAATAATAATTATAAAGATAACTGGTCCTTCAATAAGAACAACAAAGGGAAAGAAGCTCGAATATCTTCGATCAGCTAAATAACTGGAAATAATGAATTACACATTTAGCAGAAAGAATATTCAAAGAAGAGAAAATAAAGATATTTTTTATCAGGAAAATTGAGTGTGCAAATGAAAAAGACTCTGATGAGACAAAAATCCTTTGGAAGGCTAAAGCAGGAGGATTCCTGAAAGCCAGGATTTAGAGATCAGCCTGAGCAACATATGCGACCCCTGATTCTAAAAAGTATTTCATAAAAAAAAAAAATAGGGAGGTATTGTGGCACTCACCTCTAGTCCCAGCTACTCAAGAGGCTGAGGCTGTAGAACCACTTGAGCCCAGTAGTTCTAGGCTGCAGCGATCTATGATTACACCGCTATACCCCAGCCTGAATGACAGAGTAAGACCCTGTCTCTTAAAAAAATTTTAAAAAGAAATTCTCAAGGATGTACTTCCTTCAAGAAGGAATGTCTGAGATGCAAAAACAAACAAAAAATCAAAGCAGTGGGAGTTGGGAGGAAAATGTTAAATTAGACATATTTATTCTATAAAACTATAATGAAAATAACTACTTTGTGGAGTTGGTATAAAATCAAGAAATAATAAAAATCCTGTAGAGCAATAGCATATTAAGAAGCAGGTGATCAGAATTAAAACATTTAAATTCTAGCATTATTTAAGATAATGATGAAGATTTTATTAACTTTAGATTTGTTTAAATTTAATACACATGATAAAATATCCTAAATTAATAAAATTATGATAACTTCCCAATTGATCAAGAAAGGTGTAAGAGCAAATAGCAACTATTAACCAATCCAAATTTTTTGATGGAAAGAGAGAATCTTCCTTTTTTTCATGCTTTCTATTTGTTTATATTTTGTGGATTTTAATCTTAATCAACATTTTACTCTTTTTATTTGTTGATTTAAGTTGCTGTTATCTTGAAGTCACTACTTACTTCAGCATAATCTAGTCTATCTTGAGTAATTCAACAAAGAAGGAACTAAACTGTTATAATTTAAACGTATATGATTTCCTACAAAGAATAGCCATGACCTATTATAGGCAAATACTGGAATTTAAGAAATAATTTCCTTAGGTGAAAAAATATTAGAAAGTTCAATATACAAATGTATGAAAGTTCAAATTTATGTAAGAGAATGACTCAGAAAATGTTATTTATACAAAAGTAAGTTACAAAAGCATTTTAAAAATAAAGTATTATATGTAAATCTTAAAAAGATATATAAGAACGTTTATGTAGAAAATTAGAAAATATTATTGAAATACATTAAAGACCTAACCAAATACAGAAATACACCACGTACATAGATAAAATCAATTATAATTTTTTTGCCCAGTGGATCTGTAGATTGAAGGCAATTTCAACCAAATTATACAGGGTTTTTTTTCCTAATGGAGGCCAATTAGTTGATTCTATTGTACATGTGGAAGATTGAAGAGAAAGAACATCCAATATACTACTAAGAAGAGCAAGATAGAGGACTTTCCTATTTAATATCATGGTTAAGAATAAAGTTAACATGTTTAAATCAGTGTTATATTGTTGCATGAATAGGTAGGCCTAAGCAATAGTAGAAGTAAGCACAAAAAGAGCCTCATGAGTACATGGAGACTTAAGCAATGGGAGACCAGGATAGACAGAGGGGTTGGAATAAATAAACTGTCCTATAACTGGTATAGTCATAATTGGTTATCCACACAGAAATAAATAAAAACCAAAAAAAGATACTTTAAACTACACAAAAAAATTGATTACAGAAGAATTAGAAACATACATTAACAAAACAGAAGTTTTTATATTTTAGAGAAAACTATTATCTGGTTAGAAACTATTTCTTAAATAAAACACTAAAGCTTAAAACATAAAGGAAATGTAAAATTAACCTTACTAAAACTTAAATTTTATATCAATTAAATAACATCATAAGAAGAAACATGTAAACTATTAAGTACCGGAAGAAAGTAATTGCAAAACACTTAAGTGCCACAGAATTAACATTCATAACATATAAAGAATTCCTACAAGTCAATAATAAAATTCATAGGAAAATTGAGCAAAAGATGTAAACAAATATTTTAAAGAAGATAAATACCATGCCAATGTATTTAAAAAGTTATTCAACCTTCTTAGTAATCAGAGAAAGGCAAATTAAACTCATAAAGATGTGCTATATATCATTTACTCACTCATTAGGTTGGTTACAATTAAAACCTTAGTAAATATTAATGTTGACTTATTTAGAGTAGGAAAACTCTCATATAAGGCCAGAGCTATTAAATAGCATAAAACATAAAACAATCGGCATTAATTACCTAGTAAATTCAAATGTGCACATATCTTTTCACTCAGCAATTTTAATTCTAAATATATAGCTTGGAGCAAAGTATTTTATACACACACAGACACACACACACACACGCAGAAAGAGAGACAAACAAATATAAAAATATTCACAACAATATAGTCATACCAAAAGCAAACACATTTTTAAACCTGCAAGCAATCTAGATATTTACCAAGTGTATAATGGATTAAAAATGTGTATTAAAAATTAGATTATTATTTGAAGTGAAAATGAATGAAATGAGGTTATACAAATGGATAAATCTTTTTAAAAATAAGGCCATAATGTGCAATGAAAAATATTAATTCCATTAAGTAATTCATCGAAAGATATAAACAATACCTTTCATGCATATAAAGTTCAAAAATAATAAAAGGTAAACACATATTATTTCAAGGTGAATATGTATGTGGCAAAACTATATAAAGACAAGCAAATTGTACCTATGTGTTTTATGTACCTTCTATGGTTTGGCTGTGTCCGCATCCAAATCTCATCTTGGATTGTAGTTCCATAATCCCCCGGTGTCACGAGAGGGAACCAGTGAAAGGTAATTTAATAATGGGAGTGTTTACCCTCATCCTATTCTCATGATACTGAGTGAGTTCTCACAAGATCTAATGGTTTTATCAGGGGCTTTTCTCCTTTTGCTTGGATTTTCGCTCTCCTGCTGCCATGTGATGAGGTATGTGTTTGCTGGAAGAGGTTCCATCATAATTGTAGGTTTCTTGAGACCTCCCTAGCCATTCAGAGTCATGAGTCAGTTAAACCTCTTTCCTTTGTAAATTACCCAGCCTGGGGTATTTCTTTACAGCAGTGTGAGAATGGACTAATACAATCTGTTCCACAAAAAAAAAAAAAAAAAAAAAATTAAAATCAGTAAAAAAGTCATTCCTTAGAACTAAGGTATTTATTGCATAATTGTTGCTGTATCCTGCACCCTCTTTAGCTGCAACTGTAGTTCTATTTTGCATAAGGTTCTCCCAGCTCAGCTTGCTACAAGAAATTGCAATCAGTTATCATAAAATTGTATTTTCCCTGTTTTAGCTTAGTAATGTCATGTGAGGACACACTACTTAGATATTAGAGATGTAAAGAGATGTGGCGTGAGAGTTCCTGCTATTTCTATGACATTATGGAGCTTTTACTAGTAAATATAACTCCAAATTTAAATATCTGCTGTTTAAGAAATAACAATAGGGACTGTTATATGGGAATGCCATTAGCTCTTCCTGGAAGAATCAAATCTGTGTTTTGTTTTGTGTAATTTTATTTTCTTGTCTTTTTTGAAGATATAAGGATGAGAATCCAAAACTTTTAATCTACTCATGGGACATAATATTTGAAGGAAAGATAAACCTATTTTCCAATTTTCATAACTAAAATATATCACCATTTGCTAAAAGAAGAGTGATATTTTCCTTGTAAAATATTTTTATCACATTTTTCTAAAATACATATTTCTCATAAGTAGAGAAATTTAACAGACTCAAACCAAAATAGACATTATTAGTAGAAGCAGCATCCTGTACTTTGGAAAATATTCAAATTACCCTAGGCCCCCAAATAACAATAAACATATGTGGATTACACCTGAGTAGTGAAATTACTTTTATTTAATTAGTTAATAATGATGATATTCACCTGTCATTTGCTTCCAGTATCATAATTTATTTTAGACAGTTACTATTATACATGCATACATAAATGTGTGCATGCACACACAAACACACACAATATCAAATGAAAGTTTGATATTCAGGCTATAACTAATCTAGTAAATGAGATGAAAATAAAGTAACAAACACCCATAAGGAATTTTAAGACCTTGACTTCACAGTGAAATTGAACTTTTAAAAAGCCTAAAGCTTTAATAAAGCAGGGATTCATTATCAAAAGTTTCTATGAAGAGGAAAAATAGGAATATATTAATGATTTGAAGAAACTAAAAATAAGATGAGCTCAGTCTTTAAAAAGAGAACATGGAATTGTGAAAGTATGTGGTAAAGACACATTTGATGCTACACACTTTGAAGTAACCATCACCTTCAGAAATTACCAGTCTTGGCCACATCACACTGAGATATATCCCTAGTCACAGATGACTCTGAATACTCTGGTTCTTGTTGATTATATTCTAAAAGTGTCATAACATTTTTTAGTTACAGTTCTGAATAAGAGTAAACTTAATAAAAAGTTTTTAAATAAAATAATTGTAAATTTTGGGTTATATCTTTGTATTAATTAGGATTCTGTGGGTTGCAGTGAACAGAAATGAACTAAAGCTAGATTAGACATAAACAAACAGAAAAATCCCAAACATTATAAATGTTACAGAAATATATTATAGATCCCAAAGTAGAAAATATACAGCTAAGCTCCCTGAATAGAAAATTTCATTGGCAGGTTCTTCCTCTGTGAATTGGCTTTCTCTGACTCTGATGCAGTAGATGGTAGAGAGTCACCCTACACTTTTAAGTTGATAGTTGCTCCCAACTGAACAAAAATAGATTAGTGTCAATTATGAATTCCCTAGAAACATCTGCTTGGCTCAGGTTAGACAACGTTGTCTATTTTGGTTCAATCAACTAGAATAGGAAGACAATTATGCTCAAGCATAGCTGACAAAGGATAATGGGATAGGGATATTTATAAACTGGAAAATGCCCCACAAGGTATTTATTACAATCCTAGTAGAAATTTATACCTCACTGCTCTCAGCCAATTCACTAACACAAGAATTTGAGTTGCCTCAGAAGCTCCCTATTTGAACCTGCTTCTCTTCAGTGATTGCACTATTACTCTACTGCATAGAAAAACTGGCCTGAGTTGATAAAAATGTTCTCAGCTTAACAGTACATACAAACATTTTAATTTTATTTTGGAGAAAATCAGAAAAAGAATGGTGAGATCGCTAGGCCTTTAGTATCCCTCTGTGTGAGCATATGGCTGATCTGATTACCTCCAAAGTAATATGGGTTGGGCACTAAGGTAAAAAAAGTAGAGCTTTATTGTTTATGATGAATTTATATTTGATTTATATTCTTTTTACAGAGAGTGAGCTATTTAGGAACAAAGAAGATAAAGTTTTCAGGGGCAGTATAGTGTGTATGAGCATGCCTTGAATATATGTTGGTTCAGTTCTGGACCACTGCAATAAAATGAATACTGTAACAAAGCAAGTCGTGTACAGTTTTTGGTTCCCCAGTGCATATAAAAGCTATGTTTATACTATACTGTAGTCTATTAACTGTGCAATAACATTATGTCTAAAAAAGTTACGTATCTTAAATAAGAACTACTTGATTACTAAAAAAAAAAAAATGCTATCATTTATCTGAGCCCTCAGCAAGTTGGAATCTTTTTGCTGGTAGGTCTTGCCTTGATTGATGGCGGCAGGGTGTTGGCTGCTGAAGATTAGGGAGGCTGAAGCAGTTTCTTAAATAAGATAACAATGAGGTTTACCACATAGATAGACTCTTCCTTTCATGAAAAATTTCTGTGTAGCATGCAGTGATGTTTGACAGCATTGTATGGGCACTAGAACATATTTCAAAATTATGTTCTCAACCATTGCCCCTGCTATATCATCTAAGTTTATGTAAAATTTTACACCCTTTGTTGTCATTTCAGCAATGTTCATAGCATCTTCATCAAGATTAGATTACATCTGAAGAAACCACTTTTTGTGCTCATCCTTAAGAAGCTAATCCTCATTCATCAGTGTTATCAGGTTGCAGCAACGCAGTCACATTTCTGAAGATGTATTCCACTTCCAATTCCAGTTTTCTTCCTATTTCCACCACTTATGCAGTTACTTTCTCCACTGAAGTCTTGAACTCCTCAAATTCATCCAATGAAGGTTAGAGTCAACCTTCCCCAAAATGCTGTTAATGTTGATATCCTGACCATCTTTCATGAATCATAAATATTCTTACCTAGAACAGTGAATATGTTAGAAGGCTTTTAACTTACTTTCCCCAGGTCCATCAGAGGAATCAATCTCTGGCAGCTATCGGCTTGCAAAATGTATTTCTTAAATAATAAAACTTGAAAATCAAAATGACTCCTTGATCCATAGGCTACAGGATGAATGTTGTGTTTGCAGGGACGAAAACAATATTAATCTTGTACATCACAATTAGAGCTCATGGGTGACTAGGTGCATTGTTAGTGAGCAGTAATATTTGAAAGGAATTTTTTTTTTTCTGAATGATACTTCTCAACAATAGGCTTAAAATATTCAACAAACCATGCTGACAACAAATGTGCTGTCATCCAGGCTTTTTGTTTCACTTAGCATAGGCCGTGTAGATTTAGCACACTTTCTAAGGTCTATTAGTTTGTTTTCATGCTGCTGATAAAGATATACCCAAAACTGGGCAACTTACAAAAGAAAGAGGCTTAATGAACTTACAGTTCCATGTGGCCGAGGAGGCCTTACAATTGTTGTGAAAAGTGAAAGGCATGTCTCACGTGGTGACAGACAAGAGAAGAGAGCTTGTGCAGGGAAACTCTTTTTAAAACCATTACATCTTGTGAGACGTATTCACTGTCATGAGAACAGCATGGGAAAGACCTGCCCCATGATCCAATTACCTCCCATTGGGCCCCTCCTACAACACATGGGAATTCAAGATGAGATTTGGGTGGGGACACAGCCAAACCATATCATAAGGGCTCTAGGATTTTAGGAGTAACAAACGAGCATTAGTTTAAGCTTAAAGTCATCACCTGCATTAGCCCCTAACAAGAGAGTCAGCCTGACTTTTGAAGCTTTGAAGTCAGACATTGACTTCTCCTTTCTAGCTATGAAAATCCTACATGGCATCTTCTTCCAATAGAAAGCTGTTTTGCCTACATTGAAAATCTGTTGTCTAGTATATCCCCCTTCATCAATAATCTTAGCTAGAACTTGGATGACTTATGCAGTTCTACTTCACATTTGTTGCTTCACATTGCACTTTTATGTTATGAAAATGGATTCTTTTCATAAACCTCATGAATAAACCTCTGGTGGCTTCAAATTTTTCTTCTGCAGCTTCTTTACTTCTCTTAGCCTTCATAGAACTGCAGAGTTAGAGCCTTGCTCTGGATTAGGGTTTGACTTAAGGAAATGTTGTGGCTGGTTTAATCTTCTACATAGACCACTCAAACTTTCTTTATATCAGCAGAAAGGCTGTTTGTTTTCTTATTTGTGTGTTCACTAGAAGAGAACAGCACTTTTGTTTGCTTTAAGAACTTTTTCTTTCCATTAATGACTCAGCTATTAGGCACAAGAGGCCTAGCTTTTGGCCTCTCTCAGATTTCTACATACCTTCCTCACCAATCTTAATTATTATTTTACTTTATTTATTTATTTATTTATTTATTTTTGGAGACAAAGTCTCACTCTGTTGCCCAAGCTGGCATACAGTGGTGTGATCTTTGCTCCTGGCAACCTTTGCCTCCCTGGTTCCAGTGATTCGAATGCCTCAGCCTCCCAAGTAGCTAAGACCTCAGGCATGCATCACCATACCCAGCTAATTTTTTTATTTTAGTAGAGGCAGAGTTTTGCTGTGTTGGCCAGGTTGGTCTCAAACTCCTGACCTCAAGTGACCCAGCCGCCTCAGCCTCCCAAAGTGCCAAGGTTACAGGCATGATCCACCACTCCCAGCCTTAATCATTGTTAGCTTTTGGATTAAAGTGGAAAACATGCAACTCTTCCTTTACTTGAATATTTAGAGGCTTTTGTAGGGTTATTAACTGGCCTGATTTCATTTCTGTTATGTCTCAGGGAATAGGGTGGACTGAGAAGAAGGAAAAAAACCTGGAGAATGGCCAGCTGGTGGAGCAGTCAGAACACATACAACATTTATCAATTAAGTTTATTAACTTATATGAGCACCATTTGTGGTGCCCCAAAGCAATGACAATATTAACATCAAATATCACTGATCACAGATCACCATAATATATACAATAGATAATCAGAAATTTTGAAACTTTGTGAGAATTACCAAAATGTGACACAGAGACATGGAGTGAACATATGATTTTGGAAAAATGATGCCAATAGACTTTCTGAAGGTTGCTACAAACCTTCAATTTGTTAAAAAAAATAAAATAAAAAAGCATTATCTGTAAAGTGCAATAAGACAAAGTGCAATGAAACAAGGTACACCTGTATAGGTTATGTGTGCTGGCTTCAGAGCCGCTACCACAGTCCCAACCACAGCTTGTGCAGCCTTAATCAAGTTTTTTAACGTCTTTGTCCTATAATATCCTCATCTGTAAATTTTGGATTAAAATAAATTAAATAAATTAATCTTAGAAAACTTCTTACAATGCCTGGAAGATTGTAAGTACTCAATATTCTGGTTGTTTTTGATGGAGTGGTTTTAAGACTTGCTATATTCCTGGAATGTTCTAAATACCTTTTCTTGTTTTAGAAGGGATCATTTTAAAACACCCTATATTCTTGTCAGAAAGCCAGATGCTAAAGCAGATTTACTGTGAAGCTAATTAGAGGTGAATTTCAGCGTTCTGGACTTTCCAATGCTCATCTACCTTTTCTTATATTTTATTTCCTAAGAGCATACCACAAGTTGTATAACTCCAAGCCCACTCTGGGTGGGCTGTACTCCAGCCTGAGTGACTAAGTAAAACGTGGTTCTACCTCTGGTCAAGTTTGGTGGACTCATTCCAGATAATTTATTCATAACTATACCCGGAGAATTTATTTAGCTGACAAAAAAGATGACAAAAAAGAGAGTTGAGAATGATTGAATACTAATTGAGAAAAAAAAGAATCTATTCAGTTTACTCTATACAAAACTTTGAGAATAACTGCTTTATTCTTGTTCTTAAAGAATAATAAATAATAGTTTTAAAATATAGGAATCAGATTGCTAAACCCCTGAGTTAGAGGTTGCATTGACCAATGAACAACACTACTGTACTCCAGCCTGAGTGACTAAGCAAGACCCTGTCTCAGAAAAAAAAAAAAAAGGAATGTATGAACATACAGTGAAGTTTTGACCATAACAAAGTGTATAAAATGTTATTACTTCTATAATCCCAGCATTTTGAGAGGCTGAGGCGGGTGGATCACGAGGTCAAGAGATCAAGACCATCCTGGCCAACATGGTGAAACCCCATCTCTACTAAAAATATAAAAATTAGCTGGGCATGGTGGCGCATGCCTGTAGTCCCAGCTACTCAGAAGGCTGATGCAGGAGAATTGCTTGAACCAAGGAGGCGGAGGTTGCAGTGAGCCGAGATTGTGCCATTGCACTCCAGCCTGGATAACAAGAGCGAAACTCCGTCTCAAAA
>NW_016107325.1:7601983-7618399 GCF_001604975.1 Cebus imitator
TTGAGTTCAAGTCCAGGACTGGAAAGTTTCTTAAGCATAAAGAAAAGGTAATTACTGTGCCACTAACACCTAGTACAATGTCTTAAAGAAAAAAATGCTGACAAGGATGTGGAGCAGTTGGAAAGTCCCATGATTTGCAGGTGCGAGGGCAAAATGGTCCACCTTGGACAAATAGGCAGTTTCTTACAAACTTAAACATAACTCGCCAGATGGCCTAGCAAACCCACTCCTGGGTATTTACTTTAGAGGCATGAAAACATCACACAAAAGCCTATATGTGACTATTTGTAACAACTCTATAACCACTAAAAACTTGGAACAATCCACAAGTCGTCCACCAGGTGAGTGGATGGCTAGCTGCAACATGTGGAATACTCTTCACCAACAGAAAGGCGCAGACAATTGTTGCTTGCAACAATTGGGATAAATCTTCAGGCAATTATGCTCAGTAAAAAAATCCAGTCCTGGAAGGTTTACACTGTATGATTCGTTGTACTTGACTTTGTCTAAGAGACAAAACCACAGTAGCAGAAAACAGATCTGTGGGTTTCCAGGGGTCAGGGCTGGAGGGAAGGTGGGACTGCAGAGGGGTGGCGTGCAGGGGTGATGGAGCTGACTGTGGCAGTGGTTACAGACAAATTATACCTGCATTACAATTCTTAGACCTGGACACCTAAAAAATCCATTTTACCTCATGTCATTTAAAACAAATAAAATTTGAGAAACCTCCCTTATGTCACTGAAGGCACAACAGGAGGCATGAATAGACCTGTAATCCTAGGGCTGAGTCTGTGGACACATGTTGGTGAACATGCCTGCAGCATGGGGGGCCTGACACACATTTGAGATCATAGCTCAGAAGTGTGCATGCCTAGAACATTCTTACATGTTACTCGTATAAATGAATGAATTCATCATCATCATCAGTTTGTTGTAAAATGCCTTCCATACAAAAATGCCCTTTTGTATGATGGGCAGGAGTTTTATGCTGAGGGGATCAGCTTAAACAGAAACCTGTACTCCCCTTCCCTGTTAGGGAAGTTTCAGGGAGGAGCCTGGAAGGGGAACTGAGCGGGTCATGTGGTTTTTTTCCATCCATAGCATAACCCTTGGTACTTTCAGCAGTCACAGGATGTGCAAAGTTAAGAAACACTTTCCCTCAGGGTTTTATAGCCTGCAGCATTCATTGCTAGAGAACCTCTAATATTCAAATGAGAGGTCAGAAACATCCTTGAGGCAGATAGCAGCGGGTTCCTCTGCTGTGAGGGAGTAAATCTTCTGGCCCAGCCCTGCCCCTGTCAACACCCACAAACTGAGCCCCACCATGCTCTCCCACCATGGGCTGTGCCCTCTTTTTCCACATGGAGGGCAGCAGGCAGCAGGCTGCCACCAAGGCTGAGCATAACCCAGAGATGAAAGGCCACCATCTCCCACCACCTGGTCACTTCTGCTTAGTCCTGGGAGTGTGGATTCCCAAAGCCTTGGTTTATTTTATGTATTTCACTTTATGTTGAAACAGATTGATTTTTATTTGTGTTTCAGGACAAGATATCTGGGCATAGGCCAGAGCCATTGCCCATCTATATGGCACCTTTAGGTAGGTTACAAAAAGCCACCCATCTTAATAGACAAATTATAGAAGAGCTCCCCCTCATGGTGAGAACAGCTCTGCCCCCACAGAACATCTTGGGAGAGCTGAGCATGGGGTGAATTTCAACCCTCAGTCACTTAAACCTGGAGACCCAGGGTTCACTGTGGCACAGACACTAGGCTCCTTGGTCTGTTTTCTCTACCACCTTGAGCAGGTTGGCCTTGGTTTTCATTCGTGTTGCCTCTCTGTTTTAAGATCTAGTTTGTTTTTCCCTGGAAGAAGTGAGGTCAGGGAAGTCCAAGCACGTAGATGTAGTATGATCGCTTCCCTGGGCAAGGAGCCCTTTCCTGTAGGATTTTTCTATCTTCTACTCACTATGTCAAAACCTCAGCCCAGTCTTTTCCTGAGGTGGGGCTGCTTCTGTGTGCCATTTTGTTTCTGTTTACATCCCCAGCATGAAACGTGGCAATAAAAGAAAAATGGCTTCAGAGAGGGCTACAGAATGGCAGGTGGCACACAGGGTTTGGGGGCAGAAACGACCTGACTTGTTACAACTGACTCTCAGCACTCACAGCCTCTGTGTGCTCAGCTGAGTGCAGGATCTGTCCTGGCCCCGGGTTCAGTTCCAAGGACAGCAATGTCCTGCAGCTGGCCTATGTGCAGGTCACCTGGCAGCCAGGTGCATTGCTCAGATGGTGGCCTCCCTCCCCTGCTGGAGCCAGGTGCTCTTTATACTAGTCAGGATGGCAGTATCTGAGTCCCCATTGCCTCCTTTCCAGAAAGCTAGAGGAAGGCATGGGCTGCCAGCAGCCCAGCTAGATTTGTTGCAACCCAGGGTCAAGGCCAAGGCCTGGCTATGGAGGGCCAGGCAGCTGCGGATGCGAGGTATGTGTGGGGCAGGGTACTATGTGAGGAAGTCACATAGAGCCTCTCTCCTACAGCCTTGTTCCTTACTGAACCAGGGGTAAATGCATCAGACCTTTGTCCCCTGCCTTGCCTTGGATGTAGCAGGGAGTGTGCTCTGCTGCTGACATAAATGTCTTAATCTCCCAGATCCTCCCGCCCCATCAGGTAGTTGTAGTTCATCTTCTCTCCCCTTCAGGAAGGCTATTTACTCTTCTTCCATTCTCTTCTGTCCTCACCTTGACTAATGTATTCGTTTGCTAGAGTGGCCATAACAAAATACCACAGTCACACAGTCAGGGCGGCTTAAACAATAGACTTCATTCTCTCACACTTGTGGAAGCTGGAAGTCTGAGCTCAAGGTGCTGGCAGGGTTGGTTTCTCCTGAGCCCTCTCTGCTTGGCTTACAGATGCCACTTTCTCCGTGTCTTCACGTGGTCTTCCCTCTGTGTATGTCCTCATCTTCTTAGAAGGATAGCAGTCAAACTGGATTAGGGCTCACCCTAATGACTTCGTTTTAACTTAATTACCTTTTAAAAAATCCCCATCTCCAAATAGAGTCACATTCTGAGGTCTTGGGTGTTAGGGCTTCAACACAGGAAATCTGGGGAATGTAATTCAGTCCATAACAACTAATTTCCTAGAATCTGTTCCTTACCTGTCAAAAGATACCCAGGACTACTTAGTTCACAAAGATCTTGTAAACTTATGAAGCATTCAGAACGTGCACATATACATGCTATTTCAGCTGACCCTAGAGAGGAGGCGATGCCATTGAAACACTGATTTGTTCAGCACACATGTGTTTAGCACCTTTTATGGGGCAGCTGCTGGGCCAGAACGTTACATAGATCTCATTTCAATCCTCATAATGTCCAACAAGGAAGGGATCATCATTATGTCTGAGCTCCGGTGATGGAACTGGCCTAAGGTCACACAGCTGACCTTTGAACTTAGATCCAAATTCCTTCTGCACCCACGAACTGCAGTCACCCCCAGAACGATGGCCTCAGCCACTCTCCTCGCCTCTTTTCTGTGAACACTTTCACTGAACCGAGAGTTAGAAGAATTTCCCTTTATTGCAGCCTTCCTCTGATGCATCAATACGTGCCTGTATCTGACTCTTCATCCCCTCTTGCTCGTAGAATCCCCCTCCAGACTTACTTGTGGGTTCTCCCTGGCTGGTAGTTTTCTCTCTGGTGGGTGGTTTTCTAATACTAAAAGTGAGACTAAGGGTTCATGAAACAAGGGGCTTGAGGCACACAAGATACCAAGCTGCTGAATACAACAAGTCCTAGGCCTTTATCTGAGGAACAGAAAGAGAATCTGGCCAGGAGTCTCTGCAGGTTAGGTGAAAGGGAATATAAAGTAAAACCAAACAGCCCTGGGAAAGAGGAAATGGCCAAGTTGCTTCTCACATATTTAGAAAGTTCTGGGGCTCTTTCTAAAGGACTCTGCCAGGACTTCCTAGCAGCAGTTGGTTAACTCTTGCTGCCTGTTTTCCAGTGAACACAACATCTGGACATAAATGTAAAGCTTGCAATGGAATTTACAGTCGTAAGAGTGTTTGTGAATAGACAGTTCAACACTCTGGAAGCTTCCGTCCTAAGCTCCACAATTTGTACTAGCACTCCACAACACTTCGTACTTCCTGCATCCCCCAGAATAGGGTGGGAGTTTTAAGAGAGTCATTTTGAGGCCCAGTGGCTATCAGGAAATTAACAGAAGTGCTTCCTCATTCATTTTTAGGGACGCTGGGAGTGATTCCCTAGCTTAAATCCAGGTTGGGTTTGTCTACTAAAGATAACAGTAAAGTTGTATAATCTGAAATAAACGTGGGGCTTTGCAACAGCCTCCTCATGAGGGTGTGCCCCATTGCAACCACGTGCTTTAACCACTGCTTTCTGCTCCTGGCTCCTGGCTCTATAGTTTACCTCGTCTTACTGATGTGCCCCAAATCTTCTCTAAGCTACTCCTTAGATGCACCTAAATCTACCACTGAAACATCAGTAAAGAAATGTAGTTTGGTAAAAACCAATGAAGAATATATATTTACCCCTTTCATTGGCCATTAGGAATTTATTTCCAGTTAAACAAGCTGGGAAATGTAATTAGGCACATGGCTGATGGTGATAGTCAAGTATGCATGCCAGAAAAACAATAGGTTCTTTAAAGATGCCAAGGACTGATATTATGCATCTTATCTTGGAAACTATACACTTCACAGTTCTGAGCCTCCTGTGAGGTGCCTCATATCTTCAATCAAATTATTATATTCCAGAAATATGCATAAGGGAAATGATTCTACACATTTTATGGTGGGTTGTTGCTTGTAGCAGTAATTGAAGTACCTTTTCCACTTATGAAAGTACTAATTTTATTTGTTTTTATTGCTTTTCTAGATGCAATTATTTATTTAGTGTGCTTTGGCTTTATTAAATTATATTTACTATAGGAACATCATAAAAATGTATGAAAACAACACATCAGCCAAGCTAGCCTGGTGACCTGTATTGAGAGAGCTAGTGTTATTTTTCATATCCAAACATAATGGAATAACTTAAGAATAAACAGATAATCTACACTAGAAAACAATGCAATTTCAAGGTAATGTAATAAAACACCTGGACAATATGATTTCATAAATCTTGGTGCTAAAATTTACATGAGTTGGGTTTTGTGTGCTTATTTGAGGACACATGACATTTCTAAATGGAATCATTATAATGGGAAATGTAATTAAACCAAAAAGCAAGAATGTAAACAGGGTTTTTGTTGCTTGCAAGATATGGATGACTAGGAAGCAATGTAAAGACTTTTGGTGTCAAAAGGCAAGCAGAAGGCTCTCGTCCCTATAAATGATCTTAACTTTGAAATTGAAAAATTGCTAGACAATTTGTCTAGGTCACTTGGCAGTCACCTCCAGCAGAGGTGCTGGCTTAAGGAAGTCTTTGTAATTCTTTTTGTCTGTTACTTCCTGTGCCTTTTAGGGTGCATCACCTCAAAAGAAAAGAAGTGTTTTGTTTTCGGCATTCTTTTTAAGAAACTCCAATTGAATGCAGATGGTTTACTTGTTTGCAATGGAAACCAGATAACCAGGAAAGAGGCATACACACTTTGAAAAAAAAAAAGGAAATCAAACAACACCAAACCAAAGCCGAAAACAGAAAAACCCTAAGTCTAACATCCTAGATTATAAAGAGCAGGGCTGCTTAAATGAAAGGACTGCGTGGCTATACATTCATGACCAATTTTTATTTTTCTAATTATGGATTAAAATTGATTAATTCATTGTTTAAATATGTGTGCCTACTGCAAAATCCAAATGGTAACAACAAACATACACAGTAAAGGCTGGGTCTCCCTGCAGATGCTCAGGTTACGTCCCTAGAAAGGGCCATGGTTGATGTGCTCTCCGTTTTCTGAATGAGTGCCAAGAGTTCCCAGGATTTTCTGAGTATGTAAAATATGTACCCGCCTATTTACTTACATACATGCATACATGCATATTTACATGGGATATGATAGTGAAATATGCAGTACACATATAGCTTCCTTCTTCATTATTAAAGACTGTACCTTATATTGCATCATACGAATACCCCCATCTCCTACGGATACCTATTTAAGTGTTTACAGTTGTTTGCTTGTACCAAGAAAGGCTCCCACTCGTAGAATAAGAGAGACCTGTATGTTTTGTCAACCTTTTGTTTTTAATGTTTGGCAACTTGAAAGACAAACAAATGATGTCTAAGCGTGACTTTAAGTCTTGGTTTTCTGATAATGAGGGGGTGAGTATCATTTCATCTGTGTCTGAGACGCTTGCATTTTTCCTTCCCATGAACTGCTGGTCTGTCTGTTGTCCTTTGCTGAATTTGCTAGTGGGACCCTGGTTATTATCTTTGTTGAACTGCAAAGCCCTTTAATATGAGCAGTAAATATTTTCCTCATTTTTTTTCAGTTGTCCTTTGATTTTATTTGGAGACTATTTTGCCATATGTAGCATGAAAATGTACACATCTTTTTTCCATTAATCCTAGGTTTTGTGTCATATGTCAAAATAACTTCCATATTTGAAGACTTATTTTTTTAAAAACCCTCCATCTGTTTTCTAGTAGTTTGATAGGCTTACTTTCCACATTAAAATTTTTAATTCATTTGGAATTAACCTGAGGTTAATGATATAAGGATGGATTTTCTTTTTTCTCAAATGGCTGTCCAAGTATCCCAACAGCATTTATTGAAAAATAATGTTTGGGTTTAATTTTTAATATCACTAGATTTGGATAGCCAATTATTCTTTATTTTAATAATGTTTCTTAATCACATTAAGAAAATATATGTCTACACCTACTTCATTCAAAAATTGTTTTAAACAAAAGTGTGTTTTTAATTTTATTAAGTACCTTTCTGGCATCTATAATCATATGCTTTTCTCTTTTGATCTATTACTATATGAATTATATTAATAGACTTTTTCATATCAAACCATTTTTGCATTTCTGGAAAAAATCAACTTGAATATGATTATCTTTTAATGTACTTAATTATCTCTGAGTAAATTTAACTGAAAATTTGTATTAATAAATGATACTGCCCTTCCTTCTTTCCTTCCTTCTTTGATGGTACAGTCAGATTTCCTAGAGTTAACGTTTATAATTTCTATTTTTCTGGAACATTATGCATTTTATCCTGTATTTAAAAAGATTTTTCAATATATTCAGCAAACTAGTCTTCTTAAAAATTTTTTAAATTTCCTTCATTTAGTTTATGCCTGTCTTATTTTTTTTATTTTATTCACTTATGCTTTTTCCCTTTTTATCTTGATTATTTTTCAGTTTATCTGTTCTACTGGTGATTTGTACAGTCTGGGTTTATTTCTATGAGGTTCTTCCTTCTGCTTTTCTTTATTTTGTTCCTCTTTTTCTAACTCCTTGTGTTGGAGGCTTGACCCACTTAATTCATGTTGTTTAGCATAAATATTTCAGGCTATGGTTTTCTCTTAGCACTGCTTCAAACATAGGCTTTAGGTTCTGGCAAGGAATATTTTCCTTAGCATTATTTTCAAGATATTTTGAAATTTTAGTTTTATACCAAGCCATTTACAAAAATTTCTGGGTGGTGGTATTCTACTTTTGTTACTAATTTCTAGGATTCTTTTGTTTCTGTCTCCACCTTATATTACTCTTTTGATCAGAGACTGTTAGTTACATTATTTTTACTCTTCAGCAGTCAAGTTTTCTTTTAGCCTTGTGTTGAGTCATTTTTGTGAGTGTTTCATGTCAACTTGAAAGCAAATCACAGGATCTTGCTGCAGAACATAGTGCTCTATAGACGATAGTGAGCTCTATCTTATTAATTATGTTAATTATTTATGTAGCCCCTTAAATTTCTTGTCCTCTTATTCCTCTTTGAATCCCAAAATGCTATGAACATGCATACTTGATGAATGAATGTGTGATGTAGAACTCCTGTGGTCAGCTAGAATTGTGTTGTCTTCTTTTTCTCTTATAGCCAAAGATTGCTGAGGAAAACTTAACGTATGCTGAGCTGGAGCTGATCAAACCCCACCAGGCTGCCAAAGGCGCCCCCACCAGCACTGTCTACGCTCAGATCCTCTTCGAGGAGAACAAACTGTAGCACCGCATCCTCCTCTGAGGTTCTGTTTAATACCTGCCGCCCAGTTATTTATGAAGCCTTGGAGACAAAGCCCTTATTTCTGTATTTTCACTTGTGCCTTCTGAGTGGTGGGGAGCCCCTTTTCAGTGGCATTCTGGGTGACTTCGAATAGGTACAAGACTGCTCTCCCACAAAGAATAGGGGCCACAGCCCTTGGACAGATCTCCCAGGACAAGATGTGCCTGGGCTGGAGCCCTGAGCATAAGGACTATGATTCTGAGACCAGCCAAGGAGATTTTCTGCTGAGCCAAACCCCTTCCCATTTTCCCCCTCTTTCCCCAGGTTTTCTTTAAAATTATTTTTAAATCTTAATTTTACTCTCTACTCTTCCTGTATCCATGATACAAGCTCATAGTATATAGCTAGAGGAAATGCCATTATGGACCCAACTGTAAGATGGCTCAGATGTTGGTTTTCCAAGGATCAGATGGCATTGCAATTTGCTGATCATTTCAATCAGCAAACTGCTGATTGCCAGCACCGCCCGAGATGGCATCTCTTGTTTTAAATAGATGCACTGACCGTGGGGATTCAGGCCAGAGGGACAGACTGATTAGAAGTGTAAGGTCTGTCTCTGAATGCCATGGTGCCCACCTGAGACCCTGAGGCCACAGGACAAGAAGAACACCATTCTAGAGGGCTTCCATCCCTTCCGCAGGCTGGACCTGTATTGACAGGGAAACATACTCTCTAAGAAGTGCTTACTCACCCTTTTCCAAAGGAGCAGAGATGTTGGCCATCGTAGACGCAGTGGAGCACGTGGGCCTCTTCACTGTGTGCCAAGCTCAGCCACCTCTGAGTCAGCACCCACTCCTGTGAGAGGGCATCTGCTGCCAGGTGCCCTCAGGGTAGGAGAGTGGGAGGTACACGCCGAGCTGGAAAGTGTGTTCTGAAGACCCTCCTCTTGCCAAGTGCCTTTCCCATCACAACCTTCTGTGTGAATTCTGATGGATTTGAATGGGGGTCGGGGTGCATGGGGAAGTTGCTCTGTGGACCTGTGGGACACAGGAATCAGACTCGCTGGCGGCAGATCCATTCTGGAAGCACCATCCGTCAACTGCGTTGCTGAGGACATTTCTTGATGTGTGAGTACACTCTGGGTGGCCATTTACTGCACGCTATAGAAATTGTTTGACTATGTAGTGGACCACGTATATATGATAAATTATCTATTTTAAACACACACACACACACACACACACACACAATCTAGTAAGTGAATTACTGTGTTTTATCTTCCCTTATCCACTAGTAGGCACAAATTCTGGAAATTGTTGAACTCTGAAAACACTTCACCAATGATTATGAAATAATTATTCTCAACTTGACCATTTTTGTAATTAGTTGGCCATACTCTGATATTCATCTTCCTAACAACACTAAAGATGACTGACTACCTATATGGAAATTGGATCTTTGTGGAAATAACTTCTAATAACTAAACATTTGTCTCAATAGTGTCAATATTTTGTTAGGAAAAGTTGATAGTTGTCAAAAACAACTGATGTAGGAGGAAAGTGAAAATGACACTGCCATCTAGAGAACAGGAAGAGAGCAAGTGATGGCCTTTGACCTACCCTTGAAATAGTTGTTCTTGTATAATACAATCAATTTAGAAGAAAGAACCAGGACAATTCTATAGGTAAATACATTCTTTCTTAGCTACGGGGCAAGAGAGTGGGGTTAGCAGGTATGTGTATGTTGTAGAGAATTGCTCCATTTAGACTTCTCCCCACAATCCAGTCCCGGGAAGAGAGGATTCAAAAGAAAGTAAAAATGGTTAAGGCTTCACTAGAGTATCTATCCCCCTCCTCCAAACCTGAGAGTAAAATCAAGAAAGCATACACAGCAGCACAGTTGGCAAGGGAAGGCCTTGGCCCTGTGCCTTATCCTGGGATAGCAAGAGTATTTTATCCTTTAGCCTATACATATGTAACTGCTATGGTTTCCTCAACCCTTTCAGTTGAGGTATTGTAACTGAAATATTTTAACAGCCTTTCTAGAGTGGTGGGATTCAAATCAATCCAGAGAAGCAGTTTTACACCCTGTTATGTTTTGGCTGTGTCCCTACACCCAAATGTCATTGTCAATTATAGTTCCCATAATCCCCATGTGTCATAGGAAAGACAGGAAGAGAGAACTGAATCATGGGAGATGGGAGCAGTTCCCTCATCCTGTTCTCCTTATAGTGAGTGAGTTCTCATGAGATCTGATGGTTTTATAAGGGGGTTTATAAAAACTTAGAAACCCCCTTTGCTGGGTTCTCATTTCTTCTTCTCTCTACCATTATGTGAAGAAAGATGTGTTTGCTTCCTCTTGTGCTATGATTGCGTTTCCTGAGGACTCTCTAGCCATGTGAAACTCCAAGTCAATTAAACCTCTATCCTTTATAAATTACCCTGTCTCAGGTATGTCTTTATTAGCAGCATGAGAACAGACTAATACACAGACATGCTGTGGGGAGCTCGGTGCAAAGAAAGCCAGGATTGCCTTGGATTGCATGGGCCACAGAGGGGAAAATGTTGGTAGGTTGTAAGTGATTAGGTACTGATTGACCAAAGGACAGAAATCCAACTGTAGGGAATCCAGGCCTCCTAGTGGATGGCGGAGGGATGTTACCCAGCTGTGGTTTAGATAAAACTTCCCAAATATGTTACTCTGCTTTGTTCAATGATAACAAATTCAACTTATGTTTCTTCTCTCTGCCTGCTCCCCCACCCGCTGCCCTTGGCATTGTTTCTGCACAGTTAAGCAGTGTCTTATTGCCTGCCTTCCAGTCACTCTATACCCATGTCCAATAAAGTGCAGTGACATTATTCAACACATTTGTTGAGAGTAAGAGACTTTGTAGTTTATAACAACCACATTGATTTTTGTACTTATCAGTTTATACAGTTACAGGTGATACTAAAAACGTTTTACACTAACAAAAATTTAATGAACATCTAATCATCCAATATTAACTAATGAGAATAGAAATAATATTCAGAATAACAAAACACAGGCACTACCCTCAAAGAGTTTATAATCTAACAGGAGGCAGGCAAGTAAACAAACTATTATAATGTAATATGATATTAACCTACACAGAGAGCAGAAAGAAGGGCCTCTAACCCAGACTTACAGTAAAGGAATAAGAAATAGAAAAAAAGAAAGTATTACTAGTGCAGGATTCTTGGAGAAAAAGTGCCTATTTCCTGTTCACAAGGATGAATAGAAACTATTCAAACTGGGCATAAGACGACAAACTAGGCAGAGAATCCAGAGAAAACATGGTATACTCTGGAGAACCGGTAAGCAGGGCTTGGGCCACAGCATACTGAGTCAGACACGATTTGAATTGAGTCAGGAGAGATAGGTTGGCATGGGCTCATGGAGAGTCTTCGTTGCCATGAACAGGAGCCAAGCAGCTAACAAAATGGAAGATAGAGAACTAAGGAATGATGCTATGGGCTGAATGATACCTGCTTCCCCAATCCCATAGGGGTGAGTCCTCACATACAGTGTGACTATTTAGAGACAGGGCTTTTAGGAGATAACTAAGATTAAATGAGGTCATAAGGGTAGAGTCCTCATCTGATAGGATGGTGGCTTTATAAGAAGGGGGAGAAAGAGATCTCTCCCTCTCCATGTGCATGTGCCAAGGAAAGGCCTCATGAGGACACAGTGAGAAATTGGATCTGAAAGCCAGGAAGAGAGCCCTTATCAGAACCCAATCATGTTGCTTCCCTAATTTCAGACTTCCAGATGCAAGAACTGTAAGAAAATCTATTTCTGTTATTTATGCCATCTAGTTCATAGTATTTTATTACAGCAACCTGTGCTTACTGAGACAAATCATGTCAAACAAGGGAATGGCACGTATATCACATGATGCGTATCAAATGAAGAGTGTACTTAGGGTAGATAGTAGATTGCAGAAGGAGTAAAACTGAAGGTGGAGGACTGTTGAGGACAGTATCTACTAACCACCCAGATTACAAGTAAGGAGAGCTTCAACTAAGGTGTGGGCAGAATGACTGAGCGAAGACACTGGAGTTTGCTGAATTTAGAGACCCAAATGTAGTTCAGAGTTTGAAGTTAGACAGTTAAATTCTGTCTTATACCATGCTTTCAATGAAGAAATCTTTTTCAGAAAATTCTCCATTTGGTGTGTAATCCAGATCAGCTTAATCAGGTACAGGAAAGCTGCAGTGTGTCACAAAATGTTGAAAGCAAATGCAAGAGTGAAGGCGTCACAACGAGCTCCACGCTGTGGATTCCTGCTTCTTAGAGGATGTCTCGTTCTTTCACAGCTCAGTGCAGAAGCCAGCGTCAATCCAAGTTTTAACTATCTGAAAAGCTTGGTTTCATTCTTGATGTTTTACTATTTTCTTTCTCCACTTTAGATGCTCCCCTGTGGGTTGTGCATCTCACTCTGAAGAAGACTGGCATAGCTGGTGTTGCCAGTCAGTGAGCTGACTATGATAAAAAAGGGAGAGCAAAGGGATTTCAACTAGGACAATGTTGAGTTTGAGGTGCTGTGGGATATCCAATTAATAACCTATTGGTAGTTATAAATTTAGGTCTAGATAACAATTGGGAGATTTGCACTAAAATAATCCATATACTGTTGGTCATTTTAGCGTAGGAAAAAATGAAAAAGTGAACTTTCAAGAAAATGAGACAGAGGACTTGCTAGAAGGAAGAAGTAGATGCATAGTTTCTTTGCAACACCTTCAAATCACAAAAGCACACAGAGACTGGAATTATCTGTGCCTCTGACTTTACCTAGTATGGAGCTGTGGACTGCGTTGAAACTATTTTCTATTGTCAGAAAGAGATAAGAACATGCNAAAAAAACATTGTTATTACTTCAACCACTGACTCCAGAATTCCTCTAAGGGATGCAACTATCTTTGAGAAAAGGACACAAAATTTTTGGAATAGTATGTAGGACTTCCAGACGCTGGCTGACTGGCCCTAAACTCTGAAAGAAAGAAATTATTCTCTAGAAATGAGAAGAATGGGAGTTCCCCCAAGTAATCTGCAAAAGAGAGATTGAGGAAGAGTTAGGGAAGAAGAACAGTAGATGTACATTGTACACATTGACTACTTCTAGAGAGCCTTCCAAATGTTCTTTCCAGAGTGATCTCAGCTTACTGAAGCCTCAACCTCCTGAGCTCAAATGATCCTCCCACCTCAGCCTTTGGAGTAGCAGGGACTACAGGAATGGACCACCACATCCAGCTAATTACTTTTTTAAATTTTTTGTAAGGATTGGATCCCTCCATGGTTCCAAGGCTGGTCTCAAACTCCTGGGCTCACGTGGTCCTCCCACTTAGCCCTTCCAAAGTGCTGGGATAACAGGCATAAGCCACCATGTCAGGCCTGTCCAAATTTTCAGTAAAGCCTTTAGAATTTATAAAAGTTGTGGAAGAACCCCACTGCTTCTTCAGATTCCCAAAAATATTTATTTTATTAGCAGCATGAGAACAGACTAATATACACCCAAAAATATTTATTTTGGGAATCTGAAGAAGCAGTTGAGTTCTGCTGATGAGGAACTGAGTTAGCTTATGAGGATGTGTGGCCTATACAAATGTGATCACCCAGGGAATACATACAAATCTCAGAGAAGGTGCCATAGTTTGTGTGTCCCCAGAAGCAGACACAGACAAGAACTCTGGTGTAAATTGTTTGTTGCTGTTGTTGTTTGATACAGAGTCTCACTCTGCTGCCCAAGCTGGAGTACAGTGGCACAATCTCTGCTCATAGCAACCTCTATCTCCCAGGTTCAGGTGGTTCTTCTACCTCACTCTCCTGAGTAACTGGGATTACAGGCATGTACCACCATGCCCAGCTAAGTTTTGCATTTTTAGTACAGCTGGAATTTCACCATGTTGGCCAGGCTGGTCTTCAACCCATGACCTCAGGTGAATCACCCAGCTCGGCCTCCCAAAGTGCTGGGATTACAGGCATGAGCCACCTCACCCAGCCTGTAGTGCAAATTGTTTATTCAGGAGGAGAAAAAAACCACAACTAACTCAGGGAGGAACTGAGACTAGGAAGAGAAGGTACTGAAAGATGTTCATTATTAAGTCATTTACCACTGTGAATGTGGACTTCATCATGTTAGGGAAGGGGAGTCCATGTAAAACACACCATTCAGAGGTATTTTCCAAGGAACTAGGGTATTTATATATAATTCTTGTTGGTCATTATTTGAGGACTATTCACAGAGGAGATTCCTTGGCACCTCTGGCCCCAACAAATAAGGAAAATATATGCAAGTGCTTAGAGTTGAAATTTTGGTTAGGGAATATGGGCACATTACCAGCATCACCTACTCTGTGGACTTTGGGCACCCATTGGCTCTGAAATTGATACGAGTTTCAAGACAAAGTTTAATCGATTTCTGAAGATCAGAGAAACTCTCACCATCTCCTGAATGGCATGACAATATTTTACTTTGCTTTAAATTTGTGCTCACAGGGAATTGATTCTTTTTAAGAAAGTCTTTATACAGTGCTACTTTGGTAACACGTATACTAAAATTGGAACAATACCGAGAAAATTAGCATGGCCCTGTGCAAGGATGACATGCAAATTCGTGAAGCATTATATATACATATTTTTACAGGGTGACTACAGTCAATAACAATTTAATTGTACATTTTTAAATTATTAAAAATAGCTAATTGGATTGTTTGTAACAGAAAGAATAAATGCTTGAGGATGAATACCCTTTCATGATGTGATTATTACATACAGCATGTCTGTATCAAAACATCTCATGTACCCCATAAATATATACACTACTACATATCCACAAAAATTAAAAATTAAAAAAGGAGAAGAAAGTCTTCATACAGATAGGGCTAGGCTAGGGAATATGTTACTTTAGAGTCTGATCTGTACTTTCCTCCTAAAACCTTCAGCTTCTAATGATTCTCTTCCAAATATCCATGTTTTCTGTCCAGAGTGTTTCTGGGGGCATCTTAGGGTGGTTTCTCTTTTGCATAATGCTACTAAAACTAGTGTAAAAGCTGTCATTCTTCTATTTTAAATACATAATCTTTATAAATGGCATTTAAAGACTTCTAATTTCTCCAAGAATTGCCTTTTTATTTTAATGCTATTATATCTGTTTATTTCTCCAAATCCATAACCCATCATCTGCTATACTGGAGTTTTATTCTTCTTGCTTTTGGAAACAGAGACCAAAAAAAATCCAGAAGTAGTCCAAATATAAACTATTCACAAAATTACTTAGATGCCATTCCATTCCAAGTATAATATAATACATGTAAACACTAGACATCTCTCATTCCAACTCTAATTGCTCCAGAGCTTAGCTGTTTAGCGATTTTAAATAGCGTTGGGTACTGTCTGCAGGTATCACATTTGATATGTGTAAATATTCAATACATACCTATAGATCTGTATGTAGAAATGGGAAAGACTATCGCTGACTTCACTTATTTTGAAATGATACATAGGTTTAATAGACACAGAAATGTAAATACATTCAATAATTTGGGGAATACATATTATTTCAATAATTTCTCTAAAAGTTTTAAATTTTTGTTTTTTAGCATTTCATTTATCTTTTTTTCCCTCATAGTTTCAATTCGAGTATTGAATTTTCTTTGGCCTGAAGACATTTTAGTTCCTTTCCAAGTGAACAATGACTTCCTTTTCTTCTACTCTTTCAACATCCACAATAGAGTCTCTAATACTGAGGGCCATCCCAGCCTCCATGATTATGAAGACAGCACTGGTTCTCTTCCTTCATAGTTCCACAAGGGTTATCAACCTGCTTTTTCTCTACTTCAGGTGGAAGTGTTTCTTCTGAACCAATTATTCTCCTATCTTTGTCCTCTGAAGAATTGGTTTTCCACTCCCAGCTATTTTCTTTCTTAGGGTAAGTTTTATGTCTGGGTCATTTTGCTTATTTCTCTACCCTCTTAAAAACTGTATTCCTGTGCCTTAGAGAATTCTCAACTTCATGTATTTTTTGACATGTTTAAAATGTCTTCGATTCTAAGGGAATTTTGTTTTGCTGGTATGTGAGAAGCACAAAACAGGTCATCACTTCAAAAAACACAGAAATATATGTTACCTAAAGAAAGAACCCACAGCTGTATTTTGCAGGTGCTGTAAAAAACATCTTGTATGCCCTCTCACAGGAGTGGGTGCTGACTCAGAGGTGGCTGAGCTTGGCACGCAGTGAAGAGGCCCACGTGCTCCAGTGTGTCTAT
>NW_016107325.1:7622304-7651861 GCF_001604975.1 Cebus imitator
ACAGCTTTCTAGGTGTTTCATTGAATAAAACACCTGAGAATGTTGGCTAAAGAGCATACTAAGAAATTTCCTTCAGTTTGGTACTATTTAATTTTTTAAAAACATTTTGGTAAGTCTAGGCTTTACTTGTATAGGCAATATGAGAGCCCAATCACATTACCACTATTCACACACCATATCATCTAATCAATTATAAAACAAACATTTCTTACAACAAATTCACTATGAGTTTATCAATTAAATGCTTAACTTTTCAATTTGAATTTTTTTAAAAAATTATTTTTAGAAAAATATTAGATAGCTATAGGCTTCTTCAAAAAATGTGGATGTAAACAAGTCTTTTTTCTGTATAAATTTAAGGGGTACAAGTGAAGTTTTGTTACATGAATATTTTGCATAGTGGTGAAATCTGGGTTTTTAGTGTAACCATCATGAAATAACAATTATGTCACTAAGTAATTTTTCATCCCTCACCCCAACAACCCCCCTACTCATTTGAGTCCAATGTCTATTATTGCATACTCTACATCATGTGTACACATTATGTAGCTTACTTACAAATGAGCACATTCAGTACTTGACTTTTTAATTCTCAGCTGTTTATCTTAAGATAATGGCCTCCGGTTCCATTCATGTTGCCACAAAATATATCATTTCATTCTTTTTATGGCTGAATAGTACTCCATTGTATATACATACCACATTTCCTTTATCCAATCATCCATTGATGGAAAATTAGGTTGATTCCATGTATTTGCTATTGTGAATAGTGCTGTGATAAAAATGTGCCAGTATCCTTCTCATATAATGATTTCTTCTAGTGTACATGTAGATAGCCATTAGTGGAATTTCTGGATTGAATAGTAGTTCTAGTTTTAGTTCTTTGAGAAATATCCATACTGTTTTCCATAGAGGTTGTACTAATTTACATTCTCACCAACAGTGTATAAGTGCTCCTTTTTATTTGCATCCTTGCCAACTTTTGTTATTTTTTGACATTTTAGAAATAGCCATTCTGCTGGTGTGAGGTGATAGCTTATTGTGGTTTTAATTTGTGTTTCCCTGATGATTAGTGATGTTGTGCATTTTTTATATGCTTGTTCATTTGTATGTCTTCCTTTGAAAAAGTTTCTGTCATGTATTTCGCCTACTTTTTAATGGGATTATTTGGTTTGTGGTGGTTGTTGTTAAGTTCCTTGTAAATTCTAGATATTTGTCTCCTGTTGGGTGAATAGCTTGCAAATATTTTCTCCCATTTCGCAGGTCATCTGTATATTCTGTTGATTTTTTCTTTGGCTGTACAGAAACTTTAGTTTAAGGCCCATTTTTCTATGTTTGCTTTTTCTGCTTATGCTTTTGGGGTCTTTGTCATGAATTCTTTACCTAGATTATTGTGTTTTCCCTAGATTTTTTTTTTTCAGTATTTTTATAGTTTCAGGCCTTACATTTACATCTTTAACTCCTCAGTTGATTTTATATTGTAAAAGATTGGGGAACAGTTTCATTCTTTTATATATGACTATCCAATTTTCCAGTACCCTTTATTGAAAAGGGTATTCTTTCCCTAGTGCATGCTTTTGTCTACTTTGTCATAGCTCAGTTAGCTCTAGATACATGGCTTTATTTCCGGGTTCTCTATTCTCTTCCATCAATCTATGTCAACAAACATTAGCCATAAACAAAGGGAAAAGTATTGGAAAATCATGTAGCCTGAAATAGAATAAGAGTTCTGTAAAGTGTCTTCACGGGACAAGTGTTCTCAGAAATTCTCCATAACAAAGAAACAAAAAAGATACGATGACTCAAGGGAATAAAAGATAAAACAAGAATGTATTGAATGCAATGGTTCCAAACACACTCCAGGAAAATACAGGTGAACATTAACATTATCTCACTGTGTGAAAAATCTTTCTAAGCAGGAAATGAAACCCAGAAACCATATAAGAAAATAATGTTATTTGAATAGAAGAAATTTAAATATATATTTACGTATATAACATATGTATATAGACACACATGTGTATGTATATTTAACTCCAACAAAATAAAATATTATTAGAGGAGAAATCTCAAATATATAAATAAATATCAAATATCTAATAAGAAACTAGTACATCATAACTACTCAGTAAAAGTAGGCATTAATAATTCTACATGATATAATTTATATTTTTTGATGATTGGAAGTTAAAAATAATAGATTTAAGTACACGATACTTAAAGTTTCACAGGTATAACTAATTGGAACACAGACTTAGAAATAATTTTACAACCAAATGTAAAAGTCATAGAATCACAAAATATTAGTGCTGAGAGGAATTTTAAAGAAAATGTAAATGTTCCTTTTATAGATGTAGAAATGGCATAAATCTGTTAGGTTTCTTCTGAATGGCCTACGTGTTGAATGGAGAGCTTGCCTCCCATGATGTGGTATTTACTGGAGAAGAAAGAAATAATACACAGCAAAGTGAAGAATCATTTGTGGTTGACTTGGAATGTTTTACAAGAAATAAGAAAGGCATGTTTAAATTACTTATAAGAGAAAGTGTCCTAAAGGCAAGAGCAATTTAACAATGGAATAGTCACCCAAAGAGGTCATTGAGAAAACATCAATAAGACATTCAGAAAGAGATTAAATATAATTCTAAAGGGAATAATATAAGTGTCTGGCAATAACATGCACTAGGTACAGAGGTCTGAATATGATGACCTGTCATTTTCCCCATAGTCCCCGTGTCTATGATTCAAGTAAAATAATCATGAGAGCAAATATAGGTAAGGTGAGCATCAAAGGGGAAAAATCATAAGACAAAATAAAATAGGACAACCAGAACTGACATGGTAGCACAGAAGAAAACAATTCTTTCTGAGACTAAAAGCTTTCTAAGCAGCATTCTGGTGGCAGTTTAGGCTGCTTTTGCCTACAGGAGCAATGGCAACAAACTTACTTGCCATTCTGTCAAAACTCCCACAATTTTAATTTTTTTTCCCTGATTTCTAACAGAGCACTGCATGCCATTAAGTTATTATGGTTGTTATGCCCTCATCATGGAAGGGATAGACAGAGAAAGGAAATTCCACAAAATCCTAAATCTGGTCACAACTAACATCCAATGCACTTAGTAATTTATGAAGGTTTATGCTGATAGCAATAATGTTACTATGCACAATCATAAAATTAAAATATATTTTGTCTTAGTCTGTTCAGTCTGCTATAACAAAATACCATAGACTGGGTCATATAAACAACAGAAATTTATTTGGAGACTGGGAATTCGAAGATCAATCACTGGGAGACCGGGTGTCTGGTGAGAGCTTACTTCCTGGTTTGAAGATGGTTATCTTCTAGTTGTGTCCTCCCATAGCAGAAAGGATGAGGGATCTCTCTGGAGTCTCTTTTATAACTAAAACCATTTATGAGTGCTCCACCGTCATGACCTGATCACCTCCCGAAGGCCCCGTGTCCTAATGCCATCATATAGGGGGTAAGGATTTCAACATATGATTTGAGGGTGACACAAACATTAAGACCACACATGTCTCAATTGAAAGTAACTTTAAACATCCTTAGGCATAAAACCTCATGTGACTGGAAAGCAGTAGCATGGGCTTGTTTATGCTCAATACTAAGGTGTGCATCAGTATAAGAACATAATCACGCACACCATTATCCACATCAGAATGAGCCAAACACACTCCAAGAAAATATAGGTGAACATTAGTTCACTTTAAGCAGGAAATGAAACCCAGAAACCACAAGAGAAAATAACGTTGATTTTGATTACACCAAAAATTTTAAATTTTGCATGTCAAAAATCAATATAAGCAAGACTGAAAATCAAATAACAAGGCGAAAAAATGAATTTGAAAAATATATTAAAGGCAAAAGTTAGTACATGTACTATATACAAAACTTTTGAAATTCACAAGAGAGGTAGACATTCAGTTTTTCCACATTGAGAAAAGTTTCAGATAATCACATACTTACCCTTGTACAGATACAAATAGCAAGGTGAACATACTAAGCTTCATCTCAAATCAAAAGTGTGAATTAAATAAGATCTATTTTTCAGTGATCAAGAGGTAAATATTCCTTAAAAATAACACATGATTTTGATGAAAATACATAAAACAAATGGTCATATACTATTGAGAGTATACAAAATGTATGAAGAGTTTCTGAAGTATAATTTGGGAACATAGATTAAAACTTTTGAATTTTGTTTGTGTTTTTTCCCCCCAAAGTTCTAAATAGTTTTCTAAAGAATGACCAAAAAAAAAAAAAAAAGCTATAGAAGCATATTTTCATCAATCTATATGGTCAGATGTATGTGACCATAATAGCCTATTTGGGTTGTTTCCCCCAATCTCCACATTTCTTTCTCTTTCCTCTCAGGAAATATCTATTTTATGAGCAGAAATGTGAAAATTTCATTACAGTCAAAATGTAATAGTAGAAACACCCAATTGTACAGAAACAGCCAACAGCAGAATGAAGGGAAATCCTGACTCCAGAATCCTAACCACTGAAAAACAGCACAGGTGTGGGAGGCAGACTGAGGCATTCAGGCAGCAACCAAACTCTAACCTTAGCATCAAAATAATCTCAAACAGATTAAAGGATTTGAACAACTCCCAGAATAAGCAGCTCATATTTCTGTTTCTTCTCCTCCAGGGAATACTGACTTGGTGTTTTAAATTTGTCTCATAATATTACCACTTTTGTTCTTCTTTTTTCCAATGTATAGCCAAAGCGTCTATGGGCAGATACAAAATAAAGTACATGTCATTGAAACCACGTTTCCCTTAAATAAATTGGCTCTTATGAAATAAATAATAGGATAAATTATCTAAAAGGACTGTATTAATTCTTAAAAAGAAAAGAGAAAAAATAGGTCAAGGGTAAAAAGTTATAGGGAGAATTTTAAGTTCAAAGACATTTTTGTGAACTGTAGATCCCATAAGTTATATAATTCATAGATTTTTATTGTATTAAACACAGACTTTGTAATTCTTTTGTACTTTCTTGCCACTAATAGAAAATAGATAACAACACAGAAAAAATAATTATATGCTGTATTTATCAATTTATTATTTTATTCCATTTTATGGTACATCTCCTATTATGGGAACTATAGATTTTGCACCTGGCTCTGCTTAAGACCTAGCTTTATCAGTAATATATTTTCCCATTTTAATTAAAGGGAGTAGCTGTATTCCTTGTGTGAGCTGAGGCATCAAAGAAGAAAGAATAGAATACATTCACAGAAATTGTTCTTACAATGCGAATGTTTAAGAGTCATTTTTAACCATGCTTGTTAACAGTGCATGTGCGGTTTATAAACACTAATGTCTGGATATGATGAAAAAATAAAATTGCAAATTGGACACAAGTAGGCAGAAAGAAGCACTGTAAATTACTGTGTATATACAATAATTACTCCAAGAAATTAAGTGTTACTGTGACATTCTGGCCATGATCCCAGAAAATTCACAAATATTCCATTGTATTTCATTCTTTAACTTTAAAGATTGTATTAATATTTAATTATATATTAATCAAATTTAAAGTATGGGTTCTAAATATTTTGGAGCAATTCAAACAATGAGCACTAAATGTGACGAAATTTCAGTTTTATTCGTCTCTGAAGATTCATGTACATGCACACAGCTCATCTGCTTTGTGGTTAGGGCAGATGAGTACACTTTAGCGGTCATGATAGTCTGCTCTCTCTTCCCTTTGTTTTTCTCACAGGCATTAGAAAATATCAGAAAATTTCTGATGATACTACTTTGAGTCCATGTGTTTATCTTTTCCTTCACTCTAAATCCTATTGCAAAGTCTAGGGAAATATATAAATGAGAAATAATTAAAAATAGGGAATCAGATTAGATATCATCATTGAAGCAGATTATGTAAATTGTCAATTAATGGACAATAATCTGAATTGTAACCATGATGTTATGGGTTGAATTGTGAAAATTTGTTTACTGAAGTCCTAAAACTCAGCACCTCAGAACGTGACTGTATTTGGAGATAAGGTCTCAGTAGAGGTAATTAGCTCATTAGTGTAAGCTCTAATCCAGGATGACTCTGGTGTCTTTATAAGAAGGGGAAATTAGACATAGACACACATAGAGGAAAGACCATGGGAAGACACAGGAGAAGACAGCCACAAGCCAAAGAGAGAACCTCAGGAGAAACCAACCAGAAACCTTGATCTTGGACCCCTAGCCTCCAGACTGTGAAGAAATAAATTCTTGTTGTGCAATGTATCCCATCTGTGGTAATTTAGTATGGCAGCCCTAGCAAACTAAGTCACCTGTCAAAAGATTGACCTACCTCAAAACTAAGTGCAAGTGTTTCCCAAACAAAGCCCTAAAAACTCTGAAGCCTAATAGTGGCTGGGAAGATGCCCTATAACCTTAACATGGGGGGAGCTAAAAGGTAGCAGGGAAAGTTGATAGAGTTCGATTTAGCTCAGTCCCGAAGCAAATGAATGCAGCATTTGTTCCCAGATTTCATTTAATGTAAACATAATGGCTCCTAATGTGAGAGATAAGGATGAAAGAACACAAGCCCAGCACCTTAATAGGTTTGGGTTTGGGTTACCACAATAAAGTGAGTTAAAACAAAGTAATGAAAAAGATTCAGAACACTACTGAATTTCCATAGCGTTCCTTGTCACCTGACTACATGTTTCCTCTCTGATTTGATACAGACACCAGTAAAATCCAATCAGCTGAGATGCTGGAGGAAACTTTGGGGAGCATGTCCAGCAGATAATATATTGAAAAGCTTTGAGAATTGTGTGAGAACCCTATGCCTTAAGTGCTTTCTCTCAATGTTTACTTGGTACAGGGAGATTGCATAGTGGAGTGGAGACTGAGTGTATTGAATACGGTAGGATCCAGCATCTGATGCGTCACACTTTACTCATCTACAAGTCCAACTGTAGACTAAGCACCAACAGGAAAAGGAAAAACCACAGAATCAAGGCTCCTAAGAGGGAATCCATGATAAACAATTAGCATAAATGTTCTTTTAATTAATATACACCAAAATAGTAGTGACTAGTAAATAAAGAAAAAAATAAGCACAATTTATCTTAATGCTTTTTAATTTTAATTCTTAGATTCTAATTCTTAGGTTCTAAACTCTTTTTTCTAAAGTTCACTTTGAACTGTGCAAGTTGTCAATTGTAATTATTTTAAGAGTCATTTAGAAAATATGTGACAGTGATAGCCTGAAATTGGTTTATAACAGCTCACATGAAAGAATTCATTTATGAATAAGTTATTATTCATAAATAATTATAACATTTAAATGATTGATAAATTATTATTTATTATTAATGATAAATAAGGCATACTTTTCCTAATTCCACACTCAGTGGCATCAGTGCTGACATCTTAAAATTAGCCATTGAAATACAGTGAAAAATCAGCAAACTCTAAAAATCAGAGTTTAAAAAAAATTTCCTCAAGAAAGTCAGCAGTTAAGCATTTATTAGTATGCCACCAAATGTATATCGGTATTGCACATATATATAATGTCCTATAAAATTTGAAAATATGAAAATTGATAATCTAATTAGCTAGGAGTAATTAAAATATAAGATATCTAGGAATAAACACAATGAAAATTGTGCAAATATATATATGAAGAAAGTGGTAAAAAGTTACTGAAGGACAGAAGAGCATACCAGGTATTTGATGGGAATTCTAAATTTTGTAAAAAAGTCAAATCTCCCCAAAAATAATTCTGTAAGTTTAATGTAATTTCAAAAATTCTACGATTTTGGAGGTTGACTAAAGTTATGTTATTCATTTGGAAAAAAAGAGATGCAAAAAATAGACAAAAATATTTGGAGGAAAAGAATAATGAATTTCTATGACCAGAAATTAAAATATTTTATAAACTAATTTTATTAATGGGATTCATAATTCAGAATAATGATTACATGCTTGGAATAATATAGAATATAGGAAAAAGTACATAAGTATTTAAATTTAATATATAAATATGGTGGCATCTCAAATCCATGGGTGAAGTGTTATATCCCTATGTAAATAATACTGAAAGAATTTGCTACTTTTGAGGGGAAAAAGCAGTTACAGCCTTGTCTCATACCACTGTAACTGTTCTTTTGAAGAGGCAGAACGCATAGGTTGCAATTATAAACCAACTTTGTCTTTTCTCTTTTTTTCCTTTAAATGTGATCTGATGTCTGATAATATCTATTTACCTTGTTGGTGGCCCTTTGAGACAGGGCCCAAATGGTCCCATGTTGTGTGCTTTTGTATTGAGGGGTATTTTGGAGGAGCAAGTATCTGCCTCTGCTGCATGAGAAACATTAAGGAACCTCTGTTTTGAGAAATTCTGGGAATGCCAATCAACAGTTCAGCAGCAACCCATCCTTCATTCTAGTATCAAAGAAGCTAATGAGCTAAACATGCTTTTGAAGTTAAGTTCTCTATCATGCATCAGACACTGATCCACCACATCCTGAAATTTCAGAGGGCACTCATTGTACTTGCTAAGAGGTCTCCTTAAAGTGAAAGGAGATCCATCTATACCATTCCTCCCCCAGAATGATAGTGAGACGCATGGGACAGTAAGAGCTTTATCCAATGACCATGCTCTCCTTTAGTCAGCAGCTCCTGACCCTTATGTATTCCTGATGTCGTTAGAGGTTGAAGTGCTGCAACCATAATGATATAAAACTGTAATGGCACTATATGTCTGGCCTTCTAGCTACTTAAGAAATAAGGGATCATTTATATCTTGGTGTCTGAAAACAACTTAAATTTTAGTGTCACGTGTATATTTATGAAAATCAATTCAAAATGGATTCAACATAGCATGAAGTACTGAAAGTGTACATATGAAGATTTTTTTATAATCTTGAGTAAGAAAAGTGTCTTTTTACCATAAAGGGTAGATATCAGAAAAAGATTTGATTATATAAAAGACTACAATGATGGATAAATAAAGAATACTAAAAGACAAATTATAAACCTGAAAACAATACTTGTAACATATGTAACAAGTAAATGGTTAATGTCCTTACTGCATAAAGATTAGTACAATAATTGAAAATGGCAAAAAAGGCATAAATAGGCAAGTCGCTAAAGAAGAAATATGCATGGCCTTTCAATATGTGAAAAGATATTAATCTCATTAATAAATGAATGCAAATTAAAACAGCTATGAGGTTTCTTGTCTATCATGTTTGGCAAATTTAAAGATTGATATTTCTCAGGAATGTTAAGAGTATGGGGCAACAAAAACTCTCACACATTGCTAAAGGAATTAGTATAATTTAGCAAATTTTGGATGGTAATCTGGCACAATTTATCACTTATATCACATGCGTTGCCTTCGACCTAGTGCAGTGACGTGCTGTCCAGCCCAACCACATTCAGGAATGTGGGATACATTCCCACAGCTGCTGGGAGTGCTTCTACCAGATAGCCTTCAGCTGTCAGTTGTCTTCAGGAATCACTCTGGATGAGGAGAGCCACCTGCTCAAAGGCAGAGCAGCCCTTCCTTGGGCAGCCTGCAGTCAGTGACTAATCAATTCAGAGCCAATCCACCTCACTCCAACTTGAGGTGATTCTAAGAGGCCATTCCAGCTTAAAATTTCCCTGGGGGAAAAGTTGAAGATTTCAGCTTTCCTTTGAGAGACGGCAGTCAATATGTCACTAATCCTGCTTCCTCCCCTCACTTATATGCCACAGGTGTTGGCTTTACCAGCACTCCTAAATAAATACAATCTTCACCTTCACCTCAAAGTATGCTATTGGGAAACCCAATCTGAAACAACCAGCTATTCTACATATAAGACTTTATCATAAGGAAATAAGTACATAACTGTATAAAGGTATAAGGGGAAGGATGTGCCTTCTCAAATTAGTATATAAAAGAAAATATACAAGCTAAATATCCAGTAATAGAGTGATTAAAGACATTACAGACATCATATCATGAAGTTAATAAGCCAGTTATAGAATAGTATTTGACTAAAATTTTAAATATCCCATAATATGTTTAGATGTATGTTTACATCTGCATAAAAAGGTTTGGAAGGATACTTGAAATGCTCAACAGTGTTTATCCAGGTATTCACCTACTGATATAGTTTGGATGTGTGCCCACACCCAAATCTCATGTTGAGATGTAATCCCCAATGTCAGACGTGGGTCCTGGTGAGAGGTGATTGGATCATAGGGGCATATTTCTCATGAATAATTCAACACTATACTTTTGGTGCTGTAATATGGTTTGGCTGTGTTCTCGCCCAAATCTCATCTTTAATTGCAGCTCCCATAATTCCCATGTGTTGTGGGAGGGACCTGGTGGGAAATAATTGAACTATGGCAGCGTTTTCCCCTATACTATTCTCATCGTAGTGAACAAGTCTCATGAGATCTAATGGTTTTAGAAAGGGTGTCCACTTTCACTTGGCTCTCATTCTCTCTTGCCTGTCACCATGTAAGATGTCCCTTTGCCTTCCACCATCATTGTGAGGCCTTTCCAGCCGTGGAACTGGGAGTCCATTAAACCTCTTTCCTTTACAAATTACCCAGTCTAGGGTATGTCTTTATTAGCAGCTTCAGAACAGACTAATACATGCTGTCTTACAGATAGTGAGTTCTTGAGAAATCTGTTCATTAAAAGTATGTGGCACCTCCCTCCTTTCTCTCTTGTTCCTGCTTTCGCCATGTGATGTGCCTGCCCCCACTTTGCCTTCCACCATAAATAAAAGCTCCCTAAGGCCTCCCTAGAAGCAAATGCTGCCGTGCTTCCGGCACAGCCTGCAAACCTGTGAGCCAATTAAAACTCTTTTCTTTATAAGTTACCCAGCCTCAGTTATTTCTCTATAGCAATTCAAGAATGGCCTAATACAGAAAATTGACAACAGGAGTGACCCATTGCTATAAAGATACATGAAAATTTGGAAGCAGCTTTGGAATTGGATACCAGGAGAAGGTTGGAAAAGTGTGAAGGGCTCAGAAGAAGACAGGAAGATGAGGGAAAATTTGGAACTTCTTAGAGACTGGTTAAATGGTTGTGAACAAAGTGCTGATAGTAATATGGACAATGAATTCCAGGCTGCTGAGGTCTCAGATGAAATGAGCAACTTAATAGGAAATGGAGCAGAAGTCACTTTTGTTATGCTTTAACAAATAATTTGGCTGCCTTGTGCACCTGCTTTAGGACTCTGTGGTAGTTTGAAATTGAGAGTAATGATCTAAGGCATCTGGCAGAAGAAATTTCTAAGTATCAAAGCATTCAAGACGTGACTTAGATGCTTCTAACAACCTATGCTCATATGCAGTAGCAAAGAAATTACATGAAGTTGGAACTTATATTTAAAAGGGAAATGAAGCAAATAACTTTGAAAAGTTTGCAGCCTGGTCCTGTGGCATAGAAAACAAACAAAAACACACAACCTTTTTCTGGAGAGAAATTCAAGCAGGCTGTGGAGCTTCCACTTTTTAGAGAAATTTGCATAATTTATAGAAAGCTAAGTGCTAATATACAAAGCAATTGGAAAAGGGCCTCAAAGGCATTTCAGAGACCTTCACAGGGTCCCCTCCCATCACAGGCCCAGAGGCCTAGGAGGAAAGAATGGTTCCATGGGCAGGGCTGGGCCCTGCTGCCTTACACAACCTTGGATCACCACTCCCTGGACCTGGCTACTCCAGCCATGGCTCAAAGGGGTACAGCTCAGGCCACTACTTTAGAGAGTGCAAGCTGTAAATTTTGGTGGCTTCCATGTGGTATTAAGCCTGCAGCTGCACTGAGTTCAAGAGTTGAGACTTGGGAGCCTCCACCTAGATTTCAGAGGAGGTATGGAAAGGGCTGGGTATCCAGGCAGAAGCTTGCTGCAGGAACAGAGCCCTGAGAGAGAACTGCTACTAGAGTAGTGTTAAGGGGAAATGTGGGGCTGGAGTCCCTACACAGAGTCCCCATTGAGGCACTGCCTAGTGGAGCTATGAGAAGTAGGCCATCATCCTCCAGATCCCAGAATGGTAGATTCACCAACAGCTTGCCCTCTGCCCCTAGAAAAGCCACAGGCTCTCAATGCTAGCCCATGAGAGCAGCTTCAGGGACTGAACCCTGCAATGCCAGAGGGATAGAGCTGCCCAAATCCTTGAGACCCCACTTCTTAAACCAGTATGCCCTGAATTTGGGACGTGGAGTCAAAGGAGATTATCTTGGAGGTTTAAGATTTGATAACTTCCATGCTGGGTTTTGAACTTGAGTGGGCTCTATAGCCCCCCATTTTTTGCCAATTTCACCCTTTTGCAATGATAGTATTTACCCAATGTGTATACCCCGATTGTATCTCGAAGTATCTAACTTTTTTTTTTGATTTTGCAAGTTCATAGGCAAAAGGGACTAACCTTATTTCAGATGAGACTTGGACTTTGAGTTAGTGCTGGAATGAGCTCAGACTTTAGGGATTATTGGGAAGGCATGATGAAATTTGAGAAGAACATGAGATTTAGGAGGGACCAGGGCAGAATGATATTGTTTGGATCTATATCCCCACCCAAATCTCATATTGACATGTAATCTCAGTGTTGGAGGTGGGTCCTAGTGAAAGGTGACTGGATCATGGGTCAGATTTCTCATGGGTGCTTTAGTACCATCCCTCTTGGTACTGTCCTCATGATAGTGAGTGAATTCTTGTGAAACCTGGTTGTTTGAAAGTGTGTAGTCCCCCCACCCCTATTGCTCTCTCCCTTGTTCCTGTCCTGGCTGTGATGTGCCTGCTTCCCCTTCACCTTTCACCATGATTCTAAGTTACCTGAGACCTCCCCAGAAGCCCAGGTGATGCCAGCATCATGCTTCCTATTCAGCCTGCAGAAATGTGAGCCGATTACACTTCCTTTTTAAAAATATTATCAGGTCTCAGATAATTCTTTATGGCAAAGCAAAAATGGATGGATATAGAAAATAACACCTACTAAATTTATTTGTTTGATTTTGTTGTTTTTGTTGTATATTAAAGGCCACTAAGATATTCCCAATACTTGGTAAACAAAAGCCAACAAACAAAAAATGGAATCTTTTAATAAATAAAAATAATTTTTATGCTTGCATCTCTCCTCGGATAAAGAATGCAACATTAAAGCACCTTTTCTAACTTTCATGACCTACAAAATATAGCCACTGGCATCTTCATGCTGCATGTTCATAAAGGTTTTGACTTCCTCGATAGAAAGGTAGTCTGTTAGGACAATTGCTAACATTTCTAAATAAATATAATCATTCTTTATTTCATATGCTACTTATTCAGACATATTTGGAGGCATCAACAGAAGAAGAAGGGACACAAGTCCATGACTTTAAACATTTAGTCTCAAAATCTTTGTACTACCTCCAATTCAGAATACAACCCTGAAAACATCTGCGTCTTTTGCTTCATCACATGTGAGAGGAGATTTGTGAGAACTCACATCTTTCTTATAGCTGCAACAAAATCTAGAGATTCTTTTCTAAGAAGTGTAAAGTGATATACTAATATAAAGGTAAATGGTAGCCCATAGGGTTTAAATTTGTTTTTGCAGTCTTAGAAGTGTGTGTTATTCTATCTGTCTCCCATACTTATCTATATTGGGAATCCTCATTCAGCTCCAGTTCCCATATAACATCTGTGAGCTGGGTGCTTTAGTTGAGCCAAATACAGAAATAACTAGTGGGTCCAGGCAATAGAGAAGCAGTAATATTTCCAGGATATAAAACACCATGGCTAGGAGACAGGTTTCTAGTTTTAGCTCTGCCAGGAATTCCTGATATGGCCTTTACTAGTCACTTGCCTCTTAAGGCCTCTTTCATTAAAAATAGGAAATACATGCATACATATGCTCATAGACACGTAGATACGTGTATACATACATTCATATATAAATGGTTCAGAAAATAATAAAAGTCTTAAACAATATAATCTCAACTTTTCTTACAGTTCAAGAACACTTGAAAAAAATGAATAATATAATAAGTGAGTAATATTCACTTATACATATTGTATTATTATATATTATGTGTTTTATGTTCTCAGGCATACTGCTCATCTTGCTATTTGTATTTAATTTCCCTGAGCTTCAGCATATTATTGAGTAAAATATGGGCCAATAGTTAAAAAGATCTCTAAATTTTCTCCTCACTCCAAACTTTTGAACTTTGTTTATGGCACACATTTCAGACTGTTTCATGTGTTGTGTGTACGTGCATGTATGTGTGCATCTCTCCCTTTGACATTTAGCCCCAAAGTGATGGACCTCAAGTGGGAGCCATTCATTCATTCATTCATATACTTAGTAATTTGACTGTTTATTTTGTGTAAGGCACTGTGGTGAATATAAAAATAAGATAAATGTCTTGCTTCCCTAGACTAACATGTAATAAATAATATACAAATTGCATAGAAATAATAACAACATAAGGTAGAAAATATGTATGAGTAGTGAACAAGAAGTGTGAACTGTTATGGTCATTCAAAGTAGAGATAAAGTGCTCCCAGATGGGGGAGCTTCCAAATGGAAGGTTTCATCAAGAATTAGCTTTTGAACCAAGCCTTGAGGATGGAGAACGACTCATATCAAAATGATTTGTATGTGTACAAGATAACAGAAAAAAGTCAGAGCAGAAGCTCTTACATTCAGAATTTCCCCCTTCTATTGGCAAGTTACATCCTAAGTTGATGTTTATTACAGGCTTCAGAAATTTCTCATCTTTTACTGGTAGTAAATCAAGTGAAAATTCAGTTTACTGGGTTTTTTTCTTCAGGCTCACTTTTCAGAGAACACTATTTTACAGCCTAATTGATTGGTATAGAAAATCTAAATATCAATAGTACTTTAAAGATGACCCTAGTGTCTCTGAATAGGTGCACTTATGCCTTATTGATAAGACTCTCAATAATAAAACTATTTGAATGTGAAACACATCAAAGATTTTAGCTTCTTTCCTGTTTTATTGCCCCAATAGGCAAAAATCCTTATAGTCAACAAAACAAATCTACTTTTGTTTTTTATTGCTTTGTCTTTGAAATTGTGGCCCTTTGTCTTACAACCAATGATGGAGTAGTTGCATATAAAGAAAAGAAATACAATGCTTACTTGCTAGAAATAAACAAGCCGATTTTAGTAAAATAAAACCGACCTGTGTGCTAAGATCTTCAGACTTAATAGCCATTCCAATTCTCTCTGACATTTAAAAATTATAAGGCACAGCAAAAAGAAATTCTTAAATGTCAGAATCCTCATAATTTCTTCAACTTTTGCCACTGAATTCTTAACTCCTCCCGCCACCCCCTCCAAAAAGGAGATCCTTAACTTCTGCCCCCAGCCTATAAGTATAGTGGGGCAGAAGAGATGTTAGAAGAGGTACTATGTGTAAAGTTCTGCTGGTAACAAGGCTGTTCGGACTGACACGCACCACCCAATGCAATCCTCAGGCCAGATCCTCTGACAGAGTCCTTCAGAGTCATTTCAACTGCTTTATTGCACCTATTTTAAAAGTGGAGTCAATGGAAGGAGAAAGTCTGAGAAACTGAGATATCACTATTCCCTTCCCTACATTTCTTTTCCATTAATCCATTAAGGTGACTATTTTTGTCTACTGCTGTGGTGCTGCATTTGTCTTTGATCTAGTGAATTTTGATTCAAAAAGAAGCAGAAATCATATGGTGATTCTAAATGAGACGTCAGAAGCAGGGAATGTAATAGTAGTAATAGGAAGACAGAGGAGGGAAATTAAAATTAGAAAGAAGAAGAATGAAGAGAAGGAGAATGAGAAAAAGAGCAAAGAAGAGATATAATGTTTACTACAGTTCGTAAAGAGAAGACACCCTGGTATCACGTATAAACTGTGACCATAACACAGTGGAGATGGCATTGGTACACATTTTACATGCAAATAACCAGTGGTTGAGGTTCAAGGATGTAAAGAGCTTACCTTCCATCATACAGCTAGCAAGTGGTAGAACTGGGATTCAAAAACCCCACTCTTAGTTTCTCTAAGACAATTTCAATCACTGAGCATATCTGCTTCTCAAAAGCTATGGGAGGAAGATAGCATCTCTAATGAAACTGTATTATGTTTAGAAAAATTTATGTAAGAATTTTATGATCTAAAAATACTAACCCATCCCACAGGGTGTATTGAGTATCTATCAATATGATAATATCTATTAATCAATACTTGCTAGTGTCATTGTCAAAGCACTGAAATAAAGGTAGAGATATTCTCATCTGCTTTTCTCAATATGTTATGTGAACTCCTTTCTTATATATTCCTATTTTAAAAACCACAAAATAAACGAGGCCCTCATTCCTTTCTTTCTTCTATCAAATTTTCATACACATTATTAGCGCTGGGGTGTGTGTGTGTGTGTGAAAAAAACACTGCACTTTATCAATTATTATTGTTGGTTAACGTCTCAGTCAATCCTATTTTCTCAGTTCTACCTTCTGAAGGATCCTGCATCTGTTTTCAGGGTTGTTGCAGTTTATTATTTTTCTTTTTTAAACATTTATTGACTGTCAACAAAAAAGGCTTTATTTTCTACCAGTTTCCATTCCCCTAATTTAGAAATATAATAATTATCATGATGGAGAGTAGTGGTTCATGTTCTACAAAAAGGAGATTTTAAAAAGGAATCCTTATTTTCTAGTCAACAAAACTACCCCATTATTATAACAATATTTTCTCTTAATTTTTAAAATATTATCTAATCAAACAATCTAGAGAACCCTGATTTGAGGGTGACCCTTTATGGTAATGGGGAGATTTTATATTGGCTTGTCAGAAGTAGATGAACTGTATGCTCTATAAATTCTACTGTAATTGTGCCCATTTTCTGATTTTGCTTCAGTTTGGTTGTTAGCTATAAAATTGCTGGTAAGTAATAAAACACAGGTCAAAAGTATTAAACCCTTGTTGCAAATATTACCAAATCATAACAAGGAAATATCATCCGAAAGCCACAATTCCTAGCATTTACCTGTAAAATATGGTTTAAACAGCAGGGCTTTTTTTTTTTCTTCTTCTTGGTTTGGCTTATTAAGATTTTACATTTCTCCCATAACTTGCTATTCAAATGAAAGAAACTGTTTCTGGAGCCCACTTTGGTAGATTCTGCTTGATAATAAATTATCTTTAATTATTAAATATTCATAGAGGGTTTTGGCCATTTTATTTTTGTCTGGCAAGGAATTGCACACCATATAACCATGTGTCTCTAAAGTATAATGAAAGAAGATGAATGCTTGTAATACTCCCTGTGGCTAATCCTTCCTAATCCATTGCCCTTCTTTAAAAAAGAACAATTGTGATCTTATTTATGATGTTTTAAGGTTCCATAGAGCTCTTACAAATGTTCGCTGACTTGTAGTTCTGTATGAGGCTACAGTCCTCATGCATTGTCAAAACAAACATGAGCAAAACAGTAGGGCACAGAGTGGGGCTTGGTCAAAACAGGTAAGAGCAAAGGCAAAAACCTGTATTATAGTGATTATGTTGCCTTTTCTTCTCATTACATATCTCCCATTAGTAAAAGCTTACTCTACCAAATATTTGTTCCACCCTCCTCCTGTGATTTGACATCTCAGTAAATTTACGGCCAGCATTTCTCAACATGCATTTCTAAAGAACAGTTGGTTCAAAGAAATGCTAGCAGATGTTACTTGAAAAAGAGTTGTGAGATCAAATAAGTTTGGAAAATACTAAATTACAGAAAGTTAAACAGGTTTCTTTTCTCAAGGGCATCTCAGGTTTTTTAGTTTGATAATATTCACTGTGAATCCCCACGAAAAGCATATAGATTTGCAAAACTTCCAGAATGCATTTGTCCTTTGAAACTTTTTTTCACAGAATATGCTTATGAGAACAATGTTTCACAGAACCTAATTTGGGAAACACTAAACAAAGTAACTACAAAGTTACTGCTGAGTGCATCTTTAAATATGGAGGCAGGTAGAGGAGTAGATAATTGCAAGGGCTAACTCTTCCTCTAATTCGATTGGCCAAAATGCAAAATGAACTTGAAACTGTCAGAGGATAAACAATTGATACAAAAATGGATATTTTTCATGGAAATACTTACTCCAAAGTGGTATGATACAACATTCTCCTCACATAGATAGAATTAGCTTCATTCTAGCCTCATGAGGTCACACTGGTCACAAAAATCATGGTTTCTGTCTAAACTACCCCCCAAAATAAAGTTCTGTCACTGCAGATATCTAAAAATACAAAAAGCTGGAATGACCAGCTTATAGCAAGGTGGAGGACACTGGGATTTTGGTTAGATCAAATACTTAAAATACCCCTTCCAACTCTGACAGTCTGTGGTTCTAAGAGTATAGCTTATAACAGTCTATCCCTACAGATAATCACCAAGCCACAACTAGTAGTACATGCTTTTCTTAGGGATGATGAAGACAGTGCCAAAATAGGTTATTTCAAAATGGTTTTGTGGTGTTAATGGACTGAATGCTTGGTCTTCCCAAAATTCATATGTTGAAATTCTTTCCCCCAATGGTATGGTTAGAAGGTCAGGCCTTCGGAAAGTAATTAGCATGAAGGTAGTACCATCATAAATGGGATTAGTGCCTTTATAAGAAGAGATGCAAAAGAGATTCTCTGTCACTCTGCAATGTGAGGATACAAGGAGAAAACAGCTATCTGTAAACCAGAAACAGGGCCTTCACCAAGAACCCAACTATGCTAGCACGCTGATCTCAAACTCTCAGTTTCCAGAAATATATGTTTGTTGTTTAAGCCACCCAATCTATGGTAGGTATTCTGTTATAGCAGACTAAACTAACACAAGTGGCCATCACAGTTGTGGGCACTAGAAATTCAAGAGGCATTTACAGAGTGCATCTACCCACACATAGTAGCAAGGAAAAAAGTTTATATATATTTCCCACATCACATAGAAAATCTCAATAATTCTTTGCTCTAGAAATCTGAAACAGCTTCATTTACCTCCACAAATTATAGAATTATATAAGTGGTCTAACTTTATGTACTGCAAATATAGAATTTTATAATAATGTATCACCTTACTACACAAACACATTTATTTTTGAAGGTGAAATAACTATCATCATCTATAATAATCTTATAAAGTGTTACTATTTATTTATTTATTTAATAGTCATACGTTTTCAATGTGAAAATTATCTTTTTAAACTATCTGGTAGGGAGAATGACTTAATCTGGCAGCATCTTCAGTCCTTCAACCATTTCCTGTTTCCCATAACCAGGTCCTAATGTTAAAGCATTCCACAGTCCACACACTCTGCCCAGGGGTGAACCAGGAAAACAAGTTCAATGTTCTGTGTGCTTTAACTGTAGAACAGTATTTCTCTCCATCTAAAAGTCTAAAGCATGACTGGAAGAAATTATTAGGTCATCTCAACCAAATCAATGATGCCTTTCTTCTTTCATATTTCTATTCAAGCTCTATAAATATCCTAATTACATATTTGAGGAGGATTACATTTCCCTAGTTTATCAATCTTCCAAAATGTCCCTTATTCCAGAATCATGTCTTAAAATTCAGCCTCCAAGTTTTTTCTCCTCAAGTCCTAGATAACCTTTATCATCCTGTCACTTACTTTATTTAATGACATAAAGAGATTTAAAAACACACCATACGTATGTATGTGTGTGCATATAGACACCTACTTAAGCTTTCCTACTATCCATGTAAGTGCTAGTAAGGGTGGATTCCTACCAATTTTCTTCTCCAATGGGTGCGTACTATCAGAAAAAAACCTGGAGCTAAGAGTTAGAAGACGTAAATGGGTCCAGTCATTTAACCTCTCTGACTTTTAGCCTCTTCATCCATGACTAATGGATGTGAGCCAGGAGACATAGCTTGAATTACACACTTTCTTAAAAATTTAGTACATATTTTCCTCTTGGATTTGTCCAATTATTTTATTCCTGCAAATATACCCTAGGCACTCTTCTAGACACTTATGGAGGCCCTAGCTCCCTCAGGAGCCAGTGGGTCTTTCAGAACAACACATCATCTTTTTTTTGGTCAGGGAAGAGAGAGAAATTCTAGCAACAGTTCCTAGCACAAGCACCAGTATCAGCATGCCAGAACCAAGTTGTGTTATGTCAGGCTGCCACAACAGATGTTGTGCTTTATTTCTCCTTTAAAGCCTGACTGAATGGGTCTTATCACTCTCCATCAGAAATGTCTAGACTTCATGCCACCTCTCTGCTCCATCCTAACCAAACGCACAGTCTGTATCCAAGTCAGTGGTTCCATACTTGAAACTCACTAGCATAACTCAACTGATGTGAAGATGAAATATTGTCACCATATCCTAACTGACTGCCCCTTTCCTATATAATGACTGGGAATTCAATATTGATCCAATTCAACAAAGATTTATTGAGCCTTTTCTGTAATAAAAGGTAATAATAGCTAACACACTAATTAAGGGCTTATTGTGTGTTGGACATTGTTTCAAGAGCATGTATGTCTCATTTTATTTTCTGAACTACTCTAAGATAGATCCATTATTAACAACCCTATTTTACAGATGATGGAATTGAAGCTCAGAGAGGCTAGTGATGTGGCTAGGTTGTCACAGCTAGGAACTGGATGAGCCAAGATAAGAACGTAGACAACATGACTCTGAAGCCTGTGGTCTTAAACAGTGTGCTATATTTCCTCTTGTGTAAGAGGCCAAAGAGAAAAAAATGAGTAAGACATAGGCAAGAAGACCAAACACATCCAGAAACATAAGCAATGTGGTAATCACCCTTGCAAAGGAAGACAGGCTGTAAAGAAAGTAGTAATTAGTTTTAGAGAATCAGAGACAATAGCTTTTGGGCTAGTTCTTAAGTATGGATTTCAGAGTTTTAGGAGAAGAATCAGTAAGTCCTGGTGATGGGACACAGAAGAGAGATGGGTGTCCAGGATGGCTCTGTGGAGGAGCAGATCTAAGAAGTAGATGTGGAGATTCATTTTAGACAATGTAAGTTCAAGTGAGTGATAAGAAATAGGCAGTGCCCCCCCGCCCCGTCCCACACCTCCCCTCTCCCACAAAAAAAAAGGCCTAGATTTGAAGATAGGAATCACGACTATATTATAGATTTTGAAATTTCCATTACCTAAGTAAGAGGCGTTCACAGATGTGATAAGTTGTCCTAGAAAGAGTAGAAACAAAGAAATAAGGTATTTCTCACCTTTTCTTCCAGGCAGTTACATACTATGATCAGCAGTAGAGTCAAGATAAAAAGGCATAGAACAGGAAGGAGAAGGCGGCCTCTGACATTAGGAATTGATGTCCTGATATTAACATCTGGGCCCTTTTGTTGCTATGAGCTGGCCTAGTACCATCAGCCAAGACTTAGTTTCTCCTGTTGAATACAAAGGGTTTCACAGAACATCAGTATCAGACAAGGCCACTCTTTGATCGTGACAGAACTAGGCAATAAGACTACTCTGTAATCATACCTGAAAAGAAACAAATCAAGAACATTTTCCAAACCATAAATATGACCAAATATCTCACTATCCTAGCTAATACTAGTTACTACTGCTTCTTTACTAAGTATAGTTTTAGTCTCCCCTGCTGTTAAATAAGAATTATGGAAACACCCAGCCATAGAATTGTGCCCACCTATTGACAGTACCCAAACCAGAGCAAACCTTCACTTACTTGGACGCACCCCCAGATAATGCAACTAAACTCTGAATCTCATAAATCCTTTCTAACAACATCTTACTGAATACCACACAGTTCCTGTGGACGTATTTTCCTACATGACAAAGAGAAATAATCACAACTTGGTCAAATACAGGTGTTTTCCTGGTAGTCCTTTGCTGGAGGCCATTGAGAATAAAGAGAACCCTTAGATATATTTTCCTATTTTATCTAATTAAGTAAGAAATTAAAGTATTAAAGACTTGGCTTTGCAACTCCTTTTGACTTGATTTAAAATGGTCAATATGCATTTAGCTAAACAGCCTATTTATTGACAAAGTATCTGTTTGGATGATTATTTCACTGTGAAAGAAAACTAAAAACAGTGAAAGCAGTAGAAAATCTTAGTGTAAATATGACATAACTTCTCAAAATGCTTGTTCAAATTAATACACAAAATTCATTTTTAGTCATTACTGATTTCAAACACTCAAACCCTAACCATAATTTTTAAAATAATAAATTCTTAATAGGTCTATACACAATGAGCTTTAATTTTTTTTGTCAGACAAGTGAAATAAAATTAGTTACGATTAGCATGTCTCGTTTAAATTGTCAGCCATTATTGGTTTCCCTCTGCTAATAATTTACTACTCTATTTTTGTTTCTATCATTATATATGAAAAGGAATATTTACATAAGAAATCTGGGCCAGGCACGGTGGCTCATGCCTGTAATGACAGCATTTTGGGAGGCTGAGGTCAGGAGTTCAAGGCCAACCTGACCAACGTGATGAAATCCGGTTGCTACTAAAAATACAAAAATTAAGCAGGTGTGGTGGCAGCTGCCTGTAATCCCAGCTACTCCGGAGGCTGAGGGAGGAGATTACCTGAGCCTGGGAGGCACAGGTTGCAGTGAGTTGAGATTGAGCCACTGCACTCCAGCCTGGGAGACAAAGTGAGATTCCATCTCAAAAAACAAAAAAGAAAAAAGAAATATAGCAGACCACGAATACTCTGTAAAGAGTTAGAAAAATCCCTTATTTTTCATTGTTTCTTGACATGAGATAATGTAATCGAATGTGACTGATGCAATCTGACAAACCAAGACACAATATGAAATGTCACAGGAAAACGAGGGGAAGCTACTATCTCTTTCCAGACTGGAGAGAAACAAAACATCATGAAACATAAAAACAAAGCCTTTGGAAATGAGCAAATAATACACTTCATGGAGTCTATTCAAATATCTTATATTTAGCCTTTTGGAGATACACTCTATTATGGATATTATATGAAGTTTAAAATTTCTTTTTCTCACTCGAGAGTAGCACAAGATGAGACCATTTTCAGTTTTTAAACCTGTTTAAATACATTGGAACCAGTGCTTTTCAAAAGACCTCTCTTCTGTGGTGTTCATGACTCAAACCTGTGATTTCTTATGGGTCCTAAGGTAATTCTAAATGGACCACACTTCAGCTAAGCTGTTTTTCTGAGACTGTACCCTGCCTCTGAACTGTGCTAAAATAACCTTGCATTATCCTAATTAGGATTATTCACAATACACACATATTGCAAAGGACCATTTTCATTTTCAATTAGTTGAAAAGGATTAGTTGCAGTCATACGCATATGGTCCTGAATGCTATTATTATTAAACTCAATATTTTTTATTGCTGTTAAAATTATACTCCTTGCAAATACAACTTAGCTAATGGAGTAAAAAGATGGTTTCTTCCTGACAAATCACTCTCTTCTAAAGAAAATTGTGAAGATAACAATACATAAACGGAAGAAAACATATGTGTGGTAAAGAGACTGTTTAATCACAAGTAATGGCAAACCTAAAATTAGTTCCAATTAAAAGAGAAATACATGGAAAGCAATCTGAACGTAGCAGATAAAGGGTGGCATGAAGGAGAGATTATTAAGCAGCAGCATGTAACAGGACCCCAGGTGCAGCACTTCCTCATTATACCTATTCTTGAGCAGCAAGGTCCTGAGTAAACGATAAACCACCCCCGCCCCCCCCCAAAAAAAAGAAAGAAAAAGAAAAAAAATACTCCAAGGGATAATTTTACACAGTTCCTACACTTGAGATGAACAAGCACATGTTTTTTGGAAGAAAGACCATAACAACTTGGTTTTTACTTCCAAAATACAGTGGCATGTTAATTGCTTGATCAGCCAAATGAAACTAAATGTAATTAAGACTAGTGTGGGGTTAATTTGATCCATAATTATGTTATATAAAGTAAATGAAAATTGTTTCTTTCCTAAATTGCAATTCATTAAAATTACAGATATTAAAATAAGATACTATAAAATTACATGAAGCATGTACACATTAATAGCCATTAGTAATAGCTTGATATTTCTATCTAAGCAACAGTTTATTAAAATGCCAAAAGGTGATATTTGACCACTCACAGGACTGATTTTTTTACTGTTTTTCTGTACTTCTAAGAAATATTTCTTTTCTTCCCCCCCACCTTTTTTTTTGGCTAATGAAGCAAAGTGTTCTAGTCTTTGTTTTTGCTGTTTTTCAAATGTTTATAATCTGCTAAATAAAAAAATGTACAGATTAATTCTCATTGAACCTTTATTAAAATAAAAACACAGGTATTTCATATTCAAAATGGCATACAGGTATGTACACGTCATAAGATGTCAAATGCAAGTGTTTGGAAAATTTTGTTTTTAAAACCAAATTCTGAATCATTGATTAAAATTATACTATATGTTATATTTACATAATGTTTTGGTTCTAAGATGATAAAACAGAATTGGACATAAAAACATTAACTTAAGAAAAATGAAAGGAAGTATCATTTATTGAGTGCTGTTTTGAGCATTGTGCTATGTACTATGAATAACCTATTTTTATTTCTTTGTGAAGTTGGTATTGTCCCCTTTTATAGATGAGAGAACTGAGGCTCAGAGAGATTTAAGGAGCTTCCCTGAAGTCATGGAGCTACTTGTGCCATTTACTGTGAGGTGGTGGAGGAGTTCTTTTCTCTTAGACAGTATGTCAAAACAGAGAGAAATCAATTTTTTTGTCTGATACAACAACGTAGTATTTTAATTCCAACCTTACATTCTTATTCACTGAAGATAATGTGTTTATTTCTGTGAAAATAAAAAACAGAATGTCATAGCATATTATCTCTGTGCCCATTCACGTGACATTAAATACACGTTACCCAAATAATCCTATTATTCTGAGTTCCTGAACTTATCTACAGGGCCTACTTAGTGGTGAAGAAAGAAATACAAATGGCCAGTGAAACTATCTTATTGAATAGTAATAAACACCTTACATGGGATTGCACTGAGTACACATAGAAAGGCCTGTTTTTTAGGGTAAGAACAGAAAGCATAGGCAGATTATTATACTATTGAATTGGAGAGAAAATATTGAGCGAGAGCTAGGAGAAAGGATTGCAAAACCTAGATTCTGTTGAAAAGCACTGGCCTCCCTGTGTGTGATAATGTTTTTTACTTTTAATCATTTCAGCCTTGAGGAAAGAAGTGATGACTTGAAAATTTGATATTATCATAAAGAAAAAGCATTTACAATAGAATGTGGGTACAACACTGAGCAAGAGCAGACTATCAGTTACAGAACCAGAGAGATTCAAACCAAGTCTAACTGAAACTTCAGTATACCACAATATATTTATTTTAAGCAAGTTATATACATAACCTTGAGAATCTTACTTTCTTTGCACAATAAACTGTCACTATATTACTATTAAAAGTAGTATGCAAATATTAACAAACTATTTTCTGTAATTGATTGTACTTCACTAATGAAAAACATCCCGAAATTTTTTGGAAATCACCTGCATTTCTCTTTAAGTTGAAGCCATGTTTCATACAAAAAAAAAATTAAACAAATAAAACATACTTAAAAGGCTGCCAGAACACATTATTTACAGTAAGCATGTATGCTTAACAAACCAAATATTTAATACTTCATACATGAAAAATGGGCAGACATCACAGTTATTAGTATTCCAGGTGAGGTAGAACATGCAAATTTACTCAGCCATTGAAGAATGAGTCATATGCTATTTAATATAATAAAATAGTTTATGTATATTAAACAGTGAAATCACAATAGAAAAAAAAATGGATTTGATTCAGATGTTGAGCTGCTATGTAAACCAATTATCTATCCGGAGGGAAACAGCTCTGTCTACAACTACTTAGGCTCTAGGGCCTATTACAAACCCTGGAGTGGGCTGTTGTTTCTGTTCTCCAGGGAATTTACCACGTCACACTAGAAATAGCTGACAATAATTAGAAAGCCTGCTTCTGCCAGTATTGCACACATTTTTAATACCTTCCTAAGTATTATGGGAGATAATACACAAGGTCTTTAGAATTCTAGTCATGCCACCCAAGCCATGGAAAGGACAACTAGACAATAGCCCCAAACTGGACTGTGACAGGCTAATTATTGTGGCTTCATTATAAAACCTCTTTTTACATAGGTCACCTGGGAAGTGTAATTAAAAATGCATTATTGGGGTATTTTTTATTGAAGCAATTAAATTAAAAAGCCAAAAAAATAATTATATGAGGAGCAAATAATAATGTTGGTCAACAGCGTTTATCTAAGAAAGAGAGAACACGTTAGTGGTTCATTAGCAGTAAATGTGTTAACGGGAATCTGTTTGAAAAATGAGCCATAGAATGGCTTTTAAATACGCAGATTAAAGGATTTATAATGTCAAGTTTAACACAGAAATTACAGATAGTATTACATAGCTATGAGTAATAGCACCTTTAATCTGACTTAGTAAAATGATTTACATCATACTTTGTGCTGCTTCAATTGTATGAGTATTACATGTGCTACATCTCAGCTAGATAAGTTGCCTTATATTTTTTTAATACACTTATGGATCTGTTCTAATTACATGGTACATCTAAATAATTAGATGTTAAAATATGTATCTTCCAGGGCAGAATTTTTGTCTTGGATATTCGTTCTATGTAAAGATACTGGAATATGACATCAATTATTTAGGAAAAATTTTATAAAGCTGTAAATATATCACATCAAACTATTGTCTCAAAACTCTACTGATATTTCTCTGCATCATCATTGTCATTATCACCATTACCACTATAGTGATCATAATCACTAATAATTAATGAATGTTTATTACTTGCAAGGAACTAAACTTTCCATATTGTATAGACTTTTACTTTTGATTCTCTAAATAACCTTAAGGGATTAATATTTTATCTTCATTTTTAAATAAAGTTAATCAATTATGTATAAATAATATAGCTAGGTAATGTATTATCTGTTTATCTATAAAATGCAAACTCTTCTTCAATAGACTATCCTATGGTAGCAATAATTTTTACTTTTATTCTTCTGGAAATCTTCCATACGTTAAGACTACTTATTTTTACTGAGTATTTTTCAGATAAATAAAAGAGAGATAAACAGCTACTATGTCAGAATTTCACATGATATTGCTTTGTTCACTTTGGGTAGAAAATCATATTCAGAGAGGTAGAGAAACATCAATTATAGAAAGCTGTGAATGCCAGGGTGAATAAATAAGTAGATGAGTAGGTAAAAGACAGAACTTGAAAACATAAGTTTATTGTTATATATGGCAATCTTGATTCAAGATAAATATTTTTATGGTTGACAGAAAAAAGTGTTCTATTTATTTTCTATCTTAAGACTGAGTGGTGGTCATGAAGTAGTTATTGGCTAGTGACTCTACATTATATCCTGACATGAGTAATTTAATTAATAGTTGTAGTATTGTTATGCTAGATTAGAATTTTTATTAGTGCTAATATTTTTCATATCAGCAGCTTCCATTCTTGAATATCAACTGTAAACCAGGCCTTATGCTAAAGACTTTACATGCACTATCTCTAAGTGTCCACACATCGCTGAAGGAAATTATTCTCACTTTAGAGATGAGAAACTTGTAGTTTAAGAGGTCAAGTGACTTTTCCAAAGTCTCATTGCTGACAAAATTGAGAAGCTCAGATTTGAGCCCTGTCTATCCAACTCCAAATGAATGCATTTTCCAGTATTACACTTTGATTAGGGAAGAGTTTACAGAAGAAATGAAAAAAAAGTTGGATTTTTTTCTTTTTCACATGTTGTAAATCTTCCTTAACCCCAAATTTAAATTCTTTCAAAATTTATAAAGCTCAAGTAACCAAAACCATTTTCTGAGTACTGTGTTTTGATAATTAAGACTTATCAAGATAGCTATAACATATGATTGTGAGTTCTTAAAGAAAAAAATAGATGATTAAGAATCACTGTGCATTCAGATTTAAGAATATGTCTTTACAGTATACTTATTTAAAATTAGAAATCAAAAAACCTATGTGTGATATGCATATGTTCTTCATGCAATATTGCTATTCATGATATTGCTATTCACGCAATTCAGTACTCCATGTCCTCAATATTGTATACATGGAAAGATGCTTATTTATCATTTGTCAAATATTACATCATAAACATGGAACTTCTACTGTGAGTGTGTATTTTAGACAGCATGTTAGCTTTTTATTGTACTATGTTCTAATAGTAAATTTATTGTTTATTATAGTTGCTGCTCTAAAGTTTGTAAAACTAATCGCGTATATTGCTTGTCAGAATGTTACATGCTAATTGAATCAAAAGAGGGAACTACTATTTACTAGAAAAGCCCTCTTTAGATTTTTTCTCTGGAAACTTCAAACTAATGTCTATGTGTTGGAGTAGGATGATCTATAAAGTAGATCAGGGTCTAGGAAAGTAAATACAGTAATGTTAGACTTTTGAAACATATGGTAAAAAATAGCTTATATTATAATGAAAGAGAATTAAAAAGCTTGTTCCCCTTAAGATAAATAGCTGGTATTTTTAAAATCAGGTAACTGAATAAACTTTGAATCAGTACATTCTCCAAGTATCTAACTCCTCTTTACTAAGCTGTTTCAGCCTGCTCTAACCCACCTAGAAAAAATATACCATTGCTTTAGATAGTCACAGATGGCATGGATGTTCAAAGAAGAGTACTCAATGCATGAATCGCTATAGGAAGCTCAAAATTAATTGTAGAAAACATTTTTCAAGGATTTATACCAAAATCAGAAATATACAAAAGTTAAGGTGATTTGTTTATAACATATATCACCCCACTCATCTGTCACCAGTGTTTGGTCTTATGCTAATATTCATACACACATCCCAGAACCTACTCAGTACATCAAACTGTGCATAAAAGGAACTGAAGTTAGCATAACATTTTTTGAAGCAGCCTAACACCTTGTCCCATTCATTTACTGTATTTATTTTTCATTAAAGTACGGGATCATTTCTGATCACTCCTTTAACATCTCATCTTCATTTCTGCAACTTCTCTTTTTGACTTCTAAAAAAAAAAAAAAAAACTGAGACTCAGAAAGGTTAAATAATTTGAATAGAGCCACACAGTTCGTAAGAAGTACAGCTGGGATGTAAAACTAGGTTTATTTGAGCCTAAATCCTTGTTCTTTTTCATTATGTCTTACTGCCTCAACTAGATTTCAGAGAAACTATCTCGTTTCTCGTACTCTTAGGCAGACACACTGGTAACAGATCCCACTACTTAGAATCCACTTTACAGCCAATACTGATTAGGAGAGGTTATTGCATTGCCCAAGCTCAATTTTCTGCCCAGAAGGTGAACTAAACTAATTCACCTAATAAGTCTTACTGAATTCCACAGTAATATTTGAGATGTCCAGGCTGAATCTAGGACTTTATAATTCTTACAACCTTGGTGGGTCAAAGTTAAGATAACATTCACTAAAAATAAAAATTAAAAAAAAAAAAA
>NW_016107325.1:7651875-7673834 GCF_001604975.1 Cebus imitator
AAAAAAAAAAAAAAACATCATTTTAAAGCAACACAAAGATTTTATCTGACAAGAGATAGAGATTTCAGGGCAGATCAGTTCTGAGAAACTCACCCAAAAGGTTCTCTAAAGATGAAATAGAATCCAAAAACCTTCTTTGGGAATGGAAACTAGAACTCCTCCAGGTGCTAGATTATAAATACTATCTACGTATGAGACCAAGAGAACTTTGGAGGAAATACATCTCCTCTGTGAGGCACAAAGGTATTGAAGGGATGTCATGATATTTACTGAACAGGTTTAAGAATTGTAAAGGTTAGAAGTTGATGGATCTTTTCTCATAAGAGATCTATGAGTCCTCAGACAGAGTGGAACTTCATCAAAGCTCAGAATGTAAAGTAAGGCAGAAAATTAAGACAAAAAACTGTCTTTCCTCCTCGAGTCCAGCACCTTGATTTTGAAAGGCCATTTTAAAGAGTGTCTTTTTATTTTTATTTTTTCCAACACATGTCCTATAGAAAAGCAAGTGATTGAAAGTTTTTTAAATGTGAATTATTTGTGTTAGATTTTCTTGGTATAAATTCTATAATCTACAAACAATGATGAATATACTTCCTTCTTACACTAAGTTTATACATGTTTCCGTGTATTATCATGTTTACTGTAATGGCAATTCATTTAAAATTACATGAAACAATGAAAACAGTGAATTTGAACACCATTTAGAAGAAAGGACTTGAGAAAAAGAGGCCACAAGGAAAGTGAACAGCTAAAATGTGATCACGTACTGTGATGATGATGGCTAGGACTAGGGCAACAGCTACAGCAATCACAAAGAATATTTCTGAGAGGTTAAAGAATTGTGTGGTCTCATTGATGTGAGGAAATCATGATAAATTTATCAAAAATCAAATCTGCATTATAACACCAGAATAACCAGAAAAATTATCATATTTTAAAAATATGTATTAATATATTCACTTAAGGTAAAAGAAGTTGACTAAAATTATTAGTTTACAAAGAGTTTCAAAAGATTACTGACAGTAATAAAGAAAAATTAACAGCTATTAGTTTTAAATGTTCTTCTGAATCTCCATGCATGGATATTTAACAGTATTATCAAAATAATTCTTAATATTTCATGTTCATATTACTTTTCTGGTTTCAAAGTGACTTTACATATTTTGCCACACTTGATGCTCACAATAATTTTGTAAAATAAATAATAGCAGAGATATTCCGCATTCCTAGCTTTTAGGAAGGTCAACACCATCACTTACATTATTGTTGTTCATGTTTTCATCAATCATTTTATTGCTCAGTTCTATGGTTTCTATGTGAACAGAAATATATTTTCAATATATATTGAAAATATATTAGATTTATTTTACTGAATGTGGCCTATTATCCACAATGCACAGATATTAAATGTCATTCCATTAAGTTACATTATTTTTTATCTATGAAGTTTTTTTGAACGTTGATATTCTATATGATGATATATACATTAACTTATTGAGAGCTTTCTTCTTTTAAAAATGACACATATTTGAGGTGAAGGATATGTTCATTAGCCTTATTTGATTATTCCACAATGTACATATGTATCAAAACATAATTTTGTACACCACAAATATAAGCAATTATTTGCTAATAAAAAACTTTTTTAAAAGTTATACAGATCAAATTTTATTCTGTAGTAAAAGAGAAGTCATAAAAATATTTTTTAGTATGGCAAAGCTAACATCAGATTTAAATTTTAAAATATACCTAGCATTAACATGGAAATGGAATTAGAGAAAAGTGAAATTAGAAGCAAAGAGACTAGCTAAAGACTGCGCTCAAGATTGCGTGAGAAATGTGGGATGTATGGATGTGACAGTTGTGAGGATGTGTTGAGGAAATATTCAAAAACTATTTAGAAAATAAAAATGACAAGATTGGTGACATATTTAATATGCATAGCGAGGAAGAGAAAGAGATCGAGAAAGACTTACTGGTTTTCTGACTTGAGGTATCCAGTGAACCCATGGTTCTTTACTTGGATTGAGAATGCAGGGAAAGAGACAGTCTTGCCTAGGGAGAAGGAGAGTGTGGACAGTGGATTTGTTTGAGACTTGTGGAGTTTGAAATGTCTCTTGGACATGTAGGTGCTCTAGACCAACACCTCTTATATTTGAATGTGCATATGAATCATTTGGGGATCTTGCTAAAAGGCAGGTCTTGATTTAGAAGCTCTGTAGTGGACCTCAAGGTTTTTCATTTTTAATAAGCTCCCAGGTGAAGCCAATGTCATTGATTCTGCAGAGCACACTGTGTGTGACATCTTTCACCTAAATGCCAACAGGATACCTGCTGATGCTAAGGTAGGTTTGCAGAAGGAAAAATAATAATAATAAAGAAAAAGAAAACAAGAGAAAGAATTGGGGCAGGTAGAGCAGAAAGAATGAAGATCCTGTGAGAAAGATGAGAAGAAAGATGAAGTAGGGAGAAAAGAGGTGCTGATAAGTATCAGCGTGTCAGCAAAAATCACCTTTGTTGCATTTTAGTAACACCTATACCAAAGGATTCCTAGCCCTCCTCTGTCTAGAAAATATTATCAAGTCATTTTTAAAACTTGTTAAAGCCTGCCACAGCATAGGTATCAAAGAGCCAATGTGAGCAAGAGAGATGTGAAGCCTATTCTTCAGAACTCAAAGCTTTTATTTTATTTACCCAATGAAATGAATGCTACAGAAGCATATGCTTGGTACATTTACAACAAGGTAATCAATGCCTAATTAAGAGTAATATTATAATCAAAATAATTTTTTTTAATTGCCAGATTAAATAGGGAAATTGAAGAAAGCTACTTCTCATACTAGAGAATTTTAGTTTTTAGCTTAGTTTGTTTGGTTTTGTTTTGTTTTCAAAACTAGGCTACACTTTCACTGGCTTAGTAGTTTTTAGTGGGGTCCTGCCAAAAACATGGTAACCTTCATGACCTCTCCAGGCATTTCCAACCCTGGAATTCTTTGGCTGTTTGCTACTCTGTTTCTCCTTTTATCTGTCCAGGCTTCACTTGTCTTTTTCTATTGCATTCAACTAAAGAAATACTAAGCATACTACATTTTTGTAAGTTAATAACGATTATTTATTTTCATTTAATTATTTTTATCAAAGTGTTAAGTATATCTTTTAAAGAGAAAATAACAAATGCCCACAGATATGTCTCACTTTAAGAAGCATGCACTGATCTATATTGTGCCTGTCTAATCATCTAACCACATCATAGACAAGGAAATTAGTAGGTTAATAGGAGAAAATGACCATCTATCAGGAGGGAATCAATAGTATGTTATTTTCAGCATTATCTTATTCGGGTAATTTTTTCCTGTGAAATATTTTTTCTGGTGTTAAATTATGCCACAAGTATAATTTTTACAAGGAAAAATATATATAAGGTAACTAACCTAGAAAAGAAGTCCATACTAAAATGTAATTATGATTACTGAGACATTCTAGCAAAGTTATAAATAATTATTCCAATTTTTTATTCAGATATCTCAAAGTGTTTTAATATTTCACAATAATTAACTCATTAGTCCTTATATTCTTTCCGTGGTGTAGGTAAATAATCTGATTAATTTTATTTTGCCGATGTTATTTTCTTTATAAAGAAAGAAAAATGATTAACATAAAATGACTTGCTACACTGTTGTGTTTGAAGGAGGGGAACTAACAAATCTTGACTCTTTAGTCATCACCAAGACCATTTTACTATCAAGATTCAGTGAATAAATTTCTGAGAAGTGATATTGACTGACAGCTTTTTGTTGTTCTTATTGTTTAAGCAGACCACGCTGTCAGCAATATTTCGTTCATAACTCGTTTATTGGACTTTTTTCTAGGTCGTCCCATTACCAAATTTTTCTCCTTGGGCATTCTTCCCAGTTGAGCATTTTCCCTTAGTGTTATCACAAATTGAATGCTTCCTTCAAGGATGGGTATCTTATCACGTAATATCAAATTTTATTCCATATTGGCTAATTTTACTTTAAAGTTAAATTGTTTGTTCTGCCCAGGGGTCACTAAATTGAATACTGTCATTTTTACTCCCTTTCTGACTTTTGTGTGTGTGAAAATCATCGTGGTTAGATTTAAGAAGGAGTCATCTACCCCAAACCATTTGTCTATGAGATGTATCCCCAGAGTATCACCTATTAGCAAGACAAATTTGATTTTTTTAAGTTGTAATAATCTAATTACTTCTTCATTTGCAAAATTTACTCTCTACTTTTCTTAGGTTTTTTTTTTTAATATGGTGTCTAGAGAAGAGTTATCAATGAATTTAACTTTTAGCCAAATAGGTCTTTTTTTTTTTCTGTTCTTAGAGCAAACCTTTCTAAAGCTTTAGCTATCAAGTATAATGATTAATTACACCTAATGATTTAATTGTAAAGATAAAGAAACATGGTAATGAAAATATGGAAGAGAAAGTTTGTGTGAGCATATATATAGGGACTGAATTCAATTAAGAAAGGAAAAAGGATCAGAAGATATGATTTAAAAAGCAATAATAATTTGGCATTTCTAATTACCATGGAGTGGAATACTGGAAAGGCCAGGTGAAATATCATTTCCTCCTCTTCAGGTCACAGGGAATATGGGAAATTATCAGGAGGCCGAATCTAGTAGCTTCTTTTTGAGGGTTGGGATGAGATGTGGGGAGAATGCAGTAGGCTCCTGTATTATATTTTTAAAAGTAAGTTTAAAAGTACTATCCATCATTTTCAGCAAACTAGCTCAAGAACAGAAAACCATGTTTCATTCATAAGTGGGAGTTGAACAATGAGATCACATGGACACAGGGAGGGGAACATCATACACCGGGGTCTTGTAGTGGGGGGTCTAAGGGATTGATAGCATTAGGAGAAATACCTAATGTAGATTACAGATTGATGGGTGCAGCAAACCACCATGATACATGTATACTTATGTAAAAACCTGCAAGTTCTGCACATCTATTCCAGAACTTAAAGTATAATTTGAAAAACAGGGGGAAAAAAAGAACAACAGTTTAAACAAGGAAAAAAGTGCTATGTATATTGGGCTTCATCTGCTGTTACATCAATTACTTCAGCCATTAGAAGTTTATGTCTTAATGAACTACAGTCAAGGATAAAGAGAACAGACTCCCACCGATCATGTTTCTATAGTTCTTTCTAATAAGTATTCAACTATACCATACACTTACCTGTGTGTGGGTGTATACAAATATGGTAGTTCATCAATGCCAAACAGCAATTCATTTCTTGCCTATACCATTACAGGTTGTGATGTTTAATTTTATGTTTCAGGTTGGCTAGACTGTGATATCCAGTTGTCTGTTCTAGGTGTTACCGTGAAGGTATTTTTTAGATGTGATTAACATTTAAATAAGTAGACTTTGAGTAAAACAGATTGTTCTCCATAACATGGGCAGGGCTCTTCCAATCAGTTGAAGACCTTTAGAGCAAAGAGAGTTTCCAGCCTCCTATCCTGGGGAATTCAGAATTCAAGGCTGCAACATTAACCCATACCTTAGTCTCCAGCCTATCCATCTGCCCTATGGATTTCAGACTTACCAGCTGCTACAACTGTGTGAGCCAATTTTTAAAAATCAGTCACTTTCTCTCTCCCTCTCTCTTTTTTTTCTCCCCTGTTTCTATGGAGAATCCTCACTAATACACATAATCAAAGAATGATTTTAGTGTCACTATGCAATTTACATTCACCTCTAGATTGTTTCACTGTAGATGAGAAGAGGAGTAATAGTCTATGTTCATTGCTCTGTGTCAGATAACATGAACAGAATCATTTCAAAATAATTTGTACACAGACACTGTTTTTACTGGCATCCTCTAAGACTAGATCCTTATCTAATGCCGAAATTACCTACATATCTTCTCCCTTCTACTACATATATCAACAGGCGATTCTAATAGTGACATAAATCTAAAAGGTCTGTAATATCTAAATGCAATAATAAGTTCTGACTTGCTCCCTGCCTAGCACCAAAAGCTCTTCACAGTTCCGTCTGCACAATTTGCTGTCTCCTAAATTCCTAAGACCAATTTTACAATCTAGTCAGACCAGATTCTTTATTGTCTCCAAAGATATCGAGCTCATTTGTGTCTTTTCCTTATTTCTACCCCACCCCCCTTTTTTTTCTTACTGTCTCACTGTAATGGTGATACACGGCTCCTCGGGCTACCTAAACCCTATCTGCTATTTAAAACCTAGCCTCTGGTTCATATATGCCTGAGAATTCCCAGACTATTCTAGTTTGAAATGAAGACCTCCTTATTTGAATGTTGTAACATGTTATAGACTGTCATAATCTCATGAAGTCATGGATTTTTTAAAGGATATCAGAAGTCATCAATTCCAGCCATGATCAAATTCATGAAGTATCTTTACCACATTCTCAGCAGTGGTCTTTCACTCCCTCCTCCACGCTTCCAGTGATGAAGAATTCACTACCTCCTGCCCATTCTATTTTTATGAACAGCTCTAAATACTAGAAAAGTATTTCCATAAACCATATTTCTACATTGAGAGAAACATTCAGGGAATGAAATGTTTTCAGTGAGACAGAATTTACAACATAGTATGTCAACATATAAACCACCATAGTACATAAAAATTATTATCTGAGAGTAAATAGTAAATTTTGTCCAAAAATAGCAATTGGAACAATTTATATAGTGAGGAATTTGTCTCCTTTTTACTATTTTAAAATCATTTAATGACTTCTAACTATACTGCAGTCTGGCCACAATAATATGCTCATCTGGACAGATTTTTTTTTTAATTAATCGCATGCTACTTTACATCTGCCCTTGTCTTCAGTGTCTACCAAACTAGATTAAATCTCCTTCAGGTCAGACACTGTCTTAGAGCCTTCGCTTTTCTCTTTGCAGCTAGGTCGATGTAAGGAACATCAGTTACTCTCTAGTAATTACTGAATTAAATTTAAAAACTGACTTAAGTAAGCAAAATGTACACAGCAGAAAACACACTTAAGGTCCTTTGTAGAATATTAAGATGAAGCATAGATAAAATATCCCTTGACATTTTATTTGCTGTATTCCCCTTAAAAATATATACCTATCAATAAATGGTGCAGTTCTTTATTCAAGAAAAAAACGTGGTCTTCTTTTCTTCTTAACTGAAAATATGTTTTTGGAATGAAATTGATAGATTTAGATAACAGTAAAAATATTGTATGAAAATCTTGAAGTAAAATCATAAAACAAGCCTACTTAGCTATCTATTTTCAAATTAAGAGGCAGCAAGAACTGAATCCTTGGTTTCAATCTGTAACCTTAAATGTAAGTGGTTCCTGTGTAGTCACCTCTTGATTCTATCCTCTAGTGCATTGCTTTATAAATAAACCTGATTCTAGTGCCCCTGGTTTTGCAGAACATTGTATAACATGCACATTAAGGATGTTTTTGCTTATTATTTGTTTTCATCCTCTCTTGTGTATCAGAAGGAAATTGAGGGAATCATTCTTTGTACATCTTCTTTTCCCTCTGATAATCTTGCAGGTTGATTGGTTAAAAAGAGAAAGACATAGAATACATAGAAAATTGTTTTAAAATTGCCTAGTTGAAAAATATTCTAAAAGAATAAAACCAGTTTCACTGTACCAGACAAAGAAAAGAATAACTAAAGGAATAACAGCCAGGATGATTGACAAGATGACCTACTGGATTATTGTTCCCATCTCTAATTTTAGTTTATCAAGGGGATTTTTCATACTGCAATTAAAAAAAATCTATGTGTTAAACATTTTTTTATTTTATGTACAGCTATATAAATGTTTCTCAAAATGTCCACCAACAATATTTCTGCCAATATAGCCAATCAAGTTTTGTTCTTTAGTAGTCTCCAAGGAAACCACTACAGTTTCAGCAATGGACAGCACAGAATGGAAAGAAAACAGAAAGGGTAACCAACCCCCCACATCTCAATGTTTTTAAAAATGCATTATTTTGTCATTATTTAATTTAATCAAGAAAGCTGGATATGTGCAATTTTTTTATATGAAGACCACCTCAAAACTTACTAGGCTTCCTGTAGGGGATCACACTATTTAATTTTATAAGTTTTTGTTTTCAAAGAAAAGGGATATTGCAGAAAAGTCTTAGCCTGTTTGCTCAGATATGAAAAATGATGGTCTTTTGTTTTTTTACAAGTATATTCTGACAGTTTTGCTTATATCCACCTCTTCTCAGTCACATTCTTTTTTCAATTCCACTATTCAGCAGCATAACTACCATTTTCTTTTCTAGAGAATTCATCACTTTGTAATTGTATCTCCTAAACTGACACTTTAGATCTGCTGGTATAACCAAAGTCTTATGTTTTTATTCTCTTATTTGACTCTAAGTTCATAATCCCATCTCTCAGTAGATTCCCTAAATTCTGGGAGGAAAGCAGTTGCCCAGCATTTCCAAAGACAAAAATGAATATCTTCCTACTAAAATCCCAAGTACACACACAAGGAGATGAGAAAGTTGATCCTCCTAGACGTCCTGTCAGGAAGCACAAGCAGGCCTTGTGTATTCTTGCTATCATCCAATATTCAGTCGTTCCTATGTTATGTGTGTGTATATGTATAGCTGTGTGTGCTTGTGTGAGTGTGTACCTGTGCTGTGAAGCATAGAAAGTGACATAAGCAGATAGAGGACAAGTACAAAGAGACTTCAAATGGGATCATCATTGCACCTTTCCATATTCTCAATGGCATGTAATTGTGGTAGCTGCAGTGGCAATCCCTTTTGATCTTCCCTGCTCTGTACCAGGTGAGTACTTACAACAGAGCAGCCATAAAGCAGCACCACCTCCTTTTCTACAAATGCAGCAAGGAAAAGGCCACACCCCTTATCCCACCTTATGAGAGCAGTACCTGAAAAGAAGTTTTTTTTTGACTCTCTGGACCTTCCTCCGGTGAGAGCCAGGAACAAAAATAACCTCCTGTAGCAGCAGCAGTTGCAGGGGGAACTTAGGAGGTCCTCAAACTCTTTTTCTTACTGTTTTCCCACTAAGCAGGCCAAGTAATGGAAAAGGGGCAATAGCACAGAAATCTAAAACCTCAGAGTTCTTCCCAGAACACCAGAGGAGGAAATCCTAAGAAAGAGAGGCTGGGGATAGGATCACTGAAATGATGCAGCTGGAGAAAGGAACTTTGTGGATTAAGTATGTATGTATTAAGTACTGAGATTACTCCCAAGCTGAGCTGTACAAGAATGAAAGCAAAGGGCATCAATGCAGCAACCGCTTAAAAACTAAATTACCCAGTAAAACACTGCACAAGTTCCAGACTCACCCCTGGGTGATGTATAATCAGGGAAGACCAGAATAGCTCTATACAGATTTTGGAAAGTAATATGACATTGGAACCATAGCCCAGAGAAGAAAGGTCATGGACTTGAAGTCTATACCTCACTGAATTGACTACTTACTTAAAGAGAGAGAGAGAGAGAGAGAAAGAGAGAGAGAGAGAGGAACTAAAGTTCTCCAGATGTTAACAAGACCCAGATTATTATAATAAAATAGAATTCCCTCTTTAAAATTTTCAGGACACAATCCAAAATTACTCAATGTACATAAAACCATGAAAACCTAAACAATTTTTAAGAAAAAACAGAATCAACAAATGTCAACCCCAAGATGACTCATATATTGAAATTCACAGACACAGAATTTAGAGCAACCTTTGTAACAATGATGTAAGAAGCAAGATAATATACTCTTGAAGCAAACGGAAAAAATAAAAGTTCTCAGCAAGGAAATGGAAGCTATTTAACAAAACCAAATAGAAATTTTAGAAGTAGAAAATATGATCTAAAAAATTACAAACTCACCAAGGAGTTCAATAGTAGAATTGAAAAAATTTAGGGCACTTACAGATAGAACAATAAAAATTATCCATTTTGAAACATATAAAGAAAAAGTTTTGAAAAGAGTTTATAAAAGGGACCAGAGCCTTAGGGATAAGAGCATATCAAAGCCTCACATTCATATCAGAAATGTCTCAGATGAAAAGGAGAAATATATTTGTAGAGAAAATATGTATGAATAAATCATGACAAAAAATTTTCCAAATTTGGTGAAAGAGAAATTTACAAATTATATGAGATTAGTAAACTCTAAACCCCAAACAGGATACGTTAAAAAAAAAAAAGAAACATCAAAACAAGCAAACAAACAAAAGTTAATTCAGACTTAAGGGGAAAGGAAAACACAATTCCACAAAATGGAAGTGTAAATAGCTGCAGGTGTCTCACCGGAAACCATGGAGGCCATAAGACAATGGAACAGCATTTAGAAAGTGATGAAATGAAAAAGACACTGTCAATTCAGAGTCTTATATCCAATTAAAATATCCTTTACAAAGTAAAACAAAATAAAATATTTTAGGGGTGAAGGAAAATGAAAAGAATTTGTCACCAGTAGAGCTGCTTTAAAAGAAATGCTAAAAGAAGTTCTTCAAGTGGAAAGGAAATAGAGACACATCTAAAACATCAGGATTGAAGCAAGAGAGACAGGAAGGGCAAATATCTGGTTAAATAAAATATACATGATAGTCAGAGTATATTTCCTTATGCCAGTGATATTTGGTCAAAACCTTGAATGAAGTAAAGGTGTGAACTGTGTAGATATCTGGACGAAGCACTCTCCAAGCAGAGAGAATAATCACAGAGATGGACTTAGTTGAAACGCCTTTGTGGAAAATACAAAGAGACCAGTGGGAAAAGTGGAAACGTGGTCGGAAAAAAATTAGAAGTAACCATGAGATTTTCTCAGTAAGTTAGACTATTTGTTCAATAGACAGAAACTTTTGAGTCCACATAGAATGTTGGATTTTGTTCTAAGTAGAAGGAGCATTTGAAAGGTATTGCATAGGGAGGGACATGATTTAATTTACATTTCAAATATACCCCTCTGATTGCTATATGATGAACAGACTGCAGAGGGGCAAGACTGAAAGCAGGGAGTATTATAGAAGTTTAGGCAAGGATGACAGAGGAGTGGATCAGGTGTGTAGTGTCAGTGTGGTCGGTTTGAGATACGTTTTGAAATTTGACGTGACAGGGTTTAGTTATAGATTAAATTATGAGTGGGAAAAAAATCTAAGAATTGGCTTTACATGTTTGGCCTACATAATAAAGCCAAAAAAAGTTTAGACAGAGAAGATTTTGGGCGAAGTATCAAGAATTTAGATTTAGAGATACAAGTTTGGGATGCTCCTTGGACATCCAGGTGTAGATGTCACATAGACCATTGGATATATGAGTTTGAAGTTTAGGAAATAGATTAGGTAAGGGACATAAATTTGGAAATTATTATCATATAGCAAGAATTTAGAGCAAAGGGTAAAATCTCCCAGCAATTGATTATAAATTGAAAATTCCGAGTCTTTGCTTTAGAAGTGTAAGTTAGAGGAAGTAATAGCCAACTTGCTACTTGGTTACAGATGTTTTCAATATGTCAGAAAGTAGTCAATTAAAACATTGAACAACAACAGTAATAGGATAGCTAGCAAACCCTATAGGAAGAGACGAAATGTGAGGTCTAAAGTAACAACGTGTTAGAACAGAGTAAGTTGTTGACATAGAAACATAGAATGAACCCTTAATATCATTGTAACAGCCTCAAATCAGCTTAGAAGCTGTCTTCAGGCCTTGTCCAGGAATACCAGGAAGACCAGCTTTCATAAGGCACTCACCAATCACAGCACTATATAGAAGGAATGAAGTGAAGCACTTTTCAATACGTTAGTTAATCACAACAGTTCTTCAGGTAAAGTTATTTCTACCTAGGTAACAAAGCCAGATTCATTGAGCTACGTGACTTGCCCAACATTGCATAAAAATAATTTTTAAAATGGCAGAGGTCAGTAGAAGGAGAGATTAAAAAAAAGGAAATGAAAAGGCAACTGGATGAAAATCTAGCCTATCGAAGCAGGAAAGCACAAAGAAGAAAGCAAAATCGGGTGTGGGGAGTGAGATGTGAAAACTTATGCAGCTGGCATTTCCTGATGTTTAGAATTACAGATTCATATGTGGTTTGGTTCTAGATAAAGAACTCCCTTCCCAGACAAGCTAGGGTGAATCAGGCATAGCAGGGAGAGGAGCCTGAAGTGGCTGCACCTACAGGCTTCTCAGAGCTGGATCTGGATATGTAAGAGTGGTTAGAGCGAAGTTGGGCCTAGCTGTTATGAAATCGTATTCAGCATCAATTCCAAAGTGCACAGGTGGACAGTCCAGAACAGAATTAAAACAAAACCAAACAAAAAAGACTTTTCCTGTAAGTTAGTTACAAGCAACCAGTCATAAAATGCTTGCCTGAAGGTGTAGCCTCAATTGATCCTGAGGCAGTGATTTGTGGAACAAATCACTCTAATAATCTTGCCTGCTTTGCTCCTGGGCAAGGAAAAGTTGTTTCAGGTAGAAAGCAGTACTAACCAGTTCGGGGAAGAGTATCTAAGTAGGTACTCAATAAACACTTGTTAAAAACTAAATAAATAAGTGAGTAAATTAAAAATTGCCAGACTGAGAGTCTCAAGATCTAAATTTAAAGCCTATTTAATCTCCTAATATGTGGGTTATCTTGGGCTGATCATTATACCTCATTTTTTAAGAAGTCAAACAAATTTACCAATCAAAACAAAGTACCTGTTGATTAAGAGAAGCAAGTGAAATTTTAACTATGAAAATACTAAATCTGAATGAGTACACAAATAGAGGATGTTATATTTATTATTTGGAATGTATTATTATTATTACTGAAAAAAATATATGATGCCAGGTCAAGGAAAGATAACGGTTTGTGAGAAAAATCATGGCTTTAGTAATAATTCCTCCTGGAAGAAAAAAGTCATGGGAATGAATTATAGTTAATGAAGGATACATAAATATGGTTTATATTATGAATATCAAAATGTTTAGATAATACTATAAAAAGGAAAACAAAACACACTGTAGACATTTTTATTTCCAAATTTTTCTCTACTTTTTCCCCTATGAAGGAAGTGAGGCATAAAATAATACTGTGATAACTGACTTATCTCAAAAAGAATAATATAAAACATAACAATATAATATAATATATACTAAGTGATCTCTGATTGTTACATTATACCTCTCATATTTAATTTATATTTCCCCCACAACTTACTCTTTTCCAACCTTTACCATTTATAATTTATCATATTTCTAATGAATTGAATCTCCTCAGTTATACATGGTTTCCAGAAATGCTTGGTAACTATCCAGTTGTTTTTTACAGAAGTGGTTTTTGAAAAACAGTCAGAAATTCCTAAACATGCTTCTAATAAGTGTCTTGCACCCTCAGAGATGTCTCCTGAGCTGTTGCCTAAGTTAACACTGAGGAAGAAGATTTAATGATCTGTCCCTTGAGATTTTTCTGTTGGTTCTCAGGAATGAAGAAAGTCTACAATAATGCCTTTATTAAATGTTTGTGCCATGCTTTGTTACTGTTGATGTTTTAAAGAAAGACAATTTTCCACAATTCATACTTTCTTCTATCTCTAACAATTATCTTGAGAAAAAGAGAAGAATTTCATTGAACATCCTCTCAAGTTGTGAATAGGTTGTTATTTATGCAGACAGAAATAAACATACAGATTCCAAACATGCTCCCTCCATTATTTAAAAACACTGAATTACTAAATTTCACTTCCTCGAGGAAAGATATTTCTTGCACTAAAGTGCATAACATTTGACACCTACATATACTACAAATATCTCATGCTGTCATAATAATTTCATTTCCTAAAATTATTTTATCTCCATTACATTCATTGGGATTTTTAAATCCAAATCAACGTTCCTAATATTAGATTGCAAAGATGAAGAAGATAAGAATTTATGTCAAGCATTCTATACATAACACCCAACAGATCATCAGAATGGGAGTGATTAATCAGTGCTTCAGTGTAGTGCTGTGGCTATCAGGAGGCTTAGAAGTGTATCCCACTGCAGGAGGCAAGCATGCTACATGACTTGGGCCAAGGACCTGACTCAACCGAGCTTCCATCCTTTCCAATGAAAATTTGTGAAATTTCTGTAAATGTCAACTATGAATCTACAAATTGCCCTCTGAAAAAGACATTGCATTATGTCAGTTAGATTTATTTGGTTGCAAACAAAAGAAATGACAGTCTAGCTTAAGTAGAAACGAAATTTATTGAAAGGATATTGTGTAGCACACAGAAAGTATGAGATAGTTGGACAAGCATAATCAAAAAAAGCAGTGACCATGTTCCAGGTAATAGGACATAAAGAACAATCTCTCCAGCAAGGCAATGCTGTTGCTTTTTAAATCATTATAACATGTAACTCAAAATTCATATTCCCAGGGGAAAGAGTCCTATGGGCCCACTTTGCCATATCATTGGTTAGAGGCCATCAAGCCCCTTGATTTAACGTTTTCCTAAGCAGACTCATAACAAGGAAGACTTCTTAGGCCCAAGAACAAGGGTCTATTATTAGATAGATTAGATTACATTAATTATAAATCAGATTATCTTAAATTGAATTCAGAAAAGAAGAGTTAATTCTAAAAAACAGAGGAAACATAAACATTAGACTTTTAACAATGTGGGCGCATTTTTATTTAATTTAGGATTAATGTTACAAATGAAAGTTCTTTTTCAAGGAGTGGAAAATAACTGTGCCCTGATCAAGGGAACTGGTGATTCCACAGAAATTAGGTTCATGTACATACTTGTGTTTATTGATTTGCCCTAAAGTGCTGAAAATAGCCAGAGGAAATCTTTAGGTACACTGGAAGTGCTGGATTTTTCAAACAATTGAGAAGATTGGTGTGCTCTTTGTGACAGTAAAGCCAGCCCTAAACTTCAGTGACATATAATGCTATTTTACCCAACAAGTTTCTCCTCCAAATTGCCCCTAAATTCCGCTGCCAGAGAACCACTGCTTTGAGCTGAATTTTGCCTCTCTCTTTCGTTTATACGCTCATTTTTTTTGTTTGTCAGCACACAAAAGCCCCTGCTAGTTACAACCATCTATTAGGAAGGCATTAATGTTGAGTGCTAGTTGAATACCCTTCTTCCTCACATAAGGCAGCAAGGACGTCTGGGGTGGGGCAAAGTTCACAGTCAACCAGAGGAACTGAAGAGGAAAAGAGAAGAAAAGTACAGGAAACAGGGAGGCCCTCCCCACCCAACGGCCACTGCTAAAATCCTCTCAAGTTGTAAATAGATTATTTATGCACATATAGATTCCAAACATTCTCCTTCCATTATTTAAAGACACTAAATTTCACTTCCTCTAGGAAAGATATTTCTTGCACTAGACTGTATAACATTTGACACTGACATACAATACAAATACAATTCAGTCGATTTAGTCGACTTCAGTTGATTAAACTGAAAACTTGTTCTATATTTATTTGATATAAAATCTATAGCCCTTGATTTTTACACAAAATCCTTCGCCAAGTTATTTAAATCTTTATTTTGCTTTTGTTTAAAATATAGACAAACTGTTTCCTGGAGCTACTTAACCAAGACCTGTTACACATGTTGGACACTTGACAAATCATTTGCTTTCCCATACCTCAATTATGTCAGAACCTCTTTAATTTGACTTCAAATTATTGACCTTATTATAAAATTTATCAATTCATTCAAAATTCTTTCATTGTCAATATATTATAATGCCATCCATTGCTTTTAATATAATAAAACATTTCAAAAATTTCTCACCTATATCAATCACAAACCTTAAATTTCAGTACGTTACAAAATACAATATAACATTATGAAGTTGCCTGAATTTCTATGGCAAAATTTTCTTTGGGTCACTGAATTTAATCGAGAGATGGTAACAAACTTACACCTAAACACACAGATCATGTTTAAAACTGTCTAAATAATGCTTAAACATCTTCCTAAGAATAAACAAAATAAGCAATGCCTTATTTTTGTACATGGTATTTTTAAAAATCTCTTTTTACACACTGAATCAACTGAATATTTAACTTTGTCATTGTAATAATAAATATTTTCTTTCTATCTATATAATAAAATAAAAATGAAAATGTTGTATATGTATATAGACACATAAAGAACCTCTAAATAATACTTTTCAAGAGTAAAGACATCTGGGTATGCACAGTTTTGAAGGTTAGTCTGATTGTCACAATATATATTGTTCAAGTCTTTACAGTAAACCATGTTGACACCAAAGTAAAATTCCATTTTAAAAGCAAGGCTAAGAAAATAAAAGTTTCGTAACAGTTATAAAATTCCAAATAATTTTAATGTAACTTTTAAGTTGGAAGGGGAGCATAACTATTTACTGATGGAACATTCCAAACTGCATCGCCCCAGGGCTGAGAGGCAGTGCCATTACCTATTGTAGTTTTCTTCCATCTGTCTCTCACTGTCTAGATTTTGATTTCAGACTTGTCACTTTCTCTTTCTGAGCAGTACACTTTTTTGACAGTAGAGGGCACTTTGAATTTAGACAAAGCTCAAGAAATTTCTTCCTGAATCTTCATTCAGAGAGCTTTTGTTTGACTGTAAAGAAATAAAATACAATTTTAGTCTACATTTTAAATGATACATATTTTTTACCTATGTAATACAAATTTTTTTCTTTTATATTAATCAGTGTTTTATGTTATTTTGTAAAAATACCATAATATGAATTTCACGCAATATCACTGTATCTAAAAAAGATTAGTGATTTAATAATATAACAAATTATGATCAATTCATAAGTGAATAAATCTTTGATTTTTCTCTAATGAAAACAGACAATAAGGATTAAAACCCTATGTATACATTAAGTGAAACCTCAAAAAGCCATCAAGTCTAAAAGAATAAAACTATAAAATATCAAAATGAAATCAGAGACACGAAAATAATATTCACCCAGTTCACCACAGAAATATGAGTGCTTTATTCTTCTTCCTTTATTGAAAAAATATTCTTAATGAAATATAAATTTGTATTTAATCTTATATATCATTTTATAAACATTTTTAATGGCACATTGGAAAAAGTATTACAATGATCTAATTCTTTTGTCTTTAAGACAATTTTTTAAAATTTTTATAAAATGCTTTTTTATAAAAGTGTTGCTGAAATTTATGTAAAATAATTTATCTAAATGTATAATTGTTTTTCTAATATCAATTAATAACTTGATCACATTTATTAATGTGACTATACAATCTTACTTGTAAATATTTCACTCCATTTCAAATAACCAAAATATAAAATTAATACATTCTGAAATGTTAAAATAAACTGTTACTTCTTTAATGTTCTTTTGTTACCACATCAAATAATTGCCTCCTCAAATTTAAGGCAGTAAGTTCCTTCACCCTAAAAAGAAATTGTATTTCCCTATTTAATTGAAACCAGTTACCCTATGTGTACAAGTTGAAAATTTGAAGTTTAACTTATTTGTTCAGTCCAGCCAAAAATGCATCTACATAAGGCTCATTGTCAGCCTGGTACTTCCTGGCCTATGAAGAAACTCCCAGTTTTGCCCTAAAGAGTTTATACTTAAATACAGAAGAGGAAAAACCTAAATCAATTTAATTTTCCAGCAAGTGAATAATGTGCCTAAAATTCTCCTGAAAAGCCCCACTACATGAAGACATAACTTAGTGACAGAGCTAAAGTTAATATATGCAAAGTATTATAAGTTTTCAGATAGAATTAAATATTCGTTATAAGATAACCTTACTGAAGGTAAACAAGATGGCTGTAAATGCCAAAAAAAAGGTACAATCAGTTTTGCCTAAATATTTAATTGAAATCTATACTTTTAAAAAAGGTTTGTTGAAAATAAGGTTGAATACTTCCACTCGCCGACTTTCAAAAATATGAGAAAAAATAATATAAAGATGTATGTCTCACATATGACCTTGCCCTGTGTAATTTTCATAAGTGAAAAGCAAATAAACAGCAATTGTCACTATTCTAAACACACAGCAGCGTTCCATAATATTTATCCTTACTCCTTCCCTCATTTATTGTTGCCGGTACACTATGTATTTGTCACTAACACTAGCCGAGTGGATTTGAAGCAGTAAGTGTAACAGGCTCAAATGGACAGTGCCTATTATCTCTTCTCTTTTCTCTCCTGCCCTTTTATGGCCTATAACTTTATTCAATCTGTAGCTACATTTATGTTCTTTTTACAACAAAAAGGGTCATAATGCTGTCTCTGATAATACTGAAATTGCCTAATTTGTTTATCTTCTTCCAACGCCTTGGAAGTAGTCACCTTCTCCAGTTATGCCTGGGTTTGTCCCCATCAACTTTGAAGATTAAGGTCCTATTTAGTCACTGGCAATCCTACCACCAAAACGCCCTCGGGTTTGTTCAGCCAACAGGCGGATAGAGGCCGAAGAGGCCTAGGTCTGGCTGGCTCAGGAAACGCACTCCTGCAGCTGCAGACCCACCGACTACCACCAGAACAACCCGGGTGTCATTCGCGTGCCTCTCGGTGGAGTGGGGGCGGACAGTTGCGCCAATCCCCGAAGCAAGGGAGGGAGCAGCCGGTCAGCTGACGCTGAGAAGGCGCGAGTGAAGGAATGAGAAGAATTTGCTTGCTCAGAAGATGGGAGCGATAGGGACTCCCCACTCTGACCCCTGGCGCGGACAGGCGTGGGGAAGAAGCCGGGCCTCCCCACAGCTGTTGCCACTCGGGCTGTCACCGCGGCGGCTGCTGCTGGCTGCCGCGCCGCTGGGACCGAGATGACTGTGGCTGGGCCGGCCACGGCAGCTGCGGCTGCCTTGACTGTTGCCCCTGACCCTTCTGCTGTTTCTTCCTTGATTTTAGGATCAGCTTTATTTATTTATTTATTTTTTCTTTTTCTCCCCCGGGCAGCACCTCTTGTAAAAAGCAGAAAATAGCATCTACATTTGCCAGAAAGCGTGGGTGCAGGGAGGGGAGGCTAAAGTGGAGTCGTTAGGGTCTCTAACGAGGCTTGGTTCCTGGGGCCCCTCCTGTCTTTTCTGCCGCTCTGGTTAGCATTTTCCTTCCTGCGGCAGCAATGCTTTGTCAGGCTCGTGCCGGGAAGAACTCCCGCGTAGTCTCCTCCTCCTTTCCCACTTTCAAGGAAGCTTCACCCCCTCGTCCCCTCCGACGAGAACAGTATCAAAGGAATAAAAGGGAAGTAAATTCTCCAAGATAACTTTATATTTTGCAACCCAAATTTTAACTGGCTTTCGTGTAATAGAAAACAGATTTTTTCAAGTCCTGGGACAATAACATAAAATTCAGATGGATGGATATGGCAGGTTGGAGAACAGCTAATTTGGAAGAGCACTTCTTGAGGATTTTCCTGGGCCGCCCATGAATCTGACTTCCCTTTTCTAAGATCCTCTCCCCCTTTCAAGGCTAAACGCTGGGTATGATTCAGCTCATAAAAATATGTCACAGCAATTGGAATTTACCCTTTGACCTTCTACTCCCTCACTGCCACCTCCTCTACACACACACATACACGCACACAGACACACAGTCTGCAATTCACTAACTAGCTTTATTTTCACTAAACAGATGGCCGAGTTGCTGATGAAAACTGCCTTTTTTTTTTTTTTTTTTACAATATAAAACTTCTAAAAATCATTATGATAGGACCTATTTGCAAAAAGAGCTGAAGGCCACATTTTTGGTGATGCATATGTGAATTCTGAGATACTTCAATAAATAGATAAGCAAAGCGATAAATAGATTTTACATGCATAGGCACGAAAAGAAAACTGTCAGTAAGTAGCCATCTTTCTTTAACACTATTCTTCTTTCTGAAATTTGTTTTTGTGGGCCGGTTATGAATGATCATATTCAGTATTTAACATTAGGGAGCATAATTCTTCCAGGGATCCTAGTGACTAGATTTAAAACATGCAGAAAAGGGGGAGAAAGCTGAGTCTAAAATGTATGAGGAGTGTTTTCTAGTTTTTCTAAAAGCCTGTTCACCTTTCCAAATAATTTTTCCTTTCCTTTGTGTGGTGAAAGCCCTATTACCAGCTATGAAAAAAATAGCTGTAAGTGTTTTGTACAATTTCTTGTGTGTGTGAAGCTCAAAAAGCCAAGTAAATGGGCAAAATACTGAATCAGGCCACAAGGGCCAGTTCAAATGCACAGAGAGACATTTTTACTGCATTATTTGAACTATTACTAAATAAAGTGCTTTCTTCCTTGGAGCTCAGCTAAGTACTAATTTTCCAAAACAGGAATACGACTTCTGGTGAAAAGTTACAAATAATTTAAATGCCTGACTACAATATTGTGCCCTCTCAAATTAACAGTGTTCCCTTGGCCATTCCCTACATACTGAAAACAGTGCAGGCCCTCAAATCACGTTTGGAGAACTTAAAATGTCCAGGAAGTTTTTGAATCCAAAAGTTTGAGAACACAATGGACAAATTTAAACACAGTTTTCTCCATGAATATAGTGACTAGAAATGATGAATTGAAACTGTTTCTGGCAATTCATTACCAGATGCCTAAGAAATGACTAACTGTCACATTAAAAAAGAAATTGCCAAGCAGGAATTAAGTCATTTTTAACACTAATATGATTGTGATTTTTTTTAAAGACAATTATTTCTCCCCTCTGCGTTTGAACATGCTGATAATACTGACATATTTAAACTCAGAGCAAAGAACTTATAATAAAAATAACAATGTATAAAGCATAAGGGAAGGTGTTTTCTAAGTTAGCACCATTTTCTCTGTATCTAGAGAAAAACTTCAAGTTTCCTTCAGCAATTATTAACCTTTGCTAATAATATTTTTATTTGGCGCAGCGTAGATGGTGATCATTTAACAACATCCGGTCAGTCTTTAGGTAACAACATTTTCTCTCTGTTGCTTCTTTGTGATGATAAAAAGTTCTTTGAGATTCTTCTTTTTTATAGCTTCAGTTTTGTTTAAAATTAATAGAGTTAAGTACTTACAGATTAATCTGAAAATATACCTAGACACTCTTTATCATTGTCACTAGCTTAGTGGTGATCTGCCATTTTTCACAATAACTGGGCACCAACTGCTGGTTAGAAATATTTTTCATGGAATTCTTTGTACTTTAAATAAACTACTACTTCAAGATCTGCCATGTGTCCCTCATTCATCTTTAGGGCACAAGGTTACATGTACCATTCTGTGAGCTTTGATTTTGAAATGTTTGTCTCATAGATGCAATCTCTAGCAATCTTTTAACTCAGTGCAAGTTTGTTAATGACCTTCAGCAAGTTAAGGCAGAAATGTGTATTTTAAAGGTTTATTTTATGATTCATCTTATGTAAAATATTAATTTTGAAAAATTGAATCTACATTTATTTTCTGCTCTTTTAATCCAGTATTAAAAAGTCTCTGTGCATTTCACATAATGAATATCATAGAAGGGGAAAAATTGTTGTTTCCTTTGGCATTTCTCATCTGAGGTTGTAGAAAAATATGCATCTGCTTTTCCCATGAAGAGGGAGATAATGTGATAACCTTCTGATTATATACATAAGCAAAAACTGATCAGTTTCTCTTGTGGTTCATTTTTTAAGGGCAAGTTACAGTTGGATTGTGCTAATGCACATATTCATGAATCTTTCCAAACAGGATTCACTGCTCTCCAGGGAACCCTTGAAGTATGCATCATTGTTTCAATGAAGTATCTTCATTATAAAACATAGAGCCTATAAAAGGTGAATACCATTTGCCACTGTTTAATATTATCTCTGGTCTGACTTTCTTCCACTATATTTTTTCCTTCCTTTCTTCCTTTCTTTTATTCTTTCTTCTCTCCTTCATTATTTCCTTTTATGTTTTCTTTCTCTTTCTTGTAACAAATAGAAAAAATGACAAAGAATCATTAGAAATAGTAAATATTAGATAAAATAAGGAAATGCTTTTGTTTTCAAATCAAACTAATTT
>NW_016107325.1:7673905-7755410 GCF_001604975.1 Cebus imitator
CAGCCTCCTGAGTAGCTGGGATTACAGGCACGCACCACCATGCCCAGCTAATTTTTTGTATTTTCAGTAGAGACGGGGTTTCACCATGTTGACCAGGATGGTCTAAACTTAATTTCTTTTAAAATGTTATATAGATAAGGTATGAAACTTAACAACCCGCCCCCAAAAAAAATCCTTATATTTGCACAAATGTTTTATTTTAAACGAAGGAGATTATGAAAATTTTTGGCCTCTGTATGTGCCTAAGTTTCTTGCATTGAAAAAGTGAGGCCAAAGGTGAAAGTTATAGTAAGTAGGTAAACATTTTTAAGACAGGCAATGAAAGACACTACAGTCAGAACAATGTGATGAAAACAGGAACACAAATTTTTCATCTCATTGGCATTATTGCAAGTGGAACAACATCTTGAACTGGTCAGTCTTTTATTTATGTATGTTTGCACCAAATATATATCCTAACATTTTTCCTTTTCTTCTCTTTAGATTCCTTCCAGACAACCTGAGATTTAGGGAGTTCCACTAATGTGCATGTTACAAAGAGGCCTTTATTAGAGAGGACATGAATGGAGTTCTGAGAAAGACTACAAAAGCCCGACACTGCAATCGGGTATAATGGGGTGCTTTATAGGGAAGGAACACTGTCTTTCGGGTATGAAGGACAGTTTAATACGACATCTATTGCAAGGAAACAAAGGAGTTATGTAGCTCACAAATTAGGGTATTCACATCTAGATATACTAGTGATGGAGTATAGAGAACTTGGAATTCAGTGTAAAATGATCTTGTCATCCAACACAGCACTCAGTGGAATGTGGCATTCCTTGAATGTAAGTTGTATAGTCTTCAAAACAGATTGTACAAGTCACAAATAACTGTCACTCTGTGACTCTATAGCGATTAGCAACCAAAGATGGTAATTCTTAGTGGCACTAAAAATAAGACAAGACATCTATGATTAAGCAAGCAGGAAGCGACAAATGCAAATCAAGACACTGTATATTCCAGTTTTCTTAAGTCTTTCACTGAAAATTAATTGAGGATATTTTTTAAGAGGAATAAGGGGCATAGTACATAAAACTTGGAGCCAGTGATTTATTGTTGATGTTTAACTCATCACTTCAGACAGTCAAATCTCAAATTTTTATTGTCTGATATGCCATGAAGTGGTGGAGGGCGTGGAAATCGAACAAGGATTCAAGAACACAGCAGCATGCTATAGGAACTCTTTTTCTAGTGGACAGGCCAACAGGCAAACTCTAGTAACATTCTCCTTCCTTGCTATTGAAATCAGCTAGTTCTATGTTGCTAAATTAACTGAATTATGTTCCATCCTTGACTTACTATGGTTAATGCTAACACTTGATGCTGTTGACCACATGCTATCATTCCTTGGCTTTCCTACCTTTCACCTTCATAATTTTGCCCCAACCCCTTTTGGCCACTTTTATAGCCTGCTTCTTATACTGCTTTTCCTCTGTGTACTCCATAAATAGAGATATTCCTCTAAGTGCTGTCCTGAACCCTTTGCTTGTCCCATTCTAAACTTTTCTGGTTGGGTGACCTCAACTATTCTTGTGGCTTTAATTATCTATCCTCTGATGAACCTGACTCTCCAACCCTTGCCCTGATCTCTCCTCTGAGCCCACAGATAAGGAAGCCCACACTTTCCTGAAAACCATCTGGATACCCCACAAGCATTCTTAATTCAGTAGGTCCAAAGCTGAATTCATTATCTTCCCCCATCTTCCACATTGAACCCATTATCTTTTTCCTGTGTTTCCTTATCTTAAAGTGGTATCATCACACAAACTATTGCTTAAGTCAGAAAGGAATGAACCATTCTTTTCTTTCATGTCTTAGTACCAATCAGTCACTAATTCTTATCCTAAATCTACAGATTTATCTCCATCTCCATTCCTTGGTTCAAACCACCATGATCTATCATTAGGATTGTTGCAATACCCTTCTAGCTGATCTGCTTGCCTCTATTCATACTTTCTTCAAACACTTTCTCCTCAGTGTTCTTTCTAAAATACAGGTCTGGCTACAAATACAGAGGCATAATGCGTTATTTAGGGTAAAGGAGAAAGCTGAGCAGATACATATTATGCCTAGGATGATCTTGTGAATATTCATCTAATCCATGAGCAAATCCTGCTAGGTTAAATAATATTTTCTGCATGAATTATTGCAACTGTTCCTGAATGATCTCATATGTTAGCCCTTATTATTCTAGAGTCTATTTTAAGAGAACAGAGAAACACTGTTATTACTTAAGTGAGATCTTGTTGACCATCTACTCAAAAGCCTCCAGTACCTTCCACTTCACTCAAAGTAAAATCAAACTCATAATGGCCTACAAGGACCTGCATGACCTAGCCCCCTATGGTGACCTATCTTACTTCATCCTCTACCATTCTTCCTGTAGACACTCAACAGAAAGAGAATTGAGTAGGTCAATGTCAAGGTGATCCTGGGACAACTTTCAGGCTCTAGCTATCTGACTTGGAAACTGAAAGCAAATTATTTTATCTCACTGAGCATCCGTTTATTCATGTGTCAAACTAGAATAAAATGCCCATTTCAAAGGGGTGTCAACGGTATGTAATAAGATTTATGCCTGCCATGTAAAAGTGGTGTAAAATTTTATTTTTTCTTCATTCAATCACCTTCAAAACCAATTCAAGAAGGATCTCTTACTGTGAACTAATATATATTTTTTCTTGAAAACAGAGTCATAATTAATTTATAAAGCTATTGATTTGTATTATGGCCTATAATAGAGATTGGATTTCATAATGAATCTTTGTAGTTTATTTTATCCTCAGAAAATTCATTGAGTTGCCTTCATTTATTACAGTTTTATTACAATTATAATTTTAAAATATATAGAATTCTGTTATCACATAATCTTGTGATAGTTTTTTAAAAATTCTTGAAAATATTTTAATAAAAGAACAAAAGTCTGAACTAGCATATTGAATACATATGAATTATATTGGAATTTCTTCAATAGATTGCTAAAATATACTCATTATACCCTGGAATAACTCAAGTCTTTAGGTTAAGGAATTTGTAGCAATATCATGAGTTTTATTCCATACATTTAGAGGGAAAAAAGGTAGGCTGTGTCCAAATAATAGCACCAGCCTTTACTAGCTTTGTGACCTTGGGAACATTGTTTATCCAATCTGAGTCTTAATTTCCTATCCATAAAATGGAGTTAATAAATACTACTCACTTCCTAGGAGAGTTTTGAGGATTAAACAAGATATACAAGTAAGAGAACACGATAATGGTAATTAACATACTAGAGGTAATGGTAATAATGGTGGTTGCAGTAATATTAATCTCCCTTATAAGAGTAGAATTTTTGAGAAGAATGTTGAATGTTCTTGAAAACTCTGTATTATTGCCCACTCCTTTCTCTTAAGGGAAAAAACAAACATTTCTTTATCCTCTAAATTTTTATAATTTTCCTAACAGAAAAAAAAATATGGTAGTAATATACTGTCAAAGATTTTACAAAAAAAAATAGGGATTTAGAGCACTCTGTTATGAAGTGGAAAGCTGTGAAACATTGTTTGTTTGGTATATGCTGGAGAAAAATGATAGATAAATCAAACCGTAAAAACCTGCGCTGTGAGCAGCAGTAGTTTCTCCCAGGAGACAGTAAGAATATAAAACAGAGAAATAAATATTAAATTAAGCCTCAGATAAAATAACTATGGAAAAAGTCTAATCAAAGAAGTTACACTTTCAGTGCCCAATTTCTTTACGTGTGTGCATGCATGTGTGTGTACATACACTTCTCCATAATCTCAACTTTTCATGAGGATGATTGTTATGTGAAAAATATTTTCCTAGCAAATCCGACCATCAGCAAATCAAAACGATCCTGCAAAAGGGTACAGAGGGGTCAGAAAAATTCCTGGAACAGGAGGTTGGCACACATTTTCATCCAATCTTTACAGGTAGAGACACTGCCAGCCAAAAATGCATTTCCTGTCCCCCAAAGAGGACACATAATTATTAACATGGCAAAAAGCTGTGCTGTGTATCAATAATGTACTCAGTATTTTGCTTGAATTTTACCACATGCATTGTAATATTTTACTGCTATATGACACAGTTCTTCCATATGAATCAAGCATCGAATATACTTTTGATAGAGTCAAGAAATCATCATGAATGGGATAGTGTTATTTAAAAGTCAAAGGATAATACTCAAGCCTTTTCAGCCAGATTCTGCTGAGGCTGAGATTCATTGTTATATCAAGGAGGCAGCCACAGAGAGACTTAGTTTTTAACTATATAGGTTCCATTCTCAGGTCTGACACTCACTAGTTGTGTGTAACAAAAACAAACACAAAATGAGGCAACAAACAAACAAACAATCCACAAACAAGTAAACAAAAATCCATTCTCTGAATACCTATTATGCATCCTGGTGCCCAGTGGTGATAAGATACACACGCCATGTGTTCACTGACCTCCATAACACAATGCAATGGAAGAAACACACATGAAGTAAATGCATCCCATCACTCATTTATTTTACACATATTTATTAAGCACCTCTTATACAACAGAAACTATTCTAGGCAACAGGGAAAGAACACTGAATGGAGCAGACCATCCACAAAATATAAACAAAAACCTGACCTTATTGAACATATATCCTAGTGACTAGAAAACAGGCCCCCCAAAAATACATAGTAAGATATGTGTTATATTAAAGACTTATACATTCTGTAGAATATAATACAGGAAAGGAGGATGGAGATTCAACTTTTAAATATGTTGGTCTCAGAAGGTCTAACTGAGAGGATGACACACCAGGAAAGATCTGAAGAAGGTGAGAGAAAACCCAGACAGGTGTGTGGTGGAAGAGAATTCCACAAAAGAATAACAACCACAAAGGCCCTGGGGCAGGAGCATGTGTGATGTATGTGAGAAACAGCAAGGAGGCCCTGTGTCCAGAGCAGAGAAAGCAAGGAGACAAGCAAAAGAAGATGAGATCAGAAAAATGAAAGAGGGGCCAGATTGTTCAGGACAGTTTAGGTAAGTTTGTGAGCAAAATATGACATAATCTCACTTGGTATTACAGGGACCCGGTGTGTTAAGGATCTACTGTAGAGAAAGAAGGACAGAAACTGGGAGTTCAGCAAGGAACAACTGCAGCAAACCATGAGAGAAGTGATGATTGCTTGACCCCTGTTGTTGGAAATGAAGTTATTAAAAGGTATCTGACTCTGGATGGATTGTGAAGGTAGAGTTGATTACATATACTGATGAATAGGAGGAATCACTCTAATATCACTTCATGAAACATGCAACACGAGTCTGAATCTCTTTTTTCTTTCCTTTTACCCTTTCTAAATATGCATACACCACATATTAATTTTGGGTGAGGCATTAGGAAAGACTGCAGAAAAAAGACATTTGACATTGAAGTTTTTTATCTGAGAGAAAGGAAAAAGACAATGCGGGGCTTTGCAATGAGCAAATCAATGTAAATTTTAATGAAAGCAGTGCCAATGGAAGGTGGAAAGATTATGTTTATAAAACATATGAGGTTATGTGTTCATGGTTATATGTTACCCAATACAGAAACTAAATTAAAATGATATTGGTTGAAAAAAAAAAAAAGAGGAGAGGGATGCAAATGTGGTTGCATTCAAGATCAAAAGAAAAGAGATGTATTTATAGCTTATTCTATTGGTCTCTATTTCTCAGTTCTGCTTTCCCCTGTATGTTATTTGTATTCTCCTGATAGGTTGTCTTCAGGAGGTAAGTAAAATGATTCACAAAAACTCTGAAAGTAAGAGGAATTTGTTTCTTCCATGTTTCAATCCTTTCCACTAAAGGCAGGATTCTTGTTGCAAGGGAAAAGAGTAACCTGTTTTGTTCACCCTGCATCTCATGCTCATCACTGTGCCTCACACAGATGCTATAGGATGGTGAAGAAGTGATTTCCTGCATGAACATGCAAATTCTGAAAAGAAATAGATAAACACTATAGTTGGCAAAGTAGGTTAGGGCAGACAAATAGTCTGATAAGCCAAGGGAAAAAGTCTGTATTTTATTCAAAAAGCAACCAACTTATTTTAGTCGAGGTACTGGCATGATCAAGTTTACCTTTCTAAGAGTCAGTAGAAATAAGGAGAAGAAAATGGGTTGGGAAGTGTTATAAATTGCATTTCTGGTCACAATTCTTCATTTATCCCTGCACCTCTACCCTTTGCCACATGGCAGAAGAGGCAGAATACCTTTCCCCACTCTTTGACTCGGAGTACACATCAACATGACTTGCTTTAGCAATAACTTGCTTTAGCAACTTTGAATAGTCAAAGTTGAACAAGTTCCTCATTTAGGCCTCAAAAGGCCTGTAGAGTTGTTTCTCCTGCTAATATGACCCTACTATTGCCATGCCAGGGTTGTACGCTGGTTCTAGGAGGAAAAAGTTATGTGGAGCCAAGTGAATCCACGTCAACTTATCCTAATAGATCAACAAATCACCAGATTAACAAACAAGCCCAGTCAAGATCAGCAAAGCCCCCAAGCCAAGCCCAGGATAGACAGCTGACCCACTGATTCATGAAAATAAATTATTGATGTTTTAAGCACTTAGCTGTTGAGTGACTTGTTTTAACAAAATTGTAAGTTTGGCCAGAGTTAATTGGATACCTTCAGGGCTCTGATATTGGAAGCTATAATAATAATGGGCCAGAAAGTAAAAGAACTTAAATCAAAACTGCTGTAGAGGAGCTGGGGAAGGAGAGTCTAATACTTAATACATACTTAGGAAGTAGCTTAGGATAATGAATAAGTCTCCAGTTTACTCTGTGGGCAGAAATAAAAATTTGTTCAGGAAAATATAGAATTGGAGATGACAACGCTGAGTTGGGCCTTAGAACCGGGGACTTAAATTAAGCAAGAGGACAGGAAGCTGGAGAAGTTGATAATATTACCAAGAAAAATATGTAGAATGTGAGAAAATAAAGATCCTGGAAAGTGCCAATAATAAGAAATAATAAAGATGAGAGAAACAGCAAAGAGTTTCCTCACTGAAGCCAATGGACAAAGCATTGGAATAATGAGATGTTCAATACCATGATTAATTATTACAGGGAAATTAAGTAATATGAGTGCTAAAAAAAATGTTGCTAGTTGGCAGTTGTGAGGTTATCAGCAACCTTGATGAGATAAACTTCAATGCAATGGAAAAGAGAAACCAGATTAGGAAGAGTTGAGTCCATAGGAAAAGGCAGCAAGCAGTAGAAATGTTCATGAAATTCAGTGGTGACAGAAAGAGAGAATTGGTTTGATATGATTTCGAGTCCAAACAGAGAATGGTGCAGCCTAATGATCAGGCCAGAGGAAAAAAATTAACAGTGAGGATGACCTGAGAATAAAATCCAAAAATTTGTAAGACCTACACTAGACAACAATGATAATAATAATAGCTATAATTTACTTACTGAATATAAGTAGGGGAGTAATAATAATAATACATAGGATAGGGAGAACTTTACATCTTTACATGTGTTATCACATTTCAAATACTATAATGTCCTATGAAGTACAAAAAAAAATTATTACAGATGAGAAAACTGAGGCTTAGCGATATTAAATAATCTTACCAAAATTATATATGTTGTAAGAAACAGAGAAGATTTTTGACTCAAGGACACTAAATCTTTTCAATTATTCTAAAATATTTGGTATTTTATAAAACACTATGGAAATCAGTGTGTCCGTGCATTGTGTTTGTACACATACATTCACATACACATACATAGCGGGAAAAGGAATTTCACTTTGCCAAAACAGAAGCCCCGAAATAATTTCCCATAAGTTAATGGAGAAATTTAAAGGTAAGAAATGTGAATCATCTGAAGTTTGGACATACCATACAACATTTCTCTGCAGATGACTAAATGGAAGTATTGCCTTTTTCTTCAATATCTATGGATGTAGCCAATTCAACTCTGAGAACAGGAGGTCTAGGTAAATGCACATCACTAGCACTATAGTCATTTAATTACAGTAGTTGAGCAATTGAAAATGGATTACTCTGGTTTATTTTGTATAACACTCTGAATTTTTTAAAACTAATACTTATTCATCTATACTATAAATGTGCCATGTAGAAAATAATACTTTTAAAATATTTGTCTATAAACTGATACACTTTACACAAATTGTAATGAATAGAAATGAATTTTCTTTTCTTGTAGAGAATGTGATGTTGGATATTGTATGATGCAGAATCATTACTTACTGTGTCAGACAAATAGATGTGGCAGATGTTATGATTGATTTAGATGTCTATTGACTCCATATGATTTCATGGTGTACCTTGAAAGTTGCTTTTTAAAATATGATTTTATTTTTTTAGTAATTTTAGATTCCTGATAAAATTAAGCAGAAGGTATAGAGATTTTCGATATACCTTCTATTCCTACCTATGCACAGTTTTCACTACTATCAAAATCCCACACCACAGTAATACATTTGTTACATGAATGAATCTATTATACATTGATGTTATTATCACCCAAAGTCCATAGTTTATATTAGGGTTTACTCTTGTGCTTGTACATTGTAGGGGTTTTGACTTTATAATCAACTTATAAACTTGGAAATAGTATGTATTCAACAGTACAGTGGTACAGAGTAATTTTCCTTCTCTAAAAATCCTCCATCCTCCTCCTTTCTATGCCCCTCTCATTAACCCCTGGGACTCACTGGTTTTTTTACTGACTCCATAGTTTTGCCCTTTCCAGAATTTCATGTAGTTGAAATTATACAGTATGTACCCTTATCAGATTGACTTATTTCACCTAATAATGTTCATTTAAGGTTTCTCTGTGACTCTTCATGGCTTGATAGCTCATTTCTTTTTAGTATAGGATAATATTTCATTGTCTTGATGAACCATAGTTTATCCATTCACCTAGTGAAAGACCTCTTGGTTGCTTCCAAATTCTGGCAGTTGTGAATAAAGCTGCTATAACATCTATGTGCATGTTTTTGTGTGTACCTAAGTTTTCAACTCCTTTGGATTAATATAAAGGAGTGCAATTGCTGGATTGTATGGCAAAGTGTATGTTCAGTTTTGGCAGAAAATGCCAAGTTGTCTTCCCAAGTGATTTTCACTAACAGTTATGAAAGTTCCAATTGCTCCACATCCTTGCGAGTTTTTTTGTGTTGTAAGTGTTTGGGGTTTTGGCCATTCTAATAGTCGTGTTATCTCATGGTTTTACCTTACATTTCCCTGATGACATATAATGTTGAGCATCTTTTTGATATGCTTGTTTGCCGTCTGTATATCTTCTTCACTGAGGTGTCTGTTTTGTAATTGAGTTGCTAGTTTTCTTATTGTTAAGTTTTGAGAAGTTTCTGTATATTTTGAATAACATTCCTTTATCAGATATGTCTTTTGCAAATATTTTCTCCCCATTGTGGCTTGTCTTTTCATTCTCTTGACAGTGTCTTTTACAGAGAATAATTTTTCCTTTTAATAAAGTTCATTTATCAATTAATTATTTCATGGGTGGTAACTTTGGTGTTCTACATAAAAAAAAGCATTGCCATATTCAAGGGCATCAGACTTTTTGTCAATAATATCTTCTAAGAGTTTTATAGTTTTTCATTTTATATTTGTCTCTATAGTGTCTTTTGAGTTAATTGTTGTGAAGGGTATAAAGTCTGAAACTAGATTAATTTTCTTCTTGGCTATGGATGCCCTGTTGTTCCACCACCATTTGTTTAAAAACTGTATTTTGTCCATTCTGTTCAATTTATCTATTTGTCTACTCTTTTGCCAATACCACGCAGTCTTTATATTGTTTTGAAGTGAAGCAGTGGAAATCTGACTTTTCTCTTTTCCTTTAATACTGTCTTGGCTAGTCTGAGTCTGTTGCTTATCTGAATAATCATTATAATCAGTTTGTTAATATCCACAAAATGACTTGTTGAAACTTTTATTGAGATTATATTGAATCTACAGATCATGTTGAAAAAAAAATTACATCTTAACAATGTGTTTCTATTCATGAAAATTGAATATATCTCCATTTACTTGGTTCTTTTGTAATTTTATTCATCACAATTTTGTAGTTTTTCTCATATTGATCTTACGTGTATTTGTTAGATTTATACATAAGTATTGGGGGGGTGTTAATGTAAATGGTATTGCGTTTTTAATTTTAAAATTTACTTGATCATTGCTAGTGTATAAGAAGGCAATTGGCTTTTGTGTATTACCCCTCTATCCAGCAATCTTGCTATCATTGCTTATATGTTCCAGTATTGTTTTTTGTTTGTTTATTCATTTGGATTTTCTGTGTCAAGGATCATGCCATCTGTGAACAGAGACAGTTTTATTTTTGGTTCTTGATCAGTATACCCTTTACTTCCTTGTCTTATTGCATTAGCTAGGACTTCCAACATGGTTTTGAAAAGGAGTGGTGAGAGGGAATATCCTTGACTTGACTTAGACTATAGCAGTGAACCATCTACTTTCTCACAATTAAATATGATGTTAGCTGTAGGTATTTTGTAGATGGTCTTTATCAGCTTGACCAAGTTTCCCTCTGTTCCTAGTTTCCTAAGAGTTTTTGTTATAAATGGGTGTTGGATTTTGTCACACACCTTTCCACATCTATTTATATGATCATGTTATTTTTCTATAGCCTAATGTGATGAATTACATGTGTTGATTTTCAAATGTTCAACCAAACTTGCATACCTGAGATAAATCCCACTTGATCATGATGTTTAATTATTTTTTTTTACATTGTTAGATATGGTTAGTATTTTGTTAAAGATGTTTGCATCTATGTCTATGAGAGATATTGGTCTTAAGTTGTTGGTTTTTGTCCTTGTAATGTCTTTGGTTTTAATATCAGAGTGATATTGACCTCATAAAATGAGTTAGGAAGCATTTCTTCTGCTTCTATCTCCTGGAAGATATTGTAGATAAATAAAATAATATGTTCTATAAATGTTTGGTAAAAGTCACCAGTAAATCCATCAGGTCTGGTGGTTATTGTTTTAGAATTTTAACTATTGATTCTATTTTTGTAGTACATATAGGCCTATTCAAATTGTCAACTTTTTGTGTGAGTTTTGGCAGATTGTGTTTTATAAGGAATTTGTCTATTTCAACTAAGTTCAAACTGGTGGTCATATAGGTGTTCATAATATTTATTTGTTACCTTTTTAATGGCCAGTGGATCTGTAGTGATATCTCATCTTTCATTTCTAATATTGGTAGCTTGTATTTTCCCCCATCTTTTTTTCTCTAGTTAGGCTAGCTAGACGCTTATCAATTTTATGACCCTTTTCAAATACTAATCTTTTGGTTGCATGGATTTTTGTTATCTAGAAGTGTGTTGTTTAATCTACAAATGTGTGGGGTTTTTTAATAAATATTTTTGTCATTGATTTTTAGTTTAACTCCATTGTAATCTGAGAGAAGACATTGTATGATTTTATTCTACTCTTTTAAATTTGTTAAAGTTTGTTTTATGGTACAGAATAATCTATTCTGATTACTATTTTATGTGAGATTGAGAAAAATGTTTGTTCTACTATTCTTGGATTAAGCAGTGAACTGATGTTAATCATATCCAGTTGATTAATGACTCTGTTGAGTTCAATTATGTCCTCACTGATTTTCTGCCTTCTAGACTGGTTTATTTCTAATAAAGGGGTGCTGAAGAATTCAACTACAATAGTGGATTTGTTCATTTCTTCTTGTAGTTTTATCATTGGTGCCTACATATTTTGATGCTCTCTGTTGTTAGGCATAGGCTTGTTAATGATTGTTATGTCTTTTTGGAGAATTGATGCCTTTATTGTTATAGTGGTACTCTCTATCCCTGAAAACTTTCTTTGTTCTAAAATCGACTCTATTTGAAATTAATATAGCCACTCTCACTTTCTTTTGATTAGTGTTAGCATGGTATGCTTTCCTCCATCTTTTTACTTTTAATCTATATGTGTCTTTATGTTTAAAGTAGGTTTCTTGAAAACAACATGTAATTAGGTCTTGTGCTTTGATTTACTCTGACAATCTCTTTTAATTGATGTATTTAGATCATTGAAGTTTTTCCTTAACATCAACTATACTTTTTTTCTAAAATCTTTATTAGTAGTTGCCATAGAGTTTGCCATATTCATTTACAACTAACTCAAGTCCACTTTCAAATAACACTACACTGCTTCACTGATAGTACAAATACACTATAATAACAAAACAATTTTAATTCCTGTTTTTGTAACATAACTGTCATTCATTCCACTTATGCATAAATAAATATATACATACACACATATATAAAACCATGTATAACTAAATATAATTTTGCTATTATTATTTTAAACAAATTTATTCTTGGATCAATTAAGACTAAGAAATATAAAAGTATTTGTTTTACCTTCACTTATCATGCTCTGATGCTCTTATTTCTGTAGTACAAGTTTCTGGCATACATTACTTTTCTTCTCTCTGGAGTCTCTTTTAGTATTTCTTGCAAGCCAGGTATGTTGGCAGCAAATTCTGTCATTTTTTTTTTTTTTTATCTGAGAAAGCCTTCATTTCTCCTTCACTTTTGAAGGATGACTTTACAGGGTACAGAATTCTAGATTGGTGTGTTGTTGTTGTTTTTCTCTCACAACACTGTTTCACTCTACTCTCTCCCTGCTTGCATAGTTTCTAAGGAGAAGTCTGATATAATTCTTATCTTTGTTTTTCTCTAGGTAAAGTATTTTATCCTCTGGCTTTCTTAAATGCAATCTTCTTTATCTTTGATGAGATATACCTAGTTGTAGGTTGTGGGTTTTATTGTTTTGTTTTGTTCTTGGCATTTGTTTTGCTTGGTGTTTCTTTGAGCTCCCTGGATTTGTGGTTTGCTGTGCAAAATTAATCTGGGGAAATTCTCAGGAATTATTGCTTCACATATTTCCTCTGTTCCTTTCTCTTCTCCTTTTGTTATTACCATTATAAATATATTATACCTGTTATAGTTGTCTCACAGTCCTTGGATATACTATTTTGGGTTTTTTAAATCTTTTTTCTTCATGCTTTTTCATACTGAAAGTTTCTATTAATATTTCCTCAAGCTCCGACATTTTTCCTCCACCATATCCACTATACTGATGAGCCCATCAAAGACATTCTTTATTTCTGTTACAGTGGGTTTTGTTGTCATTGTTTTTGTTTTGTTTTGCTTTTAGAGATAGGGTCTCACTCTGTCACCCAGGCTGGAATGCAGTTGCACAATTGTAGTTCACTGATGCCTTTAACTCCTGGGCCTAAGTGATCTTCCCACCTCAGCTTTCCAAAGTCCTGGGATTACAGGCATGAGCCACCACACTTGCCTGCTATAGTGATTTTTGTCTCTAGTATTTCTTTTGGTTCTACACTGGAATTTCTATCTCTCTGCCTACATTGCCATCTATTATTAAATGTGTCTGCTTTATCCATTAGAGTCCTTAGCCTACAAGTCATAGTTTCAAAATTCTCAGCCCGATAATTTCAATATCTCTGCTATATCTGTGTCTGGTTCTGATACTCTTTCTGTTCTTTCAAACTATATTTTTTGCCTTTTAGTATGCCTTGGAAGTTTTTGTTGTTGTTGTTTTTGTTGTTGTTGTTGCTTTTAATCAGACCTGTTGTACTGGGTGAAAGAAACTGTAGTACATAGGCATTTAGTGATGTGGTGGTACAGTGCGGAGAGAGGGAGAGTGTTCTATAGTTCTATGATTATGTCTCAATATTTAGTGGGTCTGTGCTCCTGAACTGTGAACCTTACAGGTGCTTCTCAGTGAGCCTCAATTTAGATGGGGCAGGATAACTAGAGTGGGTAGGAATTGGGTCTTTCCCTTTCTCCTAGTCATTTAGACTGACAATATCCCAATAGTTTCAGCTCTGGGAAAATAGTTTGTCTTAAGGGAAGTCCTTATTAAGAAGAATGGAATACCCTGTCATATTTCAAAATGATTCCTTTTCTCTTCTTCTTGTCTGAAGCATGAGGGAAATTTTTCTCCAATATTCACTGTGAGAACCTCGTTAAGTTCCTGGAGGTAAACTCACTAAAGTGTAGGAACTCCTCTGTGACTGGGGTCCCTGGATTTCTTTTAACTTTTAGCAATATCTACTCTGCACCTCTGGCCATTCATCAATTACAGTTCAGATTCTCCTACCCCCAATGCTAGTTCTTATGGAGGTTTCTGCTGGGGGGCTTCTGCCCTAGTAGTTGTGATTCTCTGTATCTGCCTGTCTGTCTCCAATTTTGGGAGCAGCAGTTTGCCTTGTGACTTTACCTCTCTAATGGATCTGTGAAGAGCTATTTCTCCATTTGTTCAGTTTTCTTACTTGTTAGGATGGAGTGATGATTTCTACACTCTTTACATGCTAGCCTGGAAACCAAAAATTGCAGCTATTTTTTAAATAAATTTCTGGAAACAGTTTTTCAATTACATTTTTTTTTTATGGGGTCTCATTCTGTCACCCAGACTGGAGCGCTGTGGCACAATCTCAGCTCACTGCAACCTCCACCTCCAGGGTGCAAGCGATACTCCTGCCTCAGCCTCCCAAATAGCTGAGATTCCAGGCGTGGGCCACTCTACCTGGCTAATTTTTATAATTTTAATAGAGACAGGGTTTTGCCAAGTTGGCCAGGCTGCTCTTGTACTCTGGCCTCAAGTGATCTGCCTGCCTTGGCCTCCCAAAGTGCTGGAATTAGAGTCTGGATCCACCATGCCTGGCCTCAATTGCATTTCATAAAGACAATTTCAGAATAAAAAATGTGTTATTGAGTTTTATTTTATTTTAACACTTAGTTGCAGTTTTAATACTTATTTAATATTGATTATAGACTACTTAAATTGATTTGATCCAAGATAGCCAAATAGAAACAACTCTGGTGCACAAAACCCAGTGAGACAGATGCAGAAAGCAAGATGTCTCTGCAGCTCCAACCGAGGTACCAGGTCCATTTCAATGGAACTGGTTAGACAGTGGGCATAGCCCAAACAGAGCAAACCGAGGTGGGGAGGGGTGCTGCTTCACCCAGAAAGTGCATCTGACCGGAGAATTGGGGGCTCCCCCGCTGCACCCCAGTACAGATATAGTGTTTCCCCCAAAGCCTCTGCAACCGACAGAACAGGAGATTGTCACCGATATTTAAAACTTTATAATACCAATCTCAGATATAAAGCAAGTCATATTATCATGGTATCATATTTCTTTACTATTGGTTAGGCATTTTAGTTGCAAACAACAGAAACTTTCTTTCTTTATCTTAAACAGACAAGGAATTAATTGGAAAGCTGTAAACAAAAATAATATCCAGAAAGACTGGATCACAAGGCTTAGCAAGAATTCGACAGAGGAAAGACACAGCCCAAATCTTCTATTTCTGTTTAGAATGTCACCTAAGGAGACCTAAAAACTACAGAGACTAATACTGCTAAATTCTTAAATCCACCATATTTTCTATAAAAATAACTCTGGTTGGACTGTTTGCTTTTGTCTCATGTTCACAGGCTTCAAACCGCAGAATCACCTGACTAGGTTTTCTACTGACAAATAGAAACACCTGACTAGGCACACATAGCTCACTTGCTCTCCTCTCTGGAAGCAGGTGGGTGAATCATTTGCCAGCACTTCGACCACCACCACTGGATTCCTATGCATTTGATTATGCTTTCCTGTCCCAATTATAAAGATCAGAACTAAGTGGCACAGCCAAAACAACAAATGCCTCTGTACCTTTTTATTTGACAATGGTGAAATAAGTTGACATTTCTACTCTAAATAAGTAAGATGATGAAATATACAGAGTCAGCTCTTGGCATAGGGCTTGACTTACACAGTACTCAATAAACAAATGTTTGTTGAATTGAATTCTATATAAATAGAGGCAGTATTACAAATAATGAAAAATGTTGCATACTGTGAGCATCATTTACATTTGCCATCGAAATATACTATGTGATTTTTATAACAAATTTACTCCTAATTGTGCTTAAACTAACAATAAATATAAAACAATATTAGTAATAAAAATAAAACTAGCAATTCCTTGAGCTTATACCACCCAATCATCATGGGGGAAGGTAGCTCAGAAGTTTGCTGAGTGGCATTAACCACGTATACCAAGCTTGTTCAACCTATGGCCTGTGGACAGCATGCATCCCAGAACGGCTTTTAATGTGGCCCAACACAAATTTATAAACTTTCTGAAAACATTATGAGATATTTTTGCAATTTTATTAGCTAATCAGCTATGGTTAATATTAGTGTATTATTATGTATGGTCCAACGCAATTCTTCTTCCAATGTGGCCCAGGGAAGCCAAAAGATTGGACACCCCAATGTGTACAGAGATAACCAAAGCCTGGTTAACCAAAGATTAAGACATTTCCAAGAGTTTATTGTGGTTTAGAAGGACTTCTAGAGTCAGAGGTTTTGGCACAACTTTGAAGTTTCTTATCTTAAGCTTTTTAGAAAATATCTGAACTTGTTTGGTCAGAAAATTGGACGGTAAGCCCCATGATACTAAATATTTCTCATAAGGTATCAAGAAGGGATAGGTTTAAATTAGGTTGAAAATTCTGCAAGAATGGCACTTTTTACAGTATTGCAATATTTCTAACTGACGCCTATCTTAATCCCAGGCCATGCATGTATGGCTTCATGAAATGTGCAGCATCAAATAAATTATCAGGTTTTTGAACTTTGAAGGTGACAAAAGAAATAAGAAAAATTTTAATTTGAGAGAGTTAAAGTTTAGACATTCCTTTATAGTTAAGCCAAATTGCCCAACCCTTATCACAGTGTAACTACCCAGTGTGAAAGCCTTAAATAAATAAGTTATCACTTGATCTTAGCCAAAAGGCCGAGAAGCGATATAAATAAGTTATCTAAGTAAGCTGTCGCTTCAATTTTTGTAAGTGTTCTTTTTGTCTCTAGGCCCGTATACCATATCACACTTACATCTCTGTCTTTCTATGCTACAAGCTACAAACTGTATTACAGTCGAGTTTCAAAACTGCCAGGCATCATGAGAAAGGTAATATGCACATAAAGGAGCTTATATCTTTCCCTTGTAGTTCATTTTCACTGGTTCTTCGAGTTGTTCTGCTTGCACACCCAGCCTGTACCATAGAGCAGCACTCTGATGTCTGTTTAAAGAGTCACTTGAAGAACAAATAGATAAAAGCAAGTTTGGACTATAAATTAATATAACCCTGAACTAGCAAAGTCTTTTTTGCATTCATTTTTAACTGGGACTGAAATTTAAAATAATTTCCTGGAGAATAAGAATTAGAAGCTCCCATTGTTAATCAAATGCATTTAATTATAGAGTAATGATTGCTTCCAATAAAAGAAATATATGAAAATATTTGAACATTAGAGGAGGATGAGTTGGGAATAGTCTATCAAAAGAAGAAATAAGAATTAATGAATCTAAGAAAAGCTAAATTTCAAAAAGAATGGAAATTGCAGTTATTCCTTTCTTGCAAACTTTCCCGTTATGTTTCATGGTACAAGTAAATAAACTCATGTAAGAAGCATTCAGCAGTTTATATTAAGCAACTATTTTGTGCCAGGAGCTTGTACTCTGTGCTGATGCTTTTCAAGTAAAAAAAAGTGTCCACTTTCATAAGTTCACCTTTTCTGTAGGGAGACAAAGATGAAAAAAATTAAATCAAATTAAATTATAAATAAATAAATAAATCAAACATACTGCATTTAAAAGAATATCATCTTTATAGGAGGTGTGAATTTTTTTAAGCTGATATTCAGAATTCCATATTTTAATGTTTCCATAGAATTAGTCAAGTGAGTATCATTTTCTTCCATTTAACTTTGGAGAAAAAAAAAATCCTTGAACAATATAAACCTGGATTTTATATTATGTTACATAATCACGGTTTGGGAGAGTTGTTTGTTTTGTTTTTTACCTGGAAACCAAAAGAGAAATTACATGTCTCCTCATATTTCAGAAATCTTTTGCCTAACACTGAGATTGTATTTTCATATCTTTCAAGAACAACAATGGTTTTGTTAGCAATAGACAGGTGACTTAGATACAATCTGGTGCTTGCCTGGGAGATTCTTTCAATAAAGAGAAAATGAAAGACACTAAGAAAAGGTGTGTGACTCACATTTTGGAAAAGTAGCTATTGTTAGTTTCAATTTTCTTCAATTAGGATGGATGTTAGTAAGGATGTTAACCCTGTCATTCTGGCTTAAGTCCAACTTGGGTAATTATATTCTGCCTCCTTAGATTTTCTTTGGGTACAAAGACGTTCTTCATTCTCACTTCACACTGTTTTGTGATGTTGCTGCATGTAGCTAAATAGATGCCACATTTAACCCTGAGGATCATAGCACCTCTGTGGTGAAAACTTGATCCTTCTGCATGGTATCAGTATAAATACACTTTTAGGGTAAAGGTTTTAGAACATGTAAAGCAGTAAAGTAAAAGAAGCCCTATGGCATTCTTAACTGAAGATACAGGAGGAAAAAAAATCCAATGGAATGAATTGTCTCTGACAGGGTCTCTGCAGTAATGGGAGATTCTTTTAGCTGGGCCTGGCTGCAAATGTAAGATCATTATCATTAGATCTTTAAAATACCAAAAGCAAAATATGAAGAGATTTAAAGTCACCTTTAAAATCACCCCAAAAGTTCAGTTTCAATTATCTACAATCAATGTCATTCTCCTTGACTAGAAATTGGTACCAAAGAATAAATTCTAAGAGGAAATTTTAAAAGTACAATTGATGCTGACAGTTTATCAATGGAAGTACATTTCTAAACCACGCTCATCTATGCACCAAGCCTCTGTTTATTTCTCTGCTCCACCTGCTGTGTGCACTTTTGCCACATTTTTGTAGGGACACCAGACATTGCTCAAGAGTAACCTTTACTACAAATACTTGAAACCCTTTCTTCAAGATTACATTTAGAGATATGCATTGAGCTCCATGTACTGTAAGACTGCAAACATTTTTTACAAACATTTAAAATTCCCAAGGAAACAGGCTTCCCTCTGTAATGCCTATTAATAAAGCCACTGAGGTTTTACATTCCTTAAATTTAAACAGCTCCATTTTAATGATAATAAATATATGCATGCTGTTTTACAATTGTCCATATAATATGATTACCAATTTTAAGACATATTAAGTAAAGTATAGAGAAACTGATGGAAAAAAAACATTGAACACCAATAAATAATTAGACAAAGAATCAACACAGGTGATTTATACAAATAAAAAGAGCATAGAAAATCTATAACAAGGGAAAAGTATACATATTTAATATCAGGAATTACAGGTAAGTAACTAGCATATAACTTTTTTTGGCAATTCAACTATCAAACAATGGCAACACTCAATATTAAGGATTAAATAAAGTAAACACTAGTACATTGTTGGTTAGAGTGTGAATTGGTACAATCCTCTTGGAAAACAATTTGATAACCTTTAACAAGAGCCTGAAAACATCCTTTTCCTAGTAATCCCATCTCTGGGAATTCATTTTAGAAAAAATAATTTCTTAACCAGATGAAGTTTTATAGACAAAGATGTTTATTGTATCAAAACATACAATTAATCTATCAATAAGTAAAAGGATCGTTAAATGTCCAACAATAGCCTCCAGAGAACTTATATTTAGTTGAGGAGATAAACAATAGATAATGAATGCAATATATAAGTTATTTATGTAGTATGTTAGATGATTACAAGTGCTAAAGAGGGAAAAAGAAAAAGCAGGGCAGGGTAGGAAGGAATGGAAATACTAAGGAGTGGCAAGCTGTGGTATTTAGTAAAGTAGTCAAAGTGGGCCTCATTCAAAAGGTGACATTTTAGGAAATCTTGAAGAATGTAAAAAAGATAGCACCAAAAACACTCATGGAAAGATAATTCCAGGCTAGAGGTAGATCCATAGCAAAGGCCCATAGATAAGAACGTACCTGTGATGTTCAATGAATGGCACAAAAGTCAGTATGGGCAGCACAGAGAGCAAAGGGTAGAGGAGGTTGGTAAGGCAAAAGATAGGGAGAGCACGGAGTGTCTGGGGCATTGTAATGGGTACACTTACTCTTGGACTGACATGGGGAGCTACAGATGTGAGTTTGGGCAGAAGAATGTCACGTTTAACAGTATTGATCTAGCTGCTGTGTTGAAAATAAAATGTTTGGGGCAAGAATAGAAACAGAAAGGCCTGTTAAATAAGCTATTGTGGCTATACAGTCAAGAGATGATGGTAGGTTGTACCAGTGTGATAGCAGAGGAAGCGATGAGAAGTGATCAGATTATTAAAATGTTTTACTATTTACAACCTTACAATTATACCCCAAGCCTCAGCATCATGTAATATACCCATGTAACAAACCTGTACGTGTACTTCCCAAATTTAAAATGAAGATTGAAATTATTATTTAAAAAATTTTGAGACAAGAGTCAACAGAATTTTTAAATGAATTGGATTGAAGGAATGAGATTGAAAGAATAGGAAGAGTGACACTCATAGATGCCTCTAATGTTTTCAGCCTGAGCAACTGGGAATGCAGAGTTGAGACCCATCAGGGTTGGGAAGGCAGAAGGAACAGGATTCAGAATGAGAGAGATCAGGAAATCTGTTTTAAGCATGTGATGTGAGATGTCTATTAGATATGGACAAGGAGGTGTCGAATATGCAGTCAGATATATTAGTCTAGAGTCCACAGCAGAGGTCTAAGCTGGAAATACAAATTTAAGAGTATGAAGTGACAACTCTGGATGAGATCACCAGGATAGTGGGTGTGCAAAGAAAGGAGAAGTGAACCAATCACAGAGCCCTGGGGTTCTTCGGTGTTAGGAGTTAAAGTAGATGAGGAAGAATCAGGAAGGAGCAATCAGTGAGGTAGGGAAAATTGCATGGTGTTCCTGAATTTGAATGAGGATAATACAGGAACAAAAGAAGCAGGGATCAACTATATTAAATGATGGTGATAATTAAGATGAAGACAGAGAATTGATAATGGGAATTAGTAATATGGAGGTCATTGATAACAGATTAAAGCAGGGTTTGTGAAGTGGTGGGAATGAAATCTTGTTTAGATAGGGTTTAAGACAGTATGGTAAAAGAACTCAGCCATCTATATCAAAGACAATCACTTCAAGAATAAAATACTTTTTTTTTTGTCTTTGAATAGTCCTGTTAGTTACCATCTTTCATTCTGTTTACTCTTATTTCAGCTACATTTTGAAAATGTATGCCTACGTTGCATAATGGCTCTAACACAATTTTAATTTGGCTCCAACAAAGAAGTTTGTAAAAAAAAACTCCCCAAATTTCATGCCCTCACGATTAGTAGTTCAATTTACTGCAGTGCCATTCATATAATTTTAATCAGTGTTATTATTAGAAGAAAAACAAATGTACAATTCTTTTTGCCCATTCATAAAGCCTGAAGCATTTAACTATTCTAATTTAAATATGCTGGAATCCCATTTCAATGTTGACCCCTATGTGGGGCATTAGCTTTGGTATTAGGACTCAGTTTTTAGGTTTCACCATCCATAGAGGAAGTGTGACAGAGGAAGGTAAAACCTGTTCTGCAGAGGCTGCCCTGAACACCCAGGTATCATCAAGCCATCACAGATGGAGTGGGGGAAATTCTTTGCCAATTCTAAAAAAAATAGCATTCTAGGTCGGCTGCAATGGCTCACACTTGTAATCCCGGCACTTTGGGAAGCCGAGGTTGGTGGATCACCTGGGGTCAGAAGTTTGCGACCAGACTGGCCAACACAGTGAAACCCCATCTCTACTAAAAATACAAAAATTAGCTGGGCATGATGGCGGGCACCTGTAATCCTAGCTACTTGGGAGGCTGAGGCAGGAGAATTGTTAGAACCCAGGAGATGGAGGTTTCAGTGAGCCGAGACTGCACCATTGCAATTCAGCCTGGACAAAAAAAAAAACGAAAAAACTCCGTCTCAAAAAAAAAAATAGCATTCATAGATATGGCACTCTCACTTCAAACTTACCCTGCCTAGTGTTGCACCCAATACTTTAAATAGCCTCTAACACTTCAGCAGAGAGCAAAAGGAGGCCATTGATTCAGCTCTCAAAAGCAGTGAGACACAGGGAGGGGAACATCACACACTGGGCCTGTTGGGGTGTTGGGGAGCTAGGGGAGAGATAGCAGAGAGTGGCGGGATTGGGGAGGGATAACATTAGGAGAAATACCTAACGTAGATGACGGGGTGATAGATGCAGCAAACCACCATAACACGTGTATACCTATGTAACAATCCTGCAAGCTGGGCACATGTACCCTGGAACTTAAAGTATAAATAAATAAATAATTAAAAATTTAAAAAATAAAAGTTGTGGGGGTATTGTTTGTAATGGATGGGGCAAAGTAGCAACAAAAAAATCATGAAAGGAAGAAATTTAAAAGAACAAACTAGGAATACTCAAGCATTTAAAAAATACTCACCAACTTAACAGCATGGCATGTGATCAATCCTCCCCAAACTAGCTTATACGCCATCACTAGAATTTCCATTCTTCTTATAGCCTCCAGCTCACTTCCTTAAGCTGCTAGGAAGACTTTCACAGACATGATAAGATCTGTATTTACTTACGTTCAACTTTATTCTAACAGGTATTTGAGGTACCTAAAGTAACATAACAACACCAAGATGGAAATCAAAACAAGGCACAAAACTAACAAAAATACAAGAACAAATACGGTATCAGGGCAAAAGGAAAATCATATAAATCATAATTATTCGAGTGATAGATGTTTCATGTGCCATGTACTGTTAGACACTATAAATAAATCATCTTATTTAATCTTCTCCGATACTCTGTAAGAAAGGTGTTTTTAGTTTCTTATTTTCAGATGATAAAATGAAAACGTAGACAATTCAACTCACTGGCCTAAGGTCACAAGGCCAAAAATACCAGGAGTTGAGATACCGGTCTCTGGTTGGCTGATTCGAAAGTTGATATTCTTAACCATCTAGCAATTAGGTGACCTAAAATGTCCATCATAAAATCTTGTGCAATAAAAGGGTTGGGGTGATGTTTGGACTAACATTGCCAGTGGCCAGAGCAATGAGGAAAACAGAACAGTTGCAAGATGCGAATTGAGATTAAACAAACACAACTTTAACTTAGCAAAAGCAAAATCTCCACTCCTGTTCCCCCATACATCTCTTAATATGTTCAAGAAAAGGATATGTAGAATGTAGTAGGGTCTATACTCTACAACATCCTATAGCAAATACGGTATCAGGTTTTGTACATTTGTTCATCAGGTGTCATAATGCAAGCCAATGCAAAAATTCCAAACAGCATTCCTTAATGTCATTTGCTGCGTGTTGAAAAAACAGCAAGGAGATCATGCAAGCTGGTTATGAAGCTCTCTGATGTTCTGAATGGGACCAAAGGTAACATTCAGAACATCAGGATGTCTTGTGAAGTGAGTCTCTACTGGTAGCACATTTCTTCACCTGACTGTCTACCCCACCACAACCAGGTAGAATAATCTCAGGAGGGGAGCATGAATCATGAAGAAGCACATTCAGAATTAAAACATTATTTAATATTTAAAAATTTAACACATTTTCTTATATACTTATAAAACAATACCTATAGAATGTAAATCTAACTCTTTATAGGAATATGAACAAAATATTTACACTCAATAGAAAATTTGAGACTCTGGGAATGTATAATATTTTTATGTTTATTATTGAGAGCTTCGATTTTATAAACATTGTGAAACAGTAATTTTGATTAACAGATCACATAATCTTTGTCTGGTACTCGTTGCAGTGAATATGAGACTATATTTATGGTAGGAAGTTGGAGTACTGAAATGTTATGTTGCTGATTAAGGACAGATATGTATGCTTTAACAATTAGATGAGCTGAAAATAAAGTATTCCTCCACTCACAAACATTATTAAGCCTAAGTTGGGCTTGAATATAAATAAATTATCACCCATATTCACATAAAATTGGGCAACAAGAATGCCTATCAGCAAGACAAAAATTACTTTTAAACAGTCCTGGGTCTTCTCTAAAGAAAAGTGAACATTTGCACTCTTGCATATTTTCTCTTTACAGATTAACATCTTGAGAAGTATAGTCATATTTAAATAGCAATTCTGTTGATCATCATTTGGGAACATGACTATTTAAAGAATACTCTGATTTTGTAAGCCCTCATTGTCAATTACAAATACATTTTCTTCCCTAACTTTTTTTTAAACAGAAATTTTTCTAAACTTTACTGTCTTCATCCTATTTTGCAGACAGCGTAGTTTTCCATTTTGTGCAGTTCATGGAAATAAATCTGGCCAACTTGGGGAAAATAAGGTTATTTTAAAGAATTATTTTATGTTTTCTCACAGACATGGTCAACTTGAAATAAAGAGAAAGTTCATGAAACAGAATAACATTACCTTAATCTGTTAAATTCTAGGCCAATAGATTTGTTTCTTAATTGTGGTAGTAGTAAACAGACAGTTACTATGTTTGAAAGAATCAAACAAACAAAAAAAAAATACTTGGAAGCTTGGTAATTTCAGCTCTAACTCTCTTTCCATAGACCGTATATTTCCAGCCAAGAATTCAAAGGCCAAGTTTCTTCTATACATACCATTCTCGCTTTGAATCTTCACCCATAGTGCCTAAGCTTGAATCTGAAACTGATTCCCTGGTTGAAAGTTATAGTTTTACTTCTTTTGGTGAGAATTACACAAGAAAACCACCAGGGTGGATCATTAGGTGGTATTACTGAGCAAAAAAGGTCTCCTGGATCTTACATTTTCTCAGTGGCTCTCTCAGCCCTTAGCAGTTGCTCCGACTACATACACATGTTCACAGCTTCCGATGCTTCTCCAAACAATGGCACCCTTTCCTGAATTCTATCTCTAGGAATCCTTCACTAAGTGAAATAGACTCCAGGCCCTTTAATACGTAACTATTCAGAAACAAATCTCAAATTTTACTTAATGAACACAATTTATTAAGCCTTTATGCTTTACTAAGAACTCTGGGGCAACACCAGTGTCATATAGTTTTTTGAAGAAATAAAGTCACATTATGTTTGATTTATAGATAGGAAACAAGTTTCTATCAACCACAGTGACACATTTCTAGTCATTTTCCAGTATCTGTTTGAAGACTAAGCTGACATTTCCATGTCCCCCTCCTGGCACTGATCAAATACGAGTATCTACACCCGGCTTTTTTCTTTGCCATGCCAGTGGTAACTTGAGACTGTGAAATACCTCTGAGCCAATTATAGCTCACTAACCTAGATTAAAGCTAAATTCATAGCTACTACACATACACATACACACACACACACACATACACACACACACACACATACATACACTTCCCTTCCTAAATACAATTGCTCCTTCCTGTGGCACATGAATTTTTAACATAATCTTAATTCTAACATCAATATCAAAATTTGTTCTTCCTGTGTTTTTGTCCCAAGGCTATATTCTCTCCCTCTCTCTCTCTTTCTGTCTCTCTCTTTAATTGTACTTTAAGTTCTGGGATACATGTGCAGAACGTGCAGGTTTGTTACATAGGTATATATGTGCCACGGCACCTATTGACCCATCCTCTAAATTCCCCCCCAACCCCCACCCTCTGACAGGCCCCAGAATGCCCCACCTCCTGACAGGCCCCGGAGTATGTTGTTCCCCTCCCTGTGTTCATGTGTTCTCATTATTCAACTCCCACTTATGAGGGAGAACATGCGATGTGTAGTTTTCTGTTCCTGTGTTAGTTTGCTGAGGATGATGGCTTCCAACTTCATCCATGTCCCTGCAAAGGACATGATCTCATTCCTTTTTATGGCTGCATAGTATTCCATGGTATATATGTGCCACATTTTCTTTATTCAGTCTATCACTGATGGGTATTTGGGTTGCTTCCATGACTTTGCTATTATAAATAGTGCAGCAATAAATGTACATGTGCATGTATGTGTCTTTGTAGTAGAATGATTTATATTTCTTTGGATATACACCAAGTAATGGGATTGTTGGGTCAAATGATCTTTCTGGTTTTAGATCCTTGAGGAATTGCCATACTGTCTTCCACAGTGGTTGAACTAATTTACATTCCCACCAATAGTGTAAAAGTGTTCCTATTTGTCCACAGCCTCGCCAGCGTCTATTGTTTCTTGATTTTTTAGTAATTGCCATTCTGGCTGGTGTGAGATGGTATCTTATTGTGATTTTGATTTGCATTTCTCTAGTGATCAGTGACGTTGAGCTTTTTTTCATGTTTGTGGGCCATGTAAGTGTCTTCTTTCAAGAAGTGTCTGTTCATATACTTTGCCCACTTTTTGATGAGGTGGTTTGTTTTTTTCTTGTAGATGTATTTAAGTTCCTTGTAGATTCTGGATATAAGATCTTTGTTAGATGGGTAGCTTGCAAACATTTTCTCCCATTCTGTAGACTACCCATTCACCCTAATAATAGTTTCTTTTGCTGTACAGAAGCTCTTTAGTTTATTTAGATCCCATTTATCTATTTTGGCTTTTGTTGCAATTGCTCTCAGTGTTTTCATCATGAAGTCTTTGCCTATTCCTATGTCCTGAATGGTATTGCCTAGGTTTTCCTCAAGGGTTTTTATGGTTTTGGATTTTACATTTAAGTCTTTAATCCATCTTGAGTTAAACTTTGTATAATGTATAAGGAAGAGGTCCAGTTTTAGCTTTCTGCATATGGCTAGCTAGTTTTCCCAGTACCATTTATTAAATAGGGAATCCATTCCCCATTGCTTGTTTTTGTCAGGTTTGTCGAAGATCAAATGGTTGTAGATGTGTGGTCTTATTTCTGAGGTCTCTGTTCTATTCGTCTGTATGTCTCTTTTGGTACCAGTACCATGCTGTTTTGCTTACTGTAAATTTGTAGCATAGTTTGAAGTCAGGTAGCGTGATATGATGCCTCCAGCTTTGTTCTTTTTGCCTAGGATTGCCTTGCCAATGCCGCATTCCCAAGTTCTATCAATGCTTTGCGTTACCTTATGATTTAGAAACATGCTTCAGAAATATGTTATATATCAGCACTTGTCCACCTCCTAGACTTTAGGAGACCCTAAACCATGTTAAGATTTAGTGTTGTATGGTCTGATGACACTGAAATCAGAGGCAGACTGCAGAACCAATTGAGAAAATATAATTTTTTAGGAAATTTGTCTGATCACAATTCTTTCTCCTTATTTCAGACTCTAGTCATTTGATTGTCTCAGTGGGAAAAGGTAAAGATTCGTTATGTAGATCAAGGTGTCAATCAACCTCTGCAGTAACCACCAGTATGCAGTCATGCATTGCTTAATTATGGGGATATGTTTTGAGAAATGTGTCTTCTGGTGATTTCTTCATTGTATGAATTTCAGAATGTACTTGCATAAAGCTAGAGAGTATAACCCAGTATATATCTGGCTATGTAGTATGGCCTATTGCCTCTATGCTACAAACCTATATAGTATGTTACTCTACTGAATACTGTAGGCAACTGTAATGCAATGGAAAGTATTTGTGTATCTAAACATATCAAAACATATAAAATATGAAACCACCATGATATATGTAGTCTGTCATTTACTGAAATGTCATTATGCAGCAGTGCAAGTCTACATTTGGCTTTTCAACGCGTTTCATCTATGACCAGCCACCTCTGCCATCACGTGTCATCTTCTTTACACCTTGCTGAGTACCTTCCAGGAATAATCTAACTCATCTTAGGGCTCTGCTCAAATGACTCCTCTACTCAGCAGCTTTCCTTAAAGGCCAATTCTCCCAAAGCTCCTCGAACAAAACTAATTGCTTCTTCTATATTCAGGCAATACATCACGTGGAACTCTATTTAGAGCCCTTCTCACACTATGTTATATCCTGCAACCAACACATATCAACATTCTCATGTTCAGGAAGCTGCATGCTGTTGTAATGCATCTGAACATAAGTGGATTTTTTGTTTTATTCTAGTGGACGATGAGGACCGTACTATGTCTTGTTATCTTGGAATCTTCATTGCCAAGCATCATGCTTTCACATGATGCTTAGCTAGGAGTTCAGTAAACATTTGTTTCTACATTCTCCCTTGCTGGTTTTGTTTACAAGAAAAACAACTGTCTTTTCTGACCTGTATTATTTATTCAGCATCCTCCAAAACTATGATGCTATATAAACTGAGCAGAAACAGGTCCCAAAATCTAGAAATAATGGAGAAAAAAAGTAGTTATTGCCCAAAATGTAATGGATTATTTAAAATATCCATGAAAACAACATATGTGCTTTGTTATTCATCCTGCATTGTGCGGACTTTCTAAAGCTTCATTTAATTATTTTATAAGAAATATTAGCAAATATTGATTTGTAAAATGAGGAAGTTAGATATGAGTTTCAGATCCAAAAAATGAACTGAATTAGTTTATATGCCTGCCTTCTGTCTTCAAATCAATATTAATTATTGACACCAACCTCTATATTACTGATATATTACATAACAATGATTACATATATGTGTATGTGCCCACCAAAGATGTAAATAATACTGATGAACCAGCAGATATGGAACATGTACTAAGGTATAAACTGAAATTGCTATGATGTTAAAGCTAGAGGTAAAGACAAACGTGATTAGCCACTTAGAACATTTTTTTTCAGGATTGTTCTACATAAAAACTTTCCCACCAGATTAATTTCTGAATGTTCTTTTAGTCAGTAAAAAGGAGAGTAAGAGATCAAAGTTCTTATAAAGTACCAAGAATTGTCTGTGGCATATATGCCCCCATTAGATTCTGCAAGATGACTAGATTAGTACTAACATAGTTCGAAGTGGTGAATCGAATAGGATAGGAAGTTCTTTTGCCAATGTAACACGAGCTGTAGCTTTGAAGTCTATATTCTGAAATTCTTCAGTCTACAAATTATAATGTGGTCCTCGAGATATAATGTGCAGATACTCTAGAGTAGAATTCAAGACTAACTTTACTTATCTACGGACTTCACATATGTTTTATTGTACTTATTTTATGGTAACATATATATGTAAATGTTTATAGTATATGTGTTTATATATAACATGTACATGATGATAGCTTATTTTAATATGCCAATCTTTTTAGTCCAATTCACCAGCCCACAGTATTTGTTATTGTCAAATTGTAAAATTGTCAAATGCTACCAAGTGATCAACATCAACATGCAGATTAGGTTTTTTTTAATATTTTCTTTTTTATAGTTTACTTTTCTCATTTTATATTATTTTTAAATTCAACTTGTATTTTAAACATAGGTGGTACACACACAGGTTTGTTATATGGGTATATTGCACTTGGGTAGTGAGTACAGTATCCAGTTGGTAGTTTTTCAACCCAAATCCCTCCTTCCTTAACCCCCTATTTGCCTGCAGTGTCTACTATTTGCATGTTTATGTCCACATATGCTCAGTGTTTAACTCTCACTTATAAGTGAAAACATGCAGTGTTTTGATTTTATTCCTGCATTAATTAACTTAGAATAATGGCCTTCAGCTCCTCCCATGTTGCTGCCAAGGACAAGATTTCATTCCTTTTTATGGCTTCATGGTGCATATATGTATCATGTTTTCTTCATCCAATCCACCACTGATGAGCATCTACATTGATCCCATGTCTTTGCTACTGGGAATAGCACAGCAATGAACATATAAATGCATATGTCTTTTTGGTATAATTGTCTATTTTCCTTGACTACATACCTAGCAATGGGATTGCTGGTAGAATGGTAGCTCTATTTAAGTTCTTTGAGGAATCTCCAAACTACTTTCCACAGCAGCCAAACTAATTTACCTTCCCATCAACAGTGCATAAGCATTCCTTTTTCTCTGCAGCCTCACTAGCATCTGTTGTTGTTGTTGTTGTTTTTTAACTTATTAACAATAGCTAGTCTGACTGATGTGAGGTCGTCTCTCATTGCGGTTTTTGTTTGCATTTCTCTGATGATAGACGATGATGAACATTTTTTCATGTGTTTATTGTTGCTTGTATGTTGTCTTTTGAAAAGTGTTCATGTCCTCTGCCCATTTTTTAATGTAGTTGTTTTGTTTCTGTTTTTGTTGTTGATTTAAGTTCCTTTTAGATTCTGGTTATTAGATCTTTGTCAGGAGCATAGTTTGCATATATTTTCTCCCATTCTATAGGTTGTGCATTTACCCTATTCTCAGGTTCCTTTGCTGTACAGAAGCTCATTAGTTTAATCAGGTCCCACTTGTCAATGTTTGTTTTTGTTGCAATTGCTTTTGGGGAGTTAACAAAAAATTATTTGCCAAGGCCAATGTCAAGAAGGATATTTTCTAGGTTTTATTCTACAATTTTTATTCTTTGAAGTCTTATATTTAAATCTGTAATGCATCTTAAATTTTGTATGTGGTATAAGAAAGTGGTACGGTTTCAATCTTTTGCATATGGCTAGCCAGTTATCCCATCACTATGAATAGGGAGTCTTCTCAATATTGCTTATTTTTGTTCTCAAAGATCAGATGGTTGGAGGCATGTGGCTTTATTTCTGAGTTTTTTATTCTGTTCAGTTGGTCAATGTGTCTGTTTTTGTACCAATAGTATGTTGTTTTGGTAACAATGGACTTATAAAATAGTTTGAAGTCAGGCAGTGTGATACCTCTAATTGGTTCTTTTTGCTTTGGATTGCCTTTACCATTGGATTTTTGTTTGTTTGCTTGCTTCATATGAATTTTAGAATAGTTTTTTCTAATTCTGTGAAGAGTGATGGCAGCTTCATAGGAATAGCATTGTATATGTAAATTTCTTTGGGCAGTGTGGCCATTTAAACAATATTGATTCTTTCAATTCATGAGTATGAAAAATTTTCCATTTATTTGTGCTGCTTCTGACTTCTTTCAGCAGTGTTTTGTAGTTCTCCCTGTAGACATCTTTCATCTCATTGTTTAGTATATTCCTAGATATTTCATTTTATTTGTGGCTATTGTAAATGGGATTGTGTTCTTGATTTGACTCTCAGCCTGGTCACTACTGGTGTATAGAAATGTGACTGATTTTTGTACTTTGATTTAGTATCCTGATACCTCACCAAAATTATCAATTCCAGTAGCCTTTTTGTGGAGCATTTAGGGTTTTCTAGGTATAGAATCATATGGCCATCAGAGATAGTTTGACTTCTTCTTTTCCCATTTGTATGTCTTTTCTTTGCTTATCTTGATTGATTACTCTGGACAAAATTTTCTAAAATATGTTCAATTACAGAAATAATATAGCCTGACTAAAAGTTTTAAATATATAAATGATTGCTGTTAATCATATCAACTCAAACACAATTCAATTATCACTTTTGTTCAAGTCCTTCAGGTCTTTTCACGTTATACATGTTGGCATAATTACAATCATTGTATGAGTATGCCATTCTTCATTCTTTTCCTCCACTTCAATATTTTTTATCTTGTTGTACAGTTTGTATCAATATTTTTTTCTGCTACAGTCCTTTTTTTCTCGTTTTCTGTTTACTACAAAATTGCACAGTAGTTGGAAAATTAATAATTAAATAAGAAAATGCATAAAGAAGAAAGTAAAATCCTTTGAAATTACACAATCTGGAAACAAATAACCATAGACAAAACTTTGTTGCATATCTAATGATTTTTAAAGAATTCAGGTAGGATGCTGACTTTCTCAGGCTGGACAATTTAAATGCAGCCTTTAAGGGTTTTTGACTTACTACTTGGAATTATGCACAAGTACGCTTGTGGAAGGATCCCATCAGGCCCACCACCCAAATGAAAAAAGCAAGGGAAGGAAGTAGTCCTTTTTAGAGAGTTTCTGTGACTCTTACTACATCCATTGAGTAAAACTAAACTTGCTACCCAGGCCCACATAAATGTAAAATGGATTCATGCACAAACCAAAACGAGAAAGTTGGGAACTGGATCTGGAAAAAGACAACTAAGTTTATTAAACTTTAAAAGGAAAATAAAGTGATGAAAAAGTGAGGAGCTGGGGGAAAACACTTTATATGGGGTGGTCAGAAAAGGCCTTCCTGAAGAGGTGACATTGGACCAAGATTACAATCAGTCATAGGGAAAACCAAGTAATGTCTACTCCAGGACAAGTATAAGGCACACATCTGCAAAGTTCTGGAGGTGAGAAGAAGCCTGAGCTCAGTGAGTGTGAGGTGAGTTGTGTGATACAAAGTTAGAGATGGTTTCTCACAAAGAAATTTAGATTTCATTCTCAATATGGAGAGCCATTGAATGGATTTAAGCAAAATTAGATTTACAATTTTACAAATTCACTTTGTATGCTTTATGGAAAATGTTTTGTGGTGAACAAAAATAAAAGCAGGGAGAGAATTTAGGAAGTTCAACTTGTCAAAAGATGTGGTTTAGGCTAGGGTTGTAGCAGTGGATATGTAGGGAAGAGAGCCTGGTTTCTACAAGATTTTCTAAGTGATCACAGATTTTTAGCTTTTGAAACTCACAAACCACAGGATGATACTATTAAAATAATAACTGAGAAGCTAAGATTTCTTACAAAGGATGACAGAGGCTTGAAACATCAACGAAAGCCCAGATACTATCATGCGTAGGATTCTGAACTAACTCATGAAAAGTAAATGGGGCTGCCATGTGGTAAAAATGCAAGGAAAATTTTCATGTTTAAAGGCCATGAAATAAAATAAGTAATACATTTTAGTTCTCAAAAAATATTGCACTTGTGTGTTTGTGATATTATCCACTGCAGTATTTCCTCAACACCATTTTTTCATCCCAAATCATTAATCTGTTACCAATGTGTCTTCTAAAATAGGACATTGTCACGACTCTACATTACTTATTGCTTAACAATTGCACTTGCTACGGAGGAAAACTAAGATTCTAATCGTGGTTACTCCGATCATTTAAAGCAATGGGCTAAGAATGTCACTCAAAAGTGTGACCTCATTACTGGAGACTTTGCTCCTGAGTTCAAGGGAAGTCAGGGCTGTGTAGACTAATTTCAAATTAACAAGCAGAATGACAGGGCATCTTTCTAGAGGTTTCAGATTGGCACTGGGAAAGAAAGTTAATATTATATAGCTCTATTTCAGAAGGTACATTGAACTTGGTTTTTTGAGACTGATTATATAGTCAAATAACCAGTGTCTTGCCTTCTCTCCCTTCTTAATACTAAAATTAATGCAATCTATTTTTCTTTAAAAGCCTGATCTGGACTTCATATTTATGTGTGATAGCTCTCTTGGTTGAAATGAACAGTGCTCACTCTGTTCACTTAAATATGTTAGCAGTTTGTTTTAAGAATACACATAGAAATAGCAAGAAGTTCTACCATATTGCCAGGCCTTAGGAAAGTAAGAATGTTTTCATCATCCTAATGTGACTCTAGTAGCCTGAAATCTCTAACAGTTCGGAAGAACTTTACAATGTTCCTCAGAAGTAGGCACTTATTGATCTGTATTTTATTATTTTTAATCCCTTCATTATGCTTATATCTCTACTCACTGCCAACTGACTATTTTCCTATGTTTCTGGCTCATATTTCTAAGAAAGAGAAAATGACTGGACCTGCTAATTACCATAGCACATTTCTGGATAGAGCTTACTTTAAAGGACGAATCATAGCCACTAACCAGTTCATTTTTGGAGTTAGAGATCTACTCTATCCCAGTCAGCTACATGGTTAGGCCCATGGGATCAAGTACAAAGGTAGCTACAAAGCCTGTTTTTTTCAGCCAAGGATTTTGGTAGAATTATGGCTATTAAACTCTGTCATACATAAAAATCACCTAAAGGGTTTAATTTCAATGTCAATTCCTATGACTAAATGACAAGTATTCCTCTTCAGTAGTTTTGTGGGACCCCAAGAGTCTGGATTCCTGATACAGCCTTTTTTCCTTCAGTTCAAATTTTAAAAATCGCAATAAATTGTATTAAATAGTTGTGTTTCTAGGTCAAAATAATTCAATATTAACAATTGCATATGGGTCAACTTAATCAGAGGGTTCTACCCACATAAGATTCTTTCTCAGTTGTTCCCTTACCACTCACTCATCTTATTCTTCACTATTTTCAAAATCGTTTGTGACATACTGTTACTTCTAGATATTTTCCTCTTGCCTTCCATACTGTACCTCGACACCAATACACACACACTCAACAATGTTCTTGGCAATTACCTTTGCTGAAAATTTAACCCCTCCAAGAATTATTTTAAGAATGCCTTTTCTAATTCTAAGCACTTATATGTTATTTGTCATCATGAGTGCATTTTTGATGTTTGTATATTGTATACAGTTTTGCGGTCTTTATTTTCTTTGCATGCGATCTGTGTTTCTGAACATATTTCAAACCTTTTTAAAGGTGTGAACTCATTATCTGTTCGTTTGCCAAAGGACAATGCTTCTCACTTCTTGTCTTTAGCAGTGTGCCTGTTCAAGAAATGCCATTATTGAGTTGACTTAGGGCCAGAGAACTGAAAAGCAATTGCATATTCAAACTTATAACTTTCATAATTGGTAAACATTTATACATTATACTACTGATTAGAAACTATTATGAGAGTTGTATAGAGAGAAGAAGCTGAAAACCAATACCAGTGTTTTTCTTACTGTAATTACTGTGATTTTATATAGCTTTATCATGTTGTGACATGAATTGGCTATGTTGATAGATTTGTTACTTATGATTAGCCTTTCAAATGCTATTGAAAATCGTTAGGGTTTGGCACTTGGTGAAGCTTTCAGAACTTCACCTATTTCAGATGATATTGAATTTCTAAAGACAGATAATGATTTGCAGCTTAAAAATACAATTAGCCTGTAGTTAAATCATGTAGTTCTGGACATTTTCAATATTCCCTACCTGGGATTTTCACAATAATATTTTCTAAAACTGTTTTTTAGCAACTCCTGCCTAATCTTTTATGACTAAAGATTATATTATAGAAAATTTTGAGGGTGAATATTTTGGGTTCATGATTACTCCATTTTGCAGACTAGTGCTTAAGGGAAAACATACAGTTAGTTAAACTGTATCAGCCTGGTTGAGGAAAAACAAATACTTCTGTTCAAACACGGGTTATCTCTTTTCAAGAGAAGCTCAACTTATCAAACTTTTAAGCAAATAATGATGATGTTAATGCAAATGCATTTAAGAGCTTTCTAACCATTTGACAAAGACAGGATCCCATGTGGAAACAAGCCATTGGCAATATATTGTGCCTTCAGTTAACAGAGTTTCATTTTCCCAAAAGAAAATTCTCGTTAGAAAGAATGTGTTGCTCGTGGTTTATGAAGTCAATAATTGTGTAGTTTTAAAAATAATGGCAATTCTTATCTGATAACTGTGAAATGCTGTCTGTATCATTTAAAACTGGGCATTCGTTCTGTGATTCTTTGATGCCTCATTCCCCTTCTTGACCTCAGCTTAATTTTAACATTGTAGCTCTTGCTAATATTTTTAACATGGAGTTTCAGAGATATTAACAATACTGAAAACAAATATCCAAGGGGTAAAATGGGCTACTGTTTAAACAAAGAAATAAACTCTTTCCATATTATGTTAGGAAGCAGACGAAGGAAAAAGAGTGGATATAACAAGGAAGCAGATTTCAACTACAGAGAGAAGAGAAACTTAAATTATTCAAGATAATGAATAACGGACCAGATTGCCTATCCATGCACATTCTCCCTTCACTTGAATGTTTCGTGAAAAGATGAGATATGGCTCTTGCTCAAGGATGGTATAAAAAGGAGCTTCACATTGGGAAGGAGCTTGGACCACTGGATAATCCCTAGAGTTTCATCTAACTGATAAGCTAGAATTTTTTGTGATACCAGGTGCAGTCAGGTGCTTATTCCTAAAAACATCTTTTGGTACATTTATTGTTTCCTTCCAAATCTTCCCTTTAATCTTCAACCTAAAGTCATAAAACTGGCACAGTCTTGGTACTCTGTTTTTGTTTTGTTTTCCTAATTTGAAAATTATCCAAGTTTTCAAATTTTTTCTCCATAACGGTTTTTGATTCACAACTTTTATCCATTTCTACAGTCACATCAGAAGTTATTTAAATTAAATTCAACACATTCTTTATAAACTCCTATAAAGTAAATACTGTGCTAGACATTGGGGTTGTGAGGTAGGGAAAACATGATTCAAGCTGCCAAGTAGGCCTGACCACACCTAACTAGAAAAACCCTGAAGTAGTAACTCTCTGCCTGAGCACCCTAACACCTTTCTTGTTTTCTTATAAACATCAAATAGATTCTTCTTCCTGTTTTCTGCCATAGGTTTTCTTTTCAGTTTTGTAACTTCTTTAGCACAAAATTAGTGGATATGTAAATCCAGAAGCACAAGAATGATATGAAATAAATTCTGTAGATATCAAGCAGAGCAGCATTTTTAAAATAAACTAAAATAAGATAGAAATATAAATTGAAATAAAATAAGCAAGGAAAGGAAATAAAATATTGGGATCCAGTGAACATAGTATTTTTGTGAAACTTCTATGCTAGTTGTGTTTCTGCATTTGTGTGTGTGTGTGTGATGGCTACTATAAAAATATACTTATGTTGGATATATAAATATATCATGACGTAAAATATACTTCTTAGTGTGCATTTCAAAACTAAAGGTCACAGGGGAAAAGATATGTCTTCTGAGTGGTTGGAAACATTTGATATTTTCAAATTCTTGCCACTTTGGGTATGTACATCAATATAACAAAAACTCCAACCTCTGTGCTCATAAATGGGATCAAGGAACCATATTATAAGCATCCGACTAATTTAGAAAGAAATTTGTTGCAGTTCCTGGAGTCATGTCCTTGATTCTGCTTTATTGTGGAAAGCTGAGACAACCCCATTCCCTGCCCAGTGTTGTCCACAGGTTAGCTTAGCTGGGTGAAGCCTGGTTCCTGCCGCATAGGGATGTTTACGAGTTTACTGTACATAGTCATAAGGTAAGCACATAGTCAGTGGTTTCCCATAAGCTCTTCCAGTTGTGAACTCAGCCTTTTTCTTCTTTAGTTCTTCCCACATTGCCTGGTATAGAGTCCTGAATACAGAAAATGTGCAATAAATGCTTTATGAAAATAAAGATTACAGAACATTAAAAGGTTTTATGGTCTTAATAATGGCCTTATACCAATAGTTGATATGTAAAAGCCTTTATATGTCTACGTTTCTATGATATTCACAATAAAATGAGTAGCACAAAGGTGCCACCCTTTTTCCAAAATGGGAATGATACTCAAAATGTGCTCTCCCTCACCAAATTCTCAAAAGACAGGCATAGACAATACAAATTACTATTTTGATTTAATTTTTTGTTTCCAAGGAAATAATTAAGTTCCAATTTCAGAATACCCTGAGGAGCTACTGCAAAGGGAATCATGGAGATCACTTGCCAGTATGCCCTCACTGTGCTTTCCTACAGGCAGACATGCATGCTGTTTTCATGGTGTTTACACATCACTTAGCCTCCTGCAGTACCTACACCTGGTCCAAGCACACTACTCATCTAGGAATTTGTAGCCCAGCAGATCTATCATTTGGATCAGCCTCCACATGAACATAAGCTTTCTCAGGGAAAATTGATATATCTGCTATATGAAAGCAACATTAGTCTCTTGAAATTAAAAAATGAATGAAAACCTTTGGCTTGTGAGTCAGAAACACCCAATTCCCAGTCATTGCTCAGTTATCAAGCTATGTGGTCTCTGAGCTTTGATTTTATCAAGGAAACAGGAATAAAATGTCTAATAAATGCATCTTGAAGGACATACATTATATATGTATATATTATATTTGTGTATAAATATTATGTGTTATAATTATATATGTGTTTATATTTGTGTATATATACACATATATCTTATATGTTTTATAACATATATACATAATATATAATATGTAACATATATATGTTAGATGGTACATGTAACCTAGACACCGAACAGTGCCATAGAATATTATTAAATACAGAAGCAAGGCTAAGATGCTTCAGAGACACAAATACAAGCCTTTTAAGATTTGTCATGACTTGGAATTTAGGAAAGTCATGATTTTTTTCCATCCTTTAAAAAATTTTGGTCTTGTAAAACACAAAGGTTAGGGATAGGTGATAAAGAAACCAAGAAAAATAACACATAGTTGCCTTTACAGCCTGCTTCATTCACCTTAAAGGTCCAAATCTCCATGATATCAATTCTGGCTCTAGGCCAGGTACACATGACATTAAAATTCAAACTAATTCAGTTTGCTAGTATTCACAGCATACCCTAATATTTTGACTCATTTTTATACTATCATTTAATATTGCCTATCATTGGTTTCTTTTTTTGTTTGTTTGTTTGTTTTTTTGAGACAGAGTCTCATTCTGTTGCCCAGGCTGGAGCGCAGTGGTACAATTTCAGCTCAGTGCAACCTCTGACTCCCATGTTTAAGCTATTCTTGTGCCCCAGTCTCCCAAGTGGCTGGGATTACAAGCACATGCTGCTATACTTGGATGTTTTATTTTTTTCGTTTTTTTAATTTTTTTATTTTTAGTAGAGATGGGGTTTCACCATGTTGGCCAAGCTGGTCTGGAACTCCTGATCTCAAGTGATCCACCAGCCTTGGCCTCTCAAAGTTTTGGGATTACAGGCATGAGCCACCGTGCCTGGCCTGTCTGTCACTAGTTTCTCAAAATAAAAATGAAGATTTCCTCCAGGAGGATGTTAGCTTTTTTTTTTTTTTTTTTTTTTTTTTTGGAAAACATGTCACCCAAGTCTTTCAAATAAGTCTCCAGTGTCTGAGGAACCCCTCAAGACTTATGCTTTTGTCCTTTACCTTGAGTACCAACCATTATCAGAGGTGCTGTAGAATCTGCGCTCCAGAAACAGTCTCACTCATACCTACTAGATCCAAAATGTGTTCCAGACTTTCAGAGTTAGTAATGAACTATTAGCTTGGGCCTGTGCAAGGCCAGTTTCATGGCAGCTCTGGAATTCAGACCTCTGAAGGTGGGCTTCATATGGTTCTGGCCCACTTTGGTGTCAGGGCAAATGCTAAGGCCACAGTTAGACACAGTATCTTCCTGAGAGTGGACCTTTGGGAACCAATAACTTCCTCAGGTAGAAGGACTTTTAAAAATTTTAGAAGTGTCCTTAGCCATGTGTGACTCCTAAAATAAAATAGAATTACTTATACAGAAAGCCACTAGCTGTATTTGTGAAATGTATCTTTTGTGTTTTGAGTAAGTTACACTTGATATACTGACTAATAAAAAGAACTGAAGGTCAAATCAAAATTGACAATTTTTGGAGCCTAAAACCTCTCATCTTACTACTCTGTATCGTAATTGCTTGTTTGTATTATCTTCTTACACGGTACCATTAAGCCCTCCAATGTAGACAAAATATTCATCTTTTTTTATCCTTTGTAACTACCAAATTCCAGAGATTCAAAAGAGCTTTGACAAGGTGCTAATGCAACAAAAAGAGTAATGCGAAATAAAAATTGGAAGATAGCATCTACTTATAATGGTTCCATGAAAATTATTATAAACAACTTTTACTCTTAAGCATATTATTTAATTACATTCATTTGTTCACTTAAAACATGCTGTCAGTTTTGTATTAAATTTTTGGTTAATCAGTATATATTAACAAATTTAATAAATGACCAGAAAGCCTGAATCTAGAGATAACTCAAGAACTGCACAATTAAAGGAAAACTGAATTTAGAGTTGGGAACCCAAGATCTGATACCAATTATGCCGTCTACTCATTGCATAGCAATGGAAAGCAATATGTGCTCTCTGAATCTCAATGTTCACATCTGTAAAACAGAGAAAAGTATATACTTCCTTGTTTATGACATAGGGCTGCTGTATCAGGTGAGATAACAAATAAGAATCATGCTTAATTTACCCATCATCACTACCTATAGCTAGCCCTAGAATAAAAATCATGATTTGCAATTAAAGTAGACTATTTCTTTCAAAGTGTCAACAGTCATGTCACAGTACTTTAAGGAATGTTAACTCTTTTCATTTATAATAAAAAATAATTATGTTTGCAATCATGACTAATTGAAATCAGAATGTTTAAAAAAATGTTAAAGGAAATTCTTCTCTATCACCACCCCCAGAAGAAGCAAAATGTTAGAACCTGTCATTGTCTTCATGCTTATATCACTTTGGTTTCCTCAATAAACATACTGCATGCACTGAAATGATGCTTTACTTGTAGAAATTTTAGAAAACAAAAGTAGACACAGTGACTTCATTAACTATTGGAGCTATACAAAGATCAAAATAGCCGCATAAACCACTGATTGAAAAGCTGATCAGGAACTTGTATAATGGACAGATTCGATGGATAATATAGAAACCCAGGGCAAATCTAAATATCACAAAAAGAAATAAATAATTTGTGTCTCTGAGCATGATGCAATAGAAAATATACTCCACCACTTTTACAACTTCCTTGCAAAATTTCAACCCAGAATCTAAGAAAATCTGGACAAAGAATCATGTTGAACAATACTACAAGGATACAATCAGAAAAATCCAGTATGTATGAACTTCTCATTTCCAGCATTAATAAATGGCAATGAAAACAGAGAGCAAACTATTGATTTAACGTGCCTTAAGTAACATATGAACCAAGTGCAATATTTGGAACGTGTTTGGATTCAGATGTTAACAAGGAAACTGAACAAGAAAATGTATGCAGCAATAAAGGTAATTGGTATACTGACTGGATATTCATTGATACTAGGAACTATTTTAATTCTTTTAGATGTGACAGTGCTGTTATGTGAAAGAGTTCTTACACTTTAAGAATACAGACTGAAGTATTTATGGATGAAATGACATGATGGAGCACTTGTGAAAATAATCCAACATCAATGGCAGGAGAATGAGTGGGGACAGTTGAAAGAAGATTATTCATGTGTTGATAATTGTGAAATCTGGGTGATGGAAGTTCATTATATCATTCAGTTTACTTGCTTGCTTATACATATTTGAATTTTTTGACAAATTTATAAAAAATAGAATTAACACAAATTTAAGAAGAATTTCACCCCATACAACAACTAGAACTGGAATCACTTAAGATTTGCACAAACAAAAACACATATTTTACATACCCTCAAGCACACAGTAAAGTAGAGCTATACATATGGTATGGTTGAATTCTCAATTATAGAATAAGGGAAAAATGTACAAATATAGAGAAACTCCAGACCCTAGAAACCTGTTAAAATGACAGTGAGTAACAAATTTATTTTCTGCAATAAGGGCCATGTATAAAACAATGCTGTTGTTGGATGATACAATAATAGAAAAGAGCTAATAAATTGAGATAGAGGGCTTAAAGGGGTCATTCATGTGGGCAGGCGGCAATGCAGCTTTTGTCTGATGGAAAATCTTTCCCACTGTTAAATTTGAACACTCCCAAATGGCACCACTCAGGTTTAAAGGACTTACGTGCGTGAATAGTTGATTATTGGCTATTATATTAAATTAATTTCAATCCGAAGGAGATTTAACAAGCTGCTGACTTCCAAGTGAACAAGAATTTCAAAACTGTAAGACAGTTTATAATATAAAGAACACAAATATCAGGTATGGATGACTGTCAAATAGTGTTCATCTCTGTTGCACTTAAACCTTTTTTAGGATGTGCCTTTGTGTCTATTGTTATTGCTGCTAGAGTGTGGGGGGAAATTAAAAGAATTGTTCTATAAATGTAAAAGTCTTCACTTTAGAAGATGAAAAAAAAAAAAAAAAAAAAGAAAAATCTCCACAGGTCATCTGCTTCTCATGTTGACTAAGGAGATATGAAGAGTCAGAGACTAACAACTACAGCAGTGAAGTATGTTCTTAAATATTCTATGGTAAATTATTCTCCTTCATATTCTGTGAAATAGTAAAATAAAATATGATAATGTTTTTCTTGACTGTCTAAAACACATACACACAACTCCCTATACCACTGGCAAATCAATGGCTATTTTAAAATCACAACATAAACACCAAATGCTAGGTAGGAATCATTGATGCTCAGATGTGGTTTGCAATCCATCCGTACCATATGGTAGAGGCACGTGGTATACATTAAAAGTCTGACTTGATCCTTATGAAACTATAATTACTTTCTTCCTAGAACTTTCCAACCATCACAATATTATAATAAGAGAAAAAGATATGTCCTTTACAGAACACATGTTAACAGTAGGCATAAAAAGTCATTCTACAAAATTTGTCTTTGAGAATGTTGCAATTTTTCACGTCTCAGAAAGCAAGGTAGTCATCTGGATTCTCATTCTAGTGATCTCAAAGGAGTCTATGACTTGAATTAGCTTTATGTGTACAGAGGCCATTTAATCCTCTCAAACTCTTTCTAGGTTATCAATTTCTCCTCAACACTAAACAGTGGTCAAAGTGTATAATACAACCAGAAATGTTGCTTTACTTGAATGCTTACTTTATAACACTATTTCTTCATTTCTTGTACCTCTGCAAATCTAGTCTTCTATTTCTAATAAAACAAAAATTTACACTACCATAAAAGGGTTTAAAATCTGAATTTCATAATTTTTTTTAAAAGCAGAGTAAAACCAAAGGCATCTATTTTCATTACTTTACAACATAAAATTAATTAGATGAAATGTTTATAACAAGAAAGTGCTTATTATACAGTAGGATTCTAAACCACAATACAGACAGGATACATTCTGAACTTGACATTTACAACTTTTATGTTCAATTTATGTAATTATCTAAAATCTTAAATGTAGTATATTAATGCTCAACACTTTTTTGGTAGAATTTAGTCAGTTACTAAACATAATTAATGGTCAGCTTCATTAAAGATATATGTCATAGGAAAAGAGGAAAGCCAATGCCAGAATCTCAAGATAGACAAGCAAGGCCTTCCTTTGACTACAATGTTTGAGTGTGGTCACAAGCATGACATTCAGAGACTGAGGTGTGCTTCTCTCAGAACACAGTATTTTAAAACGAAGCTTGATCTGAGACAGCTAAGCTGACACATAGCTTACAGATGCTAAACCCTTCAGTTCCTAAATGTTCAGTTATTACAATGGGAGAAAAGCGTGTGCTTCTGTGAACTGTAACTGACACTAATTGTATGTGTCTGTATTTTATCTTCACTGGGTTTTCTGGGAGGGAAGGAGGGGGGAACTGTCAGAATGTAAAAATTGAAAAGGGGGAAATATTTACTATATTATTTCATGGTAGCCTATTATACTTTCAGAATGTTACAAAGCAAACAAAAACTAGTCTTTGCTCAGAGATCACATGGCAACAGACAGGAACATATCCTCCAGTAAGTGTCAATATTTTACAAGTTGTTTGTTACATTTAAATTGAAAGAAGAAAAGTAATTCAAGTTTTACATTTTCAAAACTTAGTATAGTTTCAACTACTAAGATGGTCTAGGGAGAAGACTTATATATGCAAAAAATAAGTAAATTTAAATGTCCTACATCTGAATCAGAAGAAAATAAGTTCATTTTTCTCTTCTTCTCAGAAAATATTAATTTTGGTGATACCATTTGCTGTGCTTTTTCAGCCAACGTGAATTTATATTGGAAAATTAAACAAAGAACTAGTCTCTTCAACTATCCAGGGGACATTTCCTTTAAAGGAAGTGTGTATGAAATACGCTTATTAAAATAAGACACACATTGGGCTAGAAGTGGTCTCAGAATTTGTCTAATCTCATTCCTTGCTCCACTCCACAACCAGTTTCATAGCTGATGAAACACAAACCCACAGAATGTTTACGACTGACCCAAGGTCTCAGAGCTAATACAAAGGCAATATTAAAATTGAACTGTGCAAATGTGCATAACCCAAAAAATCCACCCTTTTAATGAGTACAATACAATATTGCCAACACTTTGTTACTAAAATTTTAAAGCATCTTTTAAAATTTAGCTAAAAACTTAGTGAATTATTTCCAAACGCTCTTATAGTTTCCCATAGCTACCTTTTCCCATCTGTGGACCACTACAAGAAACTTTAGATGTTGGAGGATGTAGATGATACCCAATCTCAGACAACATAAATAGATAGCAAGATAGAATTACAGAAGTCTTTCTTCTTCCTTATGAAAGTTGTGCTGTTTCTATACATGCATGACCATGAACATGACTTAATCTTTAACAAATAGTGTCCAGAAGATCTGAAATTGTATTTGCTATGTAGCTGAAACCTTCACAATAAAGCTTTACTGATCTTTTAAAAATTATTGTGATTTTCCCCTAGTTACAGCATACCCACTTTCAAGGTTAAAAACTACATTGTTTTTAATCAAAATTCACAAAAGGAAGATAGACTTCACATAAAAGTAGCATACCTTGCAAACCTGGAACATATGCAATTTATTTTTCCAGAGGGCAGTGACCTCATTGAAAGAAGGGTTAAACCAGACTTTAAGATAATATGTTTATGTAAAAATAGTAGAACTGTATACTGTCGGGCCTTACTCATTCATGTTGGGATTTAATGAGAATCTAGAGAAGATTTAGGAAATTTTCATATGTAGATATGAAAACTAAGAATTATTCTCTCCAAATATTTTATACACACACACACACACACACACACACATATCAGCAATATGTATATATATTCCAGATTGTAGGAGGACTGTAAGTGGAATCAAGGAATAAAATATCACTCTACATGGTCCTTAACAGCCACATGAAGGTCTTCATTATTAGGAAGACATAACCTTTCAAAGCTCACTATATCTAATGAAGGCCAAACTAGATAAAACAGATTAGATTGGTGAATAGAATTCTTTAATTAGACATGAGGAGACTGTAGAATTCTCACTGTGTCCATGCATTTCTCTAAGAAGCAAACAATGTGACAGAATTAGATATGCCAGAGATTTATTGGGGGAAATGCATACAAATGACAAAGAAGGAACTGAGAAGGAGCAGGCCTACGGAGCTTTCAAGCCATGGTGCCATTCTGATATGCACACATAAAAGGAAGGAGGATTGGGTAGCAGAAGCACAGTTCTGAGAGAGTTTCAACCAGGCTGATGAGTCCCAGAAAAAGCATTGTTATCAAGGGAGTCCCACATGGCAGGAATGGGCTGGCTCTCATACTCCACCATGCTTAGTCATTGTCTGGGAGCACTCATGAAGGTTTTGGCATGAACACTGAAGTAGATATGAAGGTGTGGCCACCAGAAGTTGTCTGTCCACTACGTGCCTTGCAACAACTTCTCTTGAAGGAAGATCTGACCAGTGTGCCTCCATAGCCACAGCTCTGATTTTTCAGATTTTTCAAAATGTTATAAATGTATAGTGATTTAGTTTTAAAAGTGGCAGGGATTCAGGAAATTAAAGCAACATCTTTCGTGATTGCGTCTATCACATTCATTTTGGTTTTGAACTTTCAGATGGCAATACGTTTAAACAAAGGAGATCCATTTTTAATATCAATCTCAGATTTCTTATTTTATTTTTTATAAATTAAAAACATTTTGTTCATTCTGTGTAAAGTAAGCATTTCATGACAGCTAGTGGATTAAATTAAAATAAATTTGAACTCTTATTTGAAGACGGATCATCAACAAAATGCCTTTTATTCTTCTAGATTGATTTAAAACAAATTGTTCTATGTATTACAGCAATTTTAAATGTGTTTAAACTTTTTTAAAATCGAGAATTATGTGAAATAGTCTAACATTTTAAGTTTAAATGAGGCAATTAGCTGGTTACAACTGGAACTACCAGGCCCTATTTAAAATAATGAGGTTTGACAGTTATGGAATCTGAATTATTCATTGATAACTAGCTTTTCCTCATCTGCAAACCATGGCTAGCATTAATAACAGAGGTGTAAGTGTGATAACCAAAGAATCTGACATTAAGAACACACATGCAAAAGTGCTAAATTCTTATTTAATTAAAAAGGATCATAATAGCAATATTTTTCCTGAATGAAAATCATTAGGTAAAAGGTGTTTTCTCATATGTTTTATCTTTTTCTTTTTCTAAGGTAGATTTTGCAAAAGGAAAGAATCGGTTTTGGCTGCATACTACAAAATAATTTATATTTTAAATTTAAAGAAATATATGTTGTTGAATGTTTAAGATGAAATCCATTTAGAATTCTAGGCCCCTAATTTGTAATCCCTAGAAACAAGTAAATTATATATGTCAACTTTTTAATTGAAAGAGAAAAGTAGACCATAATAAATTACATGCAAAAAGGCAAATAACTCAATTGATGATCATTTAATTGAAGCGAATACTGTGATTACCATGAGCCAATTTACTTATTGGCAGTGCAGTTCAAAAATAATAAAATAAATCAAATTGTTGCCCCCCATAATTTTGCAGCAAAGAAAGGAAACTTGCAAGAGGTCACTAGGCATAAATCCATATTGTCCTTTACAGTCAGAAATGGTGCAACTAAAGGAGGGACTCCCCTTGTATGCATGTGGCCATGGGCAAACTACGAGGCATGACGATAAACTGTTTCTTTCTACACTGAAACATGTTTTTAAAAAGGAAAGTAAGCAAAACGAAAACAAAAAAGTCTCTGGATTGTTACACTGGTCACTGTATGTTCCTCTCAACACTGGATCAGGATGAATAATTCAATATCTAATTTCCCCATGCTGATACTGAGATAGTCTATTACCTGTAATATTCAGGTTGACTATATACCCCACTGTACCTTGGAAAGTCCTGGCTTATGCCTGTTGTTTCAGTGTAACTATTTTAGAATATACACTGAACTCATTCATTCTCCAAATTATACTAATTTGGCCATGCTAATAATAACAGTAATAAAAATGCCTATTAATTGAGGACTTACTATGAGGCAGGTTCTCAGCTAGAATCAAGCCCAATCATTCATCTTATTATTATATCCATTTCATAGTCAGAAAAACTGAGCTTTCAGAGGTCAAATAACTAGCCCAAAGTAACACATTTAAGTCCAGAGACAGGATCCATACTGTGGTCAGCCTGAATATAAATCTATGCTTTTAATCATTATTCTATATTTCTACTAATCTACAATGTATGAAAATTTGTGCTGTACAACAGAAAACTGTAAACTGATAGTCACTAACATACTTCAGATACACCCTGATATCATAAAGTTAGAAAATTGTATAAAGTATGAGTGGCAAAATAATCTTAAGTTGAGGAATTTCCACAAATAAATATACACACCAGCATAAGGTGAAGTAAAAGAGTGCAGCTAGATAATAGGGTCAGAAAATCTCATGTTTCAGGTTTTCTCCCTGGTATTCATCAGTAGCACAACCTAGCAAAAGAACAAGTGACTCAAGTTAAGCCTGGAGTTTCCCAAGAGTCCAAGTAAAGAATGTCCCAAAATGGGCTTTTACATATGTCTCTGTTACTAGATTTATGGCTCAGTGCCTTTGCATTTGTAACACAGTGGTCACTTTAGTAAGACTTACAAAAGAAGGATTTGAAAGATGGCTCTTTTATTAGTGCAGATATATATTCCATAACCTGATTTTTTTTCCAGTACAGTTGTCAGTTACAGTATACCTATCATGCTCTGCAGATTGTGTCATTGGCCAAGAAAGAGAGAAACCTCAATATAATGATTAATAATCAATGTGTCTGGCCTTTAAGTCCACCCAGAGGAGAAATGAAACACGGATATAGAATCTCCTCCTGAAGGAAGAAAAATACTGAGGGTGGAAAAAGAGGGCAGGATGAGCTACCCTTGGAGGAATATAAATAGTGGAGCTGTCTAGTGTGGGGTTCTGCTTGGTTTGGTATAAAATGTTGTAAGTGAATGATACATGAAGTTTACATCATAGTTTCCTTTTGTAATAAAACCATTAATATAAAATAAAATAAGTAAAATATAAGAATATGATTTTGGTGGTTTTTTTTTTTTCTTTTCTGACAGCTGCCCTTCTGCCCCCCTTTGTCTCCCAACTGAGCAGCACAGCTTGAAGCAGATGAAGGAAGATTTCACCATTGTATGTATTGCTAATGATATAGGGGCAGGGAACTATTACAGTTTATTTCCGTGCTGGAGTCTAGATAGGCTATCTTATAAAAAATTAATCTATATATTTGTTGTTGCCTATCTCCCTAATTTTTAATTCTTTTCTCCCTTCCCTCTCTCTCTTTCTATTTCTTCTGTTGACCGCATTTGTCCTCTAAAAGAAAATCTGGCAGAGGTATTTAAAACCCCAATAAACAATCCCACTGATTATTTTATGCTAATGAATGAACTATCTAGCAATATAATACTTCACTTTTTGTGCCCTCCTGGTGGTAGCATAAGATAAATTCTAGAGTATCTTTAATTAACTAAAGGAAGCAGAAAGAAATCTCTGTGGATTAATAATATTTATGGCCCTAAAATGAACAAAATAACAGATGAAGGTGGGAGGGGTCAACTAAATGGTAGACAAATCTTAGAGAGTTAATTAAAACAAAACTCATGCTTATTTTGGCCTTTTTGTCTGCATATGATATTGATGCCAGGGAACAATGAATAGGAAATTTTTAACTGTTCTCATTCTTTCTCCCAGCCTATGTAGTCTAAATATTTCACCCTCCTCCTTCCTTCTACCTTCTATACCAACCCAATATTTCTCTACATAAGCAATCAGTCTTAATCTCAATGCCTTCTCACAAAACTCCACACTTTCTTCACAATGATGGTGACAAAGTTCTTCGGGTAGGGCTCCTCAAGATTTGCTTGGGTTTGTAGATTGAAATGAATCACCTAGTTGAAATAAATGAAGCTGTGTGCATACCCGATGTCTGACTGCCTTGTTTCTGAGGTTTGAAGGAGGACATCATTGAAGATTCTTACAGAAAAAAATTAAAGCAATTTATAGAAAGAATTTGGCTCTAGTTATTTTTCTAAAGTCACAGTAAAAATCAAGCTGTCATTAACAAACTGGTTATTAGACATAACTGTTACAAAGATGAGTCAGAATTCACAGATGGCAGGGACCCAAGAAATCCAAGGCTAGATAAAAGAAGGAATGACAAACTGGTCACAGACTCACTAACTGGATCAGTTATTTTGGCCTGTAGTAGCTGTCTTAGTCTTAAGATCAAACAGAAGCCAGCTATTTAGTTTTTGACTTTGACTAAATAGGGAAAAAGACAATGGCAGACACAAAGCAAGTCAATACCAAGTATAGGATAAGACTTACATTCCTTAGTGGAATTGTAAATTAATTTCTATTTCCTTTCAGTATTTTTTTATTTTCAAAATTTCATATAATAAAATATATTACTTTTATAGTTATTTGTGCTGTTAAAGGTATAAAAATAGTAATATAATATATCAATATCAAAAATCATTAACAAGTTAAAGAATTATTCTAGCCTGGTGATCATAAAGAAATCGGGAGCCCTATACTGGAAAATTAAAATAATACCATCTTTCAAGGGTTGAAATCTTTGCCATCTGCTATAGTTTTCCCTGGAGGCAGGTTAAAATTCCACAATAACTGATACCCATTTAGTGAATAACAGAGAACACCTAGATTCTTTCCTAAGTTCAACATTACAGGGGAAAACATCTTTAAATAACCATGATTCTGCCTGGAATAAATCCCATATTTTCCTCATTTTGCCAATGCCTAACCTGCAGGGTGGAGCCTTAGTGAGCAGCTAGCAGTATGAAGTTTCTATAGCTTCTTTCTCCTAGAATCCCCCAAAGACAAGAAACATTTAAAATCAGCCTTAAATAAGGTTGGTTCTCAATTTTATAATAAGCATGCTTTTCTTCCCCTTTCTAGAGCCTAATGAACTCATGCAATCCATTGGTTCTCCAGCAAAACTAGGGCTTCCAAGAAAGATTGTGCATGTTGTATGTAAAGGTACTCAGCCCAGGGGAATTTGTGGGGCTAACGTTGAGTTCACACTTCCTCCCATCAATTTTTGTGTCCTGGCTTGAAGGTACATCATCCTAGAGGAAAGGATGCCTTTCTGTAATTCAACCACCTAGATTGGGTGCTTTTTTTGAAATTTATTCTTGGAAAGAGAGCCTTTTATTAATTCACAATCCTTACATATGCTTGTACAGACCATGAGAGAAATCCATTTGATGCCTTCTTAGTTCTTCACTTTTAAGCATCCCTGAATCTGTACATCTTTCAATTCATTATTTCAATTCCTCAGACCTATGTTCTATGCCCTTGGGTCTCTATTTGGAGACAAGATCTGAAAAATAATTCAGACTAAAATACTAATGGTTAAGAATTTAATGTATTTGTTCTTTTAGGGAGCACTTTTGCATTTTAATTGAGGACTTTGACCCAGTTCCAAAACACCTAGAACCATAGGAAATTTACCTACTGGGATGGCTGATGAGGAGATGTTTGCCCTTTAGCCTTAAAATATTACCAACATGAAGACCAAGTGTTCTTTGTAATGCAACAACATACTTGATCCCTTCCTAAATTTAATCAAGAGGCTAGGCACTCAAAAATGTTTGGGTTGTGCAGTACCCTCAGTTGAGGATATTAAAAACAAATAAGTGAACGTCTCTCTAGAACACTTTCAAAAGGTTTCGTTATGAGATTTATGACTTACATGACTTTAGCCAAGTCACCTTACTTACTTAAACAATGTAGGATTATTCAGAGGAATAAATTAAACATTTGTGACAAACACTAGGAAAGTGGCAGAAAAATAGCTGGCACTTAATAGAATGTTTGAAACTGGAAGCAGAAAAGTTAATAGCTCTGATGGATCCAGTACTACATATATTACCATTAATAATACAAACAACCAAAAAATGTGTCATCAGGTAGGATAATTTTAATGGGAAAAAACACAATTAGTAATACAATAGCAGCCATTTATAAGTTCTGCTATTGAATTTATTTCTAGTTCTACTAAGTTAAGATGAAAATCAAAGAAAATGGGCATAGGTACATTTGAAGCATCACCAACCATTGTAATAGGCTTACCATAGGAAAATATTTCTTTAACATTAGAATTCCTTCTTGTCATCTTCCCTCATGGGACTTGTTCTTTCCCTGAATTAGTCATTTTAATTGAGAATTATAAAACCACACAGGGGGTATCATCATGCTGAGATCAAAATGACTGAAGTTTTCATAGACTTCCTTTTTTGTGTGGTAGGTTGATGATAGCATGCTCCAGCTTAATTTAATAGGTAAAACACGTCTGTTTCTTAACTACAGAAAGTAGATAAAATAGCATTTGCTTTTCACAGCCATGGTCTAAATAATTTTATTTCTAATTTTCAAGTCCACTGAAATAGGCACAGAAACTTTCATCAATAAAGAGAGCTATTTCTTAACATTATTGTGAGAGTCCAATTTTTAAATTGCATCTATTAAATCCAAGAAAACACACTCCCACTCATATTTCCTATGGATGTCTTCATATTCTCAAATTTTCCATGATCCCATTGCCAAATTATATCGTGAAAACCTCATCCTATAAACAGAACAGAAAGTCAATGAAATGTGTAGAGAAAGGTTAATGGTAAAACAAGATCAGTTTATATCAAAATATTTAACTCTGACTCAGAATACAAACGTAAACATTTATATCTTAAAACTAATCTGGCATACAGCATGAGGTTGCCCAAAAATAAGACAGCAAATGAAACATTTTTTTAAATTACTAGGTATTAAGATCCTGAAATTTCAGACATTTCGAAGAATGATAAATAAATAGAAGCTATAGAAATAATGTGGTTCATACTCTTTCTTTTTAAAGGTAAGGAACCGGAGGCCCAAGAATCGAAGTATCTTGCCCCAGATCAAAAAGGGGTGAGTGTCAGAGCCAGAAGACCCCTGGTTGCCTGATTCTTGTTTGAAGCTTTTTGCTGTTCATTGTGAAGCTACTTTAGATGTGGATTCTACTTGAGGAAAGCATATGAAAGGACGTGTTGATGGAAAGTTGAAGTTAAAGGAGAGTAGGTAGAAGCCTATCAGAATGTAAGAAGGAGCAAACAAGCCAGCACAAAACTCCTTCTTCTCCATTCAGTCACTGAACTTATCCCAGACTCCTTTGATTCCTTTTTCTAGTCTTTGAATTTGTACCTTTCTAAAAGCCTTCTCATGACTTTCGAAAAAGTCCCATTCACATTAATTTCCCATTTGTCAAATGGAACATCTTCTTTAAAAGGTTTTTCAAAATGTTATCTTTTATTGTAAACTTACAATAAAATACAAAATACATTTATTGAACAATACAAAAATACATTTATTGAACAATCTGCCTGTTCTCCCAAGTGAAGACCACAGATTGATGGCCACCTATAACTATCACATAGCTCCTCCTCCCTCACAAAGTCAGATATACACTGTGACTATATTCTTCCTGTGGCACTTACTGTTTTAAAGAGTGTGGAGTTTGAAATTAGTCTAATGAAATTAGCAAACGGACCATTTTTTAAAATTACTAGATATTAAGATCCTGGAATTTCAGACATTTTGAAGAATGATACATAAGTAGAAGCTATAGAAATATGTGGTTCATACTTTTTCTTCTTCAAGGTAAGGAACCTGAGGCCCAAGAGCCTAAGTATCTTGCCCTAGATCATAAAGGGGTGAGGGTCAGAGCCAGAAGACCCCTAGTTCAAGCCCAGCTCCACATCTTAATAGCCATTCCTCATTGGGCATTGACTTTGTTTTAATTTCCATCTGTGAAATGGAAATAGTAATACTAAATATTTCATTGATTCAAGAAGTTCATTCCTGTAATGCACTTAGAATTGCCACTGTTTAGTTTAACTACTATCATTAGTTTATATTTAGTTATTCAGCTAAATTCCACATCTAGATAGAAAGCTCATTGAAAGCAGGAACCATGTTTGATTTACTTTGGTATGTTTAGCGCCTAGCATAGTGCTTTACCTAAAAGAGATTGTGATTTGTAATGCAGTCTTTCTGGCATGCTTACCAAAAATACTTCCTCTTCCTGGGCATACAGCTACATTACACTTCCTGGCCCTTTGCAGCAGGACGGAGCCATGAGACCAGTTCTCACCAATGAAATGTGAACTGAAATGTCACTTGTCACTTTTGGGCCTTCTTCATGTTTATTTGCTTTCTTTCCAACTTGCTGGTTGGAAGTTAAATTCCATGTACTGGAAATGGTGACGCCTCCATCAGCCTGGTTCTCCAAATAACTTTGTGCCCCTTACATTCTTTGCAACCTGCATTGAACTATAAGATGAGAAAGGAGAAAAAGCCTTTGATATGCTGAGCCGCTTGAATTTCGCAATTGTTCATTACAGCAATTAGCCTTCCCTGGTTAGTGAAGTCCCTGTAGACCAGGTTTACCATGTAAAAGAAGGAAAAGGTAAACAGCTGTTGAGAAAGGGGTTCTTGTTTTCAGTCTTTCTGGCAGCACTTCTTCCAGAAACCAATTTTTCTTCCCAGAATTACAGATATAAAGAATTTTAAGCCCCTTAATATATTTTACAACGGTCCACAGAAAATTTTATTTGAGCAAAGGTTTCTTAAGGTGTTTTAAAGCTTTTGCGTTATAGAATAAACTCTGTTATTTTCTTTATAATCATAGCATATTTTAGACATTAAATCAATATTAAATAAACAATGTATCAAGCTAAAAATAAACCATAATTTTTCTATCTGCCTTATTTAAGCCTTAAAAAAGATAGACTTTTTTTAATGTGAAAGATTTCTTCCTAGTATTTTGTTATGTAAAACCATACAAGATGTCTCAGTTGATAACCTAATGTCGTGGCATTCAAAGCTCCTCATATTTTGCCCCACCTTATGTCAGTCTTCAAGATACTATGGTAACATGATTAAGAACCCAAAGTCCAGCACTCCATTTCTCAGATTTGAATCCTAACTCTGCCACTAGATCTGTGCATAATCCTGAGCAAGTTATATAGCCTCTTACGCCTCAGTTTCCTCATCTGCAAAGATAGAAATGTCTAATAAATTAAGAGGCTCAAATGGATTAAGACATTAAATGTTCTTACAACAGTGTCTGACACAGTATTATCGGTAATGTGATTACACAACATTCTCTAATCAAATTTTGTATTATAATTTATGCTTGAGTGACTATGCTGGGTATATAGGAAAAACAATTAAATATAAGACATAATTTTTGCCCGCAAGAACTCATCAGGTCAGGCAGAAAGTCTTAAACTGGGAAAACCTCTGTTTCAACGGGTATGCGATATATGCTTAATTTAATTTAAATTTTAATAGGAAGGCTTATATTATGTTTTAAACATATTCTTTGAAAGCAAGCCTTATGTTCAAACCCCTTTTCATAAAATGTTTATTAAGTTAGATTTTTTAACTACATATTCAGCATTTTACCTGAAGGGAAAAAAGAATTTTTAAAAGTCTTTAGTATCAGAAGCTGCATTTCAGATAGCAAAGTAAATATCAATTAGCCATATCCTAACTGTGAATCTTGCTAAAGCTTGTTAATCTTGCTAAACGTACTTGTTAGATATGCAAACAAGAAATCATCTATATGATATTTTTCTCTTCAAAGATTATTTTCAGTAAATTTTTAGAGCTCTGTTCACTCTAAAATTAAATATGCAAAAGGAGTGCTTTCCCCATATTTTATTCCTTTGGAATATTTTAATAAATGATTAACTTCTTCCACTATGAACATTTTCATGTGGTTTTTTTTTTTTTTTTTTTTTAACTCCCAATATCTTTCTCTTGATTTTACCTTACTACTTCTGGTCTATCACCTTGAATCAGAACCTTCTTGTGCTGTTTTTTCAACCTTTCAAATGCTTGTAGACAATGATGGAGGTAGGGAGAAAGCCAGCAAACACAGTTCCAAGACCTCTTTGCCCCACCAGCACGCAACTCATTTAACAGTATACAAATGATTTAACAGTAATCCCAGCTGAGTTCCCAGAGGAAATCATTTCCATTCCCACCACTGCTTGCAGATGGAGGTCATGTTTCCCTCTCTCCTTAGTCACTGCTCAGCCAAACTATTCTATTTACATAATTCTCCCAGTAGTGTTAGGTAAACTTTTTGAAATCAGAGCACTTTATAGAGTTGCATATCCGGAAAAAGCTGTGGAACAGAAGGACTGAGGAGATCCTATGCCAGGGTATGGATGACGGTTTTGAATTTGCCCTGTCCTGGATATTCTCTTTTTCCCTTCAAGATTCTGCCTGTGTCCTTGGAAGCTGACTTGAAAAACCTTATTCTCCTACTTTTTTCTTGGGTTCAGTGAAACTGAGAATACCTGAGGGCAGGAAGGAATTGGAGTTGAGATATTCATTCCCTGGCTCCCTCCCTCCTGTGCCTCAGGTTGGCAATGATTATAATTACAACTACATCTCGTTTGAGAATTGTCTCATATCTACCAATATTCCCTTCAGATTCCAGTGACAGTTCTTTCTTCTTCCCTGTTTAGGATTAGGCCACAGATTAGGATTTAGGATTAGGATTTCCCACCATGGCAAGCCCCAAGGCAGGAGAGTCCCTTCACTAGAGTATCTTTAATTGACGCTTACACAGGTGTTCTCATTTTCTTGCTGGGATCCTGGCCAGTGTTGCCTTACAAATGGATTATACCGAGACTATCAGATAGCCTGTGCCAGGTCAAAACTAGTGGGCACTCCCGATGATATCCAAATAACCAAAGAAGAAAGGGTTTGTCCTTCTGAATTATCAGTGAAGTTCGTAATATTGGGAATCCAGAAATAAGTGTGAATGTAAGACAAGATCGTTCAGAAAAAAAGCAATTAGAAGCCTATACCAATCAAGGTTCCATAGGGCAGTAGAACCAGTAGGATATATATACAGAGAGAGGGAGATAAACAGATGAAAGGGGAGTTATTGGGGAGATTGAATCATACAATTACGGAGTCTGAGAAGTCCCATTATAGGTCACCTAAAAGCTAAAACCAGGGAGGCTGGTAGCATGGCTTAGTCCAAGTCCAGCGGCCTCAGAATCAGGGAAGCTTATGGTATAACTCTCAGTCTAAAGCCAAATGCCTGAGAAAATGAGGGTCAGAGGAATGGGGAAGGGGTGGAAGTCACAGAGTTTAAAGGCTGAAGAACCTGGAGTTCTGTACAAGGGCAGGAGACAAAGGGTGTCCTAACTCTAGGAGAGAGAGAACAAATTCACATTTCCTCTGTTTTTTGTTCTATCTGGGCCTTCAGTTGACTGGATTGTGCCTGCCTATATTGAGGATGAATCTTGTTTACTCAGTCCACTGAGTCTCATAACAATCTCCTTTAGAAAGACCTTCACAGACACACCCAGAAATAATGCTTTACCAGTGAACTTCGTATCACTTAACCCAGTCAAATTGACACCCAAAATTAACTATCACAAAGTCTATTAATTTCAAAGCTCCTCAGAGAACTCATCATTTGTTTTCAACATGGGTTGAGATTCTTAGTCCCCTCAAATGCCAGCAAATACCTCCATTTGATAAGACCGGCACATGGACAATGGAAGTGATACTGGGCTGAGAGCCAGAAACCCTAGTTCCAGAACCAACTTTTTCACTAATAAGTTGTATGACATTGGTTGGTCAAGTCACTTCATTCTGTGGACTTCAACTTCTTTTTGTCTTCAATAGCACAAAGCTGTGATCCATGGCTTTCCAATTTCTGACACATTCAGTGTCGGCACAGTCCTTTTTCTTAATAGTAAAATCTACTGGTGAAGTACCGGCCTGATCCTATGTGCCCAATTCCAAAGACCACATTTTCATGTAGCCCATAAACCATTCTACATTGTCTTGAATTAACATAAACAACAGAAGCGGTAGCCTGCCCTGCAAAATGGGTCCTGGTGTCTGCACAGTTTATACAGGAGGTGACTGTATTTTACCTCTGACCCCTCAAAACACTGTGATGAGGTGGTATTTGTGAACTGAGGGACATGTGTGACTTGAGACCCTCCTGGCCTAGGAAGCGTGGACCAACAGTAAAGTAGTATTTATCTGATGCTTGCTCTCTGGATCAACTGCCTTAGTAACTGAACTAATCACATTCAGTTCCTTTCCTAATAAGCTAAGCCTTTTCACAACTCTGTGTTTTTCAATATACTATTCCCACTGTCCAAAATGCCTATGTTCATGTTGGCAAATTCAGCCTCTAACTTCAAGCCCCATTCAAATTTCACTCCCTCTGTAAAACATTTGTCTGTACCCTCACTTCCTTCTCTTGCCTCCTGCAGCACTGCCCTCCTCTGTTCCTCCTATTTCTGCTGCCATCCTATCAGTGCTTTGTCCTTATTCACCTGCCTATGCACCCGCCACCAGTCTCAATGGAACATGAGTTCTTCTGTCGTACCTGTAGTCCACAACACAGAGTCTAGCAGCAACAATCTTGCATGTTCTTCACATGTACCCCAAAACCTAAAATGCAATAAAATAAATAAATGGGAAAAAAAATTTTACACCATAAATGTTAAAAATATTAATTAATAAATTTAATAATTGAAATCACCTTTCCAAAGACAGAACCAAAAAATGTACTTGCTTTGACTTTTTAAAAAATCAGTAACTCTGCCTTAGAATGGATCCATCTTAAAAGGAGAGGCACAGGTTGCCTGGCTAGGAGCAACAACAGCAAAAGAATAAGAACTTACAAATAGCAAGATGACTTCAAATGAATACTCCATGGCAGAAGAAAACTATAGTATTCTTGAAGCAAAGCTTTCCTGTTTGTAGACATAGAACTGGGAATAAGAAAACTATAAGGGGAAAGAGATGAACTACATTAAGGAAAATCCTATTTGGTGGTGGTGGTGGAAGTGGTGGTTGCTGTCTGTGTTCTCTCAAAGCCTTCCAAAAGTTGAAGAGGATGGACTGAGCTAGAGTAGAAATGAAGTCTGCAGACATCTGTCACTACCTCTGCAATTTTTTTGCTAGGCCTAGGGTAGGCTGCTGCAACTATTCTAGTACAAAATACCCCTGAAGTTAATACATTTTTACTGTGGACTTACATGTTCTTAGCTCTAGGAATAAAACCATTATTAAGACAAAGGCACTGTCCTTGTCTTTGAGGATCACATAGTCTAGCTTGGAAAACATACTCATAAATAACTTACTATAGTTCAATGTGATGAATGTTACAAGAGCAGTATGAAGAATTAGAAACAGAAGAAGAAATGATTAATTCTCAATGATAGCACTGGCCATGAACGTTTTCGGGGGAAAGTGAGTTTAGAGCTGGTTGTTGAAGGATAAATACACATTTGCAGGAAGAGAAAGAAACAAAAACAAGCTCTGTCAGGGACAGAACAAACTCATAGAAGGAGATAAGAAAGCACAAAATGTAAGGTGTAGAAAGAGATATGGCTAGGGAGAGGTTTAGAAAAGTGAGGCTGGAATGATGTTCCTGGTCTTTGAACCATCCAGGAATCATTGACAAAAGCCTTTCTCTACATTAGGCATTTTGCCTTCAAATATGAAAAATACTCTCTCATGCATGAATTAAGATAAAGCAGAAAGCACATGACTGTTATTTTTCTTGTTTGTTTTACTTGTGGTTTCTCTGATTCCTTCAACTCTCCATTAACTACAGTCTGAATCCCAGTCTTTCTCCTTGTCAGTGCATCCTCTTACCACAATCCGATTCACCACCTTAATTCTTCATCTGTTAACTATATAAACACAATTTTTAAGATAAAATCAATTGTACATGTGTATGAGTCCTCTACTCCCCTGGTGATGCTACTCTATGTTTTGGGGGTATGAATCCAAACAATTTTAGTCACAATTTGTTAGCTTTCAAGATTCTTAAGGGTAGGGAGTCACGTGTTTTGTTTAATAACAAAACTCATATGGAAATTCTAAAACCTAAGCTTAGAATTTTTCATGTGTCTGAATATTATTTGCTAAGGTCAAAAGGAATTTTAGAGTTGGATTGTTTAAATATTAAAAATTTTCAATAAAGGATATGCTAGGTCTAATAAGAATTTCCAAAAGAATTTTTTATCGATATATTTTAAAGTTTTGAAAAAGCATTCCTCCTTTCTATTAAAACATTTGCTTTCATTTCTTTTGTTTTATCACTGTTTTTACCATTATGTATTTGTCAAAGGGGATGATAACATTTTAGCCCTACTAGTGTCCCTTTTCTAACAACATAGAGTCACCACGAAATATGAAAAATACTGCTCAGTATCCTTTTTTGGTTTCCTGTGTTTGTTTTTACTTTTCAGGAATATTTTAAGACTATGAGAAAAAAACTAAGCTGATACTCTGCTAAAATCTTTGCTTTACATTTTATTTCAATGTATTACTGCATGACTTGAAGAAGCAAACTAAAAATTGTCAGAGTATTGTCAGGGGCAATGCTTGCAAAAACCAATCTAGTTTCACCACCCCTATTAGCTTTTCCACTTTCCATGAAAAAATTATTTCTGTCAATATTTTAATTTCAACTAGACAGGGTGGAAGGAGTGAGTGACATCTAAGCAGATGGTTGTCAGAAAACTGATGACTGCATACAGTGGTGTGATTAAGAATTATGAAATAAATATATACAGCTAGCTGTAAATAGCTGGCATATATATATATATATATATCCATGGAACTCAATCTTACAGATTATATTGTAATTAATAAAATACTTATATTTTGGTAGTATCTTTTAATATGTCACTAAACTATTACATAAGTATTGGCTATGTCTATAAGGTCAATGAAAAGGTGAACATAAATATGACCTTAAAAATCATTATTCAGCTTCCTTATTAACTTTCTAAACACCTTGAAAGATGTGTGTCAGCTGATTAAATAAAAAAAAAGTGTAATCAGAATCATACAAATTATTTTCCCGTGGTTGTTAGGGTCAGAGAGGACTCCCCAAAATCAGAACTCTATGCCATGTTGCATCATTAAATCAATATAAAAATTTGCCCTTTTTCAATAGCTTGGTGTTAGGAGTCAAACATTGGTGTGGGCAAGGAATGTCTATGCATAAGTCCTCAAACTTTTTGACTATGACCCATGTTGTGGGTCGAACAGGATAACCCTAAAAAGATGTTGAAGTCCTGCCTCCCAGTGTCTGTGACTGTGGCCTTATTTAGAAATAGGATCATTGCAGATGATCAAGTTAAAGTGAGGTCATTAGGGTGGGCCTTAATCCAGTACAACTGTGTCCTGATGAAAAAGATAACTTGAGACACAGAGACATGTGCACATGGAGAATGCCATATGAAGATGAAGGCAGAGTTTGGGGCGATGCATCTATAAACCAAGAAATGCCAATAATTGCCAGCAAACTACCAGGCAGCAGGAAAGAGACATTGAATATATCCTCCCTCACAGTCCCAGAACCCAGCCCTGATGACACCTTGATCTCAAACTTCTCACCACCGCAACTATTCAATGCTGATGCTTAAGCCACCCAGATTTTGTAGTTTGTTGTGGCAGCCCTAACAAACTAATACAACCCACAATCAGAAATGCATTGTAATCCACAATATTCACATATTAAAAAAATGCATATAGCAAAGTTTTGACAAAACAGTATTTGCCATTACTACATGTGATATACTCTATTCTACATATTTTTTTAAATCTTGTTGGTCACAATTCACAAAATATATTCTTAAGAGATCAAGAGCCACAACTTGGAAAATACTAGCCTAATAGGAAAACAATATTTAGCTGCCTTTAGTTTTATTTAGGTCCCTTTCATTTGCTGTGACTGAAACAGTTCTGAGAAAAGAGGAAGTTTTAACAGAGCATGATACGCATTACTGATAAGAAACATAAAATCTACAAAACATTCATATGTCAAAACTATTTACCAGAGTCCGTTAAAATCAGCACTAAAACTCTGGGCCCAAGTTGATAAGCAGTATTCTAAGTACTCCTCAAGTAGTATATTGTTCTGACCTCAGCAGCTACAGTCCAAAGAATAATTCTTACCCCTATCATTCTGGCTACAGTTTACCTTGAACAGTGTTGACCAGGTTTAAATAGGTTAAAGTCTTTGAACAGTGGTTAAATCACTAATCAAATCGTAGTGATCTCTGGATCAGAGGTGGTCTTACTCTTTATCTCACAGCTGAAGAGGTGTGGCCTCATTGGAGCCTGTATTTCTGAATTTCAAGCCCTCTGTAAACTTCTATCTATTTCTTTCCTCTCTCAATTTTTTTTACTTTACTTTAAAATTATTTTTACTCCTTTCTATGGTAAGCCAAATATTGCTGCATAATAAAAAACACAAAATATTAGTGGTGTACAATAATAATAAGCATTTATTTTTCACACATCTTCAGCTATGTTAGGGTATTTCAGCAGGGCTTACTCACATGCCTACAGATTGTTGAGGGGTCTGTTGAAGTAAACCAGATTAGGCTAAATAACTTTAAGCTGTGAGGTTTGTTGGCCCAGGTCTACTTCATGTGGGTCCAATCTGGGGCTCATACTGCAGCCCATTCTGAAGCAGCAGCTCCCCAGGGGATGTTCTCCTTATGCTAATGGTAGAAACACAAGGGGGTATGCCTAACCACACAAACACATTTTATGTCCCTTCTGCTGACATCCCATAGCCAAAGTAGATCATTTAGCTAATAATCCAAAAGTCAAGGGGGGGAGGAACTGCAAAGCCACATGGTTAAAAATGTAAAATCTGTGAGTGACTAAATGAGCAAACAATTCAACCTACCACAACCCCTTTCCTTATAGGCTTGTTTTAGAGAAAAATATTAATTTTTCCAGACTCCTAAGAAAACAAATATATGTATAAACGTCAGTATTAGAAACAATGACATAAGTGACTTAGTGATCTTTTCCTGCTGATATGTGGTGAGATATGGAAGGTTTATGTTGGCAAGCATGTTGGAATTTAGCTTAAGAATATTTTTAACTAAATTTCTTTTATTTGAGATTTTTTTTGAGGGTGAGTTACAGTGTTGCACGTGTCCCACATGAGTGCCTTAGTGAAAATTCCTTAAATCTGAATAATGTTCCAAACTTCTCTTTATGGATTGCTTTCTGAGACTTCAGAGAGTGGTCATTTTAATTGGAATTTCAGAAGAGAGGGTAATTTAGCAATAAAAAAGGCCTTGGTGAATTTGCAGTTTTGGGGGCTTGGAGAAGGCAATACAAGAGTACCAAGTTTAGGGAATCAGAATAGTGAAGGCTGTAAGTAAGTGAATTGTTCCGAATGGTGCAAAAGAAACACAGTGAACAATTTTGCCCAAAAAAATTTAATTGACTTAGCTACCATGACAATGTTATTAATAACAAAAATTAAAGTATTTCCCATAGCAAACCTTCATATTTAAAAATATTTAAAGGTACTTTATGCATCTCTTTTTAAAATGTGTGAGAATCACATTTTGGACATTAAATCCAATTTTGGGGGGACTTTAACTGAAATATCAAAAATGTTCATCTATTTCTGATTGATTTTGATTGGCATTGATTCGCATTACTTTGGTTTTAAAGTTCTTTGAAACTCCTCTTCCATGCCAGATAAAGGCTCTATAAAGCAGCACTTTAAAGCCACAGAAGGGAGGGGTTTTTGTTTAAAGGAGACATGAGAATCTTTTTTCCTCTCTATCAAGAGTCTCTGGCCATTGGGGGAAATAAATTAAGAGTGCATTATAAAGAGTAGAAGTGAAACATTGTGGAAGATAAAAGTCCTCGTTCCTAAAAAGAGATGGAGAAAGGGGGACAAGTTTTGGTTCAGTTCTAATTGAGTCTAGTCTTGGGCTTAAAAATGACCATGTTTGGTGTTTCAAATATAAGATCAGAGAAAAATGGGCAAAAGAACCAATTTGGGTTCCCACATTTATTTGCCTCCTGGGTTTTGCATATTAATGAGTACTGGAGGTACAATTTGATCTCTCTGAATAACTAAATCATACACATCTGTTCTAGCACTCTATGGTTTTTCAATTCTCAGAAATGACACACGTGGAGATATTACAATGTTTTTCCTAAGCAAGAGAGCAAACAACCACTATGATGAGAGTGTTGAAATTCGGTATTTTCTGGTTTCCTTTGTGGTGAAGAAATGATGTGTCTTGAATGGCAAAATGGTTTCAGGACTGTGTTTTGTATGCTACCTTAACCTCAAGATTCCTGGACTTGCACATGCTGATTCATAGATATCTTTGCTAAGGATTTTGTGACAATAGTACAGTCTTAGAACACATTCATAAGGTGATATCATGAAATAAGACTGATGAGAAAAAATGGATTGCCATTTCTTCAATAGAGTAAGTCCTTAATATCACAAGGGATGCCATAATCCCTGAAATATCATCTCATTGCAGGCCAAAATCTAATTTCCTTCCTATTTTCAAATTATAGACACTGATGAAATAAAATGAGCAACAGAGTACAAGACAGAGAATTTAATTTACTTAAAATAAAAGAGAATTAAAATAATCTCAACAATTTTAATCAACAAAAGTTCTCTAACAGTCTGCAAGGAGTTTGCCAAGAAAAATAATGTCATTTAAAACCAATTCATGTTTGATGCCATTCTGGGAGCTCTTGCAAAGAAACAAATTTCTTTGAAAAAAAAAAAAACAAGGTTGGATTGAAGAAGAAATACTGAAATGATTTGTTGTTAGGCACAATCATTTTAAAGGCAGAAAATAAAATGGAAGCATAGCATCCAATTTTGACAAAATACACAAGAGTCTAGGATTACTTTTTGGCATTTTCAAATTCTTACTATGATAGTAATTTTAAGGCTTGATATTTTAAAATGATAGATAATTTTAAGTTCTTAAACATAGATAATGCTAACGCTGTTGCTGTTTATTACACAGAGCTGGAAAGCAAACTGAAACAGGTGTAGAACTCACCTTGTTAGAACTGAAGCTGAAGTTGTGATATTAAAAGAAGTAGCGGAATTTTTTAGAAGTAAGCATCAGATATTAAAACATGTTCCCAATGACAAATAAGGCCCCACATCCACACATGATGTTGGAAAGGAAAAAACTAATTCTGTGAAGCTACTGAATGATTCACATATATTATGATACAATTATGATATGATAACTAGATAACTTGTTTAGTTAAATGAAAACAATTAATTTTGAGAAACAGAGCAGCTTTTCTGGCTCTTTATAGACAGTACTTACCTCATTAGACTGATAAGAGGGTTAAATGAGATCATCAATGTAAAGTGCTTTTACACCTTGCAAGTCACAAAGTACGCACTAAATAAACTTTAAGTTCATTATTAAGGTTTTGTTTTCTCATAGGAAGGATTAAAGAGCAAACAAGTAAAACAAACACAGTAGTGTATATTCAGCTGCTTTTAATACAATAGTGCAATTCCATTGGGGAAAAAAATCCATGCTTTATTTGACAGAATTCAATACGCTAGAGTCAAAAATAGACTCTATGAAGTACATTGTTAAAGAACATGTTGTGTGATAACTGAAGGAAGACATTTGTTGAGAACTACTATGTGAAGAATTTTCTTCCAGGTGCTCCTTTAGCCTCTCAAAACTCAGAGTCTGAAAGTCACCACTTTTTAGAACATTACTTAGCTCTGAGAATTTTATTGAGACCCTCCAAGAAGATGCACTTCTTCAATAATTGTTCTAACCACCACCACCACCATCACCTTTTATGATGGCTGAATTTGAGAAGGAAATTCTCATTTTAAACACTGTGTTTTTATAGCAGCTTATCAAACAGTGTCCTTTAGCTGTTGTTCTGTGACAGCCACTCTATTAAAATCCTGATGTAAACAAGTGGGGAAGGTGAACTAGAAGTGCAGGTATTTGCACGGCGTTACTGTCAGGTAAAATTTTAAAAATAGGTTTTATGAACCCATTATTTGCAGTCAAGGCTTTTGACTATAGCATCTGAAATCATTTAAGAAGACAAAATGTTTTGTCAAAACATACTGCTGGGAGTCAGTGTGTAGCTTCTTTTTATGTAATTCAATTTAGTTCTGTTGTTTGCATGAAAGAGAAATTCTAGCTGGGTAGCCACAGTGAGCCAGTAAGAAGTGACAATATGGTGAGTATCAGAGGCAATTAAAATTAAATGCTTTTTGTCTTCATTTTATTTCTTAATAAATGGGTAATTGTACTGTGGTGTACCTGGTGACAGACTACATTAAGAAGATATTGGGCATCTTCCCTAGGTTCTGTCTAGGAATTTAAATGCATATTTGAATTCTGCATCATGTGGAGGGAAATCCTCGGCAAGTTTGGTTTCCAAAATATTTTTCTGAGAAATTAGGTCACCAAGATCTCAGGCAGAGCTATTTTGACAAAGGTGGGGACCTACTTTAGAAACAGCAAATGATGGGTTATGATAAAGAGGCACTTCTCTGAATAAAGAATTATATAGAACTGAGTCTTAAATTGCTGGTGGTAGTGGTAGTGGTAAACATCATCAGTTTAAATGATCTGGTAGATAAAGAACCCAGAATTCTCTGAGTTTACAGTGAAAAATTTCTTTTTCTAGCATAGTATCCAATTCTGAGAACAGATAATATCCCATGAATTAATAAGAATGCAAAAAACAGGAAATTATTAACTTTGATATTTGGATACGAATTTATTAAATAATTCATAGAAGGCTTTATCAAATCCATACAAGGCTTTCTCAAATCTACTTTACAAGAATATGTAAATAAATGCAAAATTTAATGTGAGATCCCTGCCTTCAAGCATTGTGCAGTCTGGCAGAATACAGACTCATAATTAAATTATTGTTAAGGGATTCAAGTAACAGCATGAAAGTTTGCAATGGGAACTCAAGAGTTTCTTGATCTATCTTAAAATGATTTTAGGAGTGACTTTTAAAAGGTCAGGACATGCTCACCATATCACATCACAGCTATAGAAGGCATTGCTTGCAAAGATTTGTTCCAAGAAAAAGACATGGAAGGTAGTATGGAATTTGGGGGAGAAAAATAAGTAACATGGTAATGGGGTTGGATGAACTATGATGTTTAGGTTGGATGAACTGGGAATTAATTAATGATAAATTTATTAGGTTGCGGCAAATGCCAGATCAAGCTAAAAAGTTTAGATTTCAGCCAGGCATGGTGGCTAATGCCTTAATCCCAGCACTTTGGGAGGCCGAGGCAGGTGGATCACGAGGTCAAGAAATGGAGACCACCCTGGCCAAATGGGGAAGCCCATCTCTACTACAAAATGCAACAATTAGCTGGGCATGGTGGTACCTGCCTGTAATTCCAGCTACTCGGGAGGCTGAGGCAGGCGAATCACTTGAATCCAGGAGGCAGAGGTTGCAGGGAGCCAAGATCACGCTATTGCACTCCATCCTGGTGACAGAGCAAGATGCCGTCTCAAAAAATAAATAAATAAAATGTTTGGATTTCAACGCCTAATAATGTGCAGCCATTGATTAAAGCAGAGGAGAAAAATCAGATTTGCATATTAGAAATATTATTCTGGCAATAAATAATGTAGAGTATTAATTAAAGCAAAATGATCTAATGCAGGAAAACCAGCCATTAAACTATAGTAATTAGAGATAGAAAACCTACACTAAAAATGTAGAAAGTAGGGATACAGAGGAAGACACAGGAAGGAGAGATATTTCAAAACAGAATTTACAGCACTGGTGGAAATATAATATTAAAGAGTTACATTGGTAGTGATTGCTAAGCCTGGGCCATGAGTGACCCAGTAGACAGTGCCATTTTTTACTAAAATTGCATAAATAATAAAAATAATAATAACTAGTACTGAGAGCTTAGCCATCTATTAACTCATTCAATTTTCATGACATCTAAGTAAAGTAGACACAACTGGTATTTGTCCAAGTGTGTAAAAAATAAGAGTCTTGGACTGGTTAAGTAAATTGCCAAAAAGTCTGTCAGGTAGTATGTGATAAAATCTGCACTCAGTCCCAGAAATGCTTGATGAAAAGTAAATGATTTTCAGTATATTATACATGTAAGAAAATGAAGAGGAATTATTTTTGATACACTGAGCTTGAGATGTCTGTTGAGATATTTTGTAGACAGGTGAATAGAAACGGCTGGAGTCCTCAGCATGAGACTGGTAATTGAAGGCACAAAGTACATATAGAGAACAAAAAGAAAAGAATCACAGGCAAATGGCAATAATTGTATATTTAAAAGGCAAGCAGTAGATGATGAGCACCTAAAGGTGTTGGAAAGATATGAAGTGAACCAGCAGAAGGTGGAATTGTAGTAGTCAATGCTATGGTATCCTGTGCTCACATCCATTTCCATGATCCCGATTCCTACCAGCTGTTCAAAACTTACATCAAATGCTACCTCTGCCAGGAAGTCCTCTCTGATATTCCCATTGAAAATTAATCTTTCTCCTGGACTCTTTACTCCATGATCTAGGTGTCACAGAATTTTTACCACTTTATACCTATATTATTTCTATTCAATTCATAGTTTTATTGAAGGCAGCGTCAACCTTTCTCAGGAGATCAATGGTAATTTGTTGGGTGTATAGATTAATGAATACTCTTGTCAAAATACTAATGAAATTTGGGGCATCAAAGAAAGTATTAGAGAAACAAAATAGCCACCACCATGTTAGTTCCATATAATGAAACCGTAATGCCTATACAACAAAACTCAATGGAAAATTTCTATTATAGTACTTTATACAGGATATTATTGGACCAGGAAAGGTCTACAGGAGGAAAGGTGGAGAACAGAAATACTTAAAACCATTTATTAAACAGGGAATCCTAAATTGTGTTGGGAAAACTGGCTAGCCATGTACAGAAAGCAGAAACTGGACCCCTTCCTGATACCTTGCACTAAAATTAACTCCAGATGGATTAAAGACTTAAACATAAGACCTAACACCGTAAAAACCCTAGAAGAAAATCTAGGCAATACCATTCAGGACATAGGCATAGGGGAGGACTTCATGACTAAAACACCAAAAGCATTGGCAACAAAAGTCAAAATGGACAAATGGGACCTAATCAAACTCCAGAGCTTATGCACAGCAAAAGAAACAGTCATTAGAGTGAATCGGCAACCAACAGAACGGGAAAAAAATTTTGCAGTCTACCCATCTGACAAAGGGCTGATATCCAGAATTTACAAAGAGCTAAAACAGATTTACAAGAAAAAAAACAAGCCCATTCAAAAGTGGGGGAAGGATATGAACAGACACTTTACTAAAGAAGACATACATGAGGCCAACAAACATATGAAAAAATGTTCATCATCACTGGTCACTAGAGTAATGCAAATCAAAACTATATGGAGATGCCACCTCACGCCAGTTAGAATGGCAATCATTAAAAAATCTGGAGACAACAGATGCTGGAGAGGATGTGGAGAAAGAGGAGCACTTTTACACTGTTGGTGGCAGTGTAAATTAGTTCAACCATTGTGGAAGACAGTGTGGCGATTCCTCAAGGACATAGAAACAGAAATTCCATTTGACCCAGAAATCCCATTACTGAGTATATATGCAAAGGATTATAAATCATTCTATTATAAGGATACATGCACACAAATGTTCACTGCAGCACTGTTTACAAGAGCAAAGACTTGGAACCAACCCAAATGACCATTGATGATAGACTGGACAGGGAAAATGTGGCACATATACACTATGGAATACTATGCAGCCTTAAAAAACAATGAGTTCGTGTCCTTTGTAGGGACATGGATGAGCCTGGAAACCATCATTCTCAGTGAACTGACACAAGAACAGAAAATTAAACACCGCATGTTCTCACACATAGGCGGGTGTTGAATAATGAGAACACATGGACACAGGGAGGGGAGCACTACACACTGGGGTCTGTCGGGGGGAACTAAGGGAGGGACGGTGGGGGGTGGGGAGTTGGGGAGTGATAATATGGGGAGAAATGCCAGATATAGGTGATGGGGATGGAGGCAGCAAACCACACTGCCATGTAGGTACCTATGCAACAATCTTGCATGTTCTTCACATGAACCCCAAAACCTAAAATACAATAAAATATATTAAAAATAAAGAGGAATTCTACAATTCCCCACATACCTGACCCTAATAAAACAAATCTAGATTTTTAAAAAATTATTTTTCTTTAAACAAAAAAAGAAAGAAATATTTAAAACCTTTTTCACCATGAGTGATGTAGAGGCAGTAGAGAGTAGTTGATAATAACTCAGGTTTTTGCACCAGAAAATCTTAAATTTCAACTTTGCCGTGTGCCAACTTTGTAACTTTGGTCAGTATTTAATTCTCTGAAGGTTTTCTATTCTACAAAATGGGAGTAAAAAAAAAAGTAACATATAGAGATGTAAGGATTAAATTAGGTAATATATGTCAAACGCTTAGCATTATGCCTGACTCATTCAATAAACCTAGTCACGTTGTTACTGCTGCTGCTGCTACTGCAGTTGTTGATAAATTATTTAATAAGAAACAATTAGAATAAATACAAGATTTTTTTTCAGATAATAGGTTTCTACAATTCATTATCACTAATATGTGGTGTTAAACTCAGGAAATAAAAAATGATTTTAGAAAAGACATGAATGACCACAATCCAGAGACTAAGTGGGTCTCATGGCCTTATTGGAATACTGGACTATTCCAATTAATATAAATTTAACCCTAAAATTTTGGGCTATTAGGGCATCTGTTAGATTCTTTCTTTCTTTTTTCCTTTTTTTTTTTTTTTTTGGAGACAGAGTCTCACTCTGTTGTCAGGCGCCAGCCTGGAGTGCAGTGGTGTGATTTGAAGCTCACTGCAACCTCCACCTCCCGGGTTCAAGCAATTCTCCTGCCTCAGCCTCCTGAGTAGCTGGGATTACAGGCACGCACCACCACACCTGGTTAATTTTTGTATTTTAGTGGAGGCAGGGTTTCGCTGTGTTGGCCAGGATGGTCTCGATCTCTTGACCTCGTGATCCACCCCCCTCAGCCACCCAAAATGCTGGGATTACACACCCCGCCCCATTATTTCTAAGAAACATTTTTATGCAAGTGCTATGCTACTTGACAAATTGTGTTTTTTAAATACGAATGTAAATAAATAAATAGGGAGAAAGAGGCAAATCTCTCATGCAGAAGAATTACAAATAATTTATGTAGATACTCTGCTCTTAAGAAGGTGGATCGTGACTCCCTACTGCTTAAGTGCAGGCTGTACATAGTAACTTTCTTCCAAAAAGTATAATATGAAAACAGAAGAGAGAAAAGGAGTAACCATAAAGAGGAGGCACCTGAGAAATGCCACCCCAGCCATGTGATCAAGTTCACATCCACACTGATAAGTTGTATTTACGGTATGTATTCTTGATATGATGCAAATGGCACTTTACCTCTGTGGTCTTTCTCCCCAAAACTCAAAGGTCCACTCTAACCATGAGAAAAACATAAAAAATCCCGGCTGAGGGACATTCTACATAACACCTGACCAATAATCCTCAAAATTGTCAGGATTATTAAAAAAAAAAAATGAACGTCTGAGAAATGGTCACAACCAAGTGGAACCTAAGGAGACATGACGACTGAATGTAATGTTGAATCCTGGATGGAACACTAGAGTGGAAAAAGGACATTAGACGTAACTGAGGGTGTCTGAATAAAGTATGGATTTCAGTTCATAATATTGCATCATTATTGGTTCATTAATTGTAACAAATGTGCCATACTATTGTAGGAGTTCAATAACAGGAAAAACTCACGGTGGGGTACATAAGAATCACTGTTCCCTTTCACATTCTGTGTATATTGAGCTGTTCTAAAATTAAAAGTTTATTTTTTAAAAACTAAGGAAATCTGTATAAAATATGCACTTCGGTTAATAATAAAATGTCAATGTTGGTTTATTAAGAATCACAAAGGTACCATAGTCATACAAGATGTTAACAATCTGGGAAACAGTGTAAAGTATGAGGGAACCCTGTACCATCTTTGCAGTTTTCATATAAGTTTAAAATTTCCCTAAAATAAAGTTTATTTTTAAAAATACAAACGCAAAAAAAAAGTATTTTATTTAAAATGTTTTTTTTTTTCATTTTTCTGAAAAAGACATATACTACTTGGAGATTTCAGATTTTGTGGCTTTTTTTGTATCTCTCCATTTTTTAGACAAGTGGAGAAAATAAAAACATTAAATGATTCACATGCATATTCAAGGAAGTATTTTTATTTCCTGTTGTATAAATCTGTAAAACATTACAGCTTATTCAAGTAGATCACTATAACTGATTTGAAATAGACACATCAGACATAAAAGAAATAGTTTTTCTACATAATTATAGGAAGATCATTTTCTGTTTTATAATTTTTAGATTCAACAAGACTGTCCACGTCAGATACCGTAACATTGAGATGGGTGAATGACAATTTCAGTTTAGGATGCTGTGAACTCCGGCATTACCAAAGAAGTCACTTACTTGTTTTTTCACTTCCACCTGCATATTTACTTCTGTACTTTGTAAATGGTTTAGCCTTGACATGAGAATTCAGAGGTGGGTTTTTCTTCTTCTTCTTCTTTTTTTATCCAAGCATAGAAGAACATGAAGCATGTATATCTCCTTTGGACAAGAATTTCATTCCTCCATGTCACAAACTGCCAGTATAACCTTGGCATTGAAATTGGTCAGACTACAGTCTTTGTGAGCTCTGTATCTCAGAGAAGTATTTATTTTCTAAAAGAGTGTGAAAAAAAGCAAAAATGTTACCTAAGAAAAAATTATTTATAAAGCTACAGATAACAACATCTATTTGTGGAATTTTAAAAATAATTTTAAATAGAATCTTATTTCCTCCACTTATACTAAGTGCTCCAAATGTCCTCACAATCAAATATGCTGGGTAGATCTTGGTTCCAATGGTCATTACCACCTATATGGCAGTCTCAGTGTAGATGCTCCTAACTTCACTTCTTACCCCAAAAATGTCATTTTGTATAGCATCTGGCTCAGTTCAAGAATTAATTATCATGAAAAGGTACCAGAGAGAGAGAGAGAATGTAAGATTATATATTATTTATATATATAGTACTTAGGAAATCGCTCTCTTAACACAAACACTTGAATGTAGAATACCATATTCTATTTACACTTGTAGGATGCCTTCAGAGTATCCATTTTCTCTTTCATTCAGTTACCCTTTGGGGATTCTGCAGTAACAGGGAAGCACATGTGATCCAGTCTAAGCCAACAGAGTACTGCATCTCACTGACCACAGTGATTGATTCAGGGACACACAGAAACTTAAACTGGTTTATTCAGAGCACTTCTCAAGACTTTTACAAAAAATACTGAGACCAAGACAGTCTTTCTCTTGCAGATTGTGAATAAGGAAGTATTTTCCTCTGATGTTGCTGACATCCATCTAGGGAAAACAGAGCATTGAGACTGAGGAAATTGGGTTCTTGGTGACATCATTGAGCCAATAAATCAAGCCTTCCCTGAAGCAAGCACTATTTCTAGTCTTTTTAATTATGTGAGCCAGTAAATTTTTTTTATTGTTTCTACCAGTTTATGTTAGGGTGATACTTTCAAGCAACGGTATACTAAATAATACAACACTCTTGATTTTTTTTTTTAATGGTGTGAATATACCTATATGTCAAGAACCCAGACTCTGTTCTTGAACCCAAATGAACTGGGTTCAAATTTCCACTTTCTTACATATTAACTGTCTAAACTAGGTTGCTTTTATGTCACCTTTATGAGTCAATTTCTCCATGTGGCATGGAGAATAAAGGTGGCAATACAACTTGCTTCTTTGTAGGATGATTGAGAAGTTTAAAGAGTCAGTACACATAGAACACAGTACTTGACACAAAGTATGTGCTCAGTAAGTGTCTGCTACTATAAAATTCTAAGCTAACGCTGTTTGGCAAAAGTAAAACAGGTTTATTGTATAGTCTATGCAGCCTAAATTTACAGATGCTCTGATGTAGGAATTGGTTGGCATTAACAAATAATAGACATGAGTTAACTTCATTCTCTGGAAAATCACAAGTAAAAAAAAAATAAACGAAACCCTCTGGAGATGTAACCCATTTCTACACTTTAACGTATAAAATACTGCATTAATTATTTCAAAATACATGATTACATTTTAGATATTTATATATTAGGCAACTGTCTGAAGTACTGATTTTAAGCAGCCTGGATTAATTTATTATAGTTTCCAAGAAGTCTTAAGTTACATTGGTGTTCAAACTTGTTTGCATGACAGAAAGAACACTTGGTGATTATGACATTGTTTTCAAAACAATATAAAATAAAAATGTATTATATCCAGATAAATCATAATTTTGAAATAGTTGAAAATAAGCTACAAGTGTAAACAACCAGTATCAGGTGTCAAACATTTTAGAAAAACAAGCAAGAGAAAAATAAAATTGATAAAATTCTAAGCACTAACTAAATTATTTTCTAGAAACTGGGAAACACTGCCTTTATTTTATTTCAGTAGCAAGACCCATTTAGCCCTGCTTAACATACATCAGGAACATAGTTTAAGAATAATGACAGAGACAAAACTGTGCACTTAATACAGTTCTTAGCACATAGAGGGCACATAATAGATGTTTTTGATTGGATGACTAGGAGAATCTAGTTTAACATTTATTCTTCATCTAACGACTGCAACTTGCAAAGTACCCACAGAGATGATGTACTTTCAAATATTACACATGGCCCACTGAGTACAATTGTAGTGGTGCCCTTTCATAATATCTTCCATTATAATCTTCTATCAATGCTGAATGAAATATTAAAGTGAAGTATGCATGCAGTGATTAGCAATCTAGCCTTTCATTTCCTGAAGATTTGGGAGTGATTTGACTACTTGTATCAATCCAAAAGGGAGGATTAGATATTGCAGGCTGAGAGAAATCACCGTACAATATCCTTGAGCATTTTCAACATGTCTTCTGAATAGGAACAAATCCAAATTATTGTATTTGTAGAAGATAATATTTTCCTGATGGGCTACATTTAGATTTCTTACATCCTGGTGCTATTATAATAAAACTTGTGAGCAAGAAGTTCAAAATCTTCAATGTGTTTGTATCTGACAGATGATGGTCACCCTCGTGATCATTGTTGAGGCACTAAAACGTAACTAAGTTTCCAGTAAAATGCACAGAAGTTTGCAGATTTAAAATTAAAATTATAGCATAACCTATTGCATTTGTTGTTTTATATGATTTTAGGAAACTAAAATCACATCTACCTGACTAAAAGATAATTTCTCATTTATCAATATCAAAAATAATCAGAGTGCAAATTTCATGCTCAAATTTCAAATTAAATTGTTTAACAACATACCTTAACACAGATAATTGACAGCTATTTTACTGGCAGACAAGATAACCATGAAGACGTGAGGAAGCAAAACATTTATGGTTGAATTAAGAAACAAAATCACCATAAGTTAGCTGAAAATCTTAAGTGTAATTGCCAATCGTTACCAAAATAGATTTATTTCCGAAGACTCCTATACAGGTACTCAGCTATTAAATCTAAAATTAAGACTAAAATATTTGTTTTATCTTTGATTGGCCTCTAATAAGCAGCAAAATCAATAACAAAACAAATGTGTACTTGCTTTTTAAAACGATTGAGCTGAAGAATTACATTGTGAAAGTACACAATGTTAAATGGCATCACATGTCTTCAAGGTCACACTGGATGCAGATTTCATTTGACCTATTCAGTGAATGAACATGGTAGCATTTACTTCTTTGGTAAAAATTATCTGTGTTAATTTTGAACTATTGACAACGACAGTGATAGATAAAAAGAACTGTGTGTTTGCTTGACTGATTTATTCACTTAATCTTTCCTATACAATATTTAACATTATGCATGTGTCACTTATGAATTTAATACAGTGTTTAAAGATATTTAGGAGAATTGTTTAAATAACTTAATACAAGTAAAGTATTTAAAACAATGGTTCTCAGACCTGAAAGCATACTAGAATCACTGGGAGCTTTTTAAAAATACTGATGCCAAGGCCCTACCCAAAATCTATTGAATCAGAATTTCTGAAGGTCATCTCTCATACCAGTCACCACTCTTCAAAGTCTCTACACTTCTACTTCATATCTCCACTTTCCCATGACTTCTAGTGTCCTACTCTGGGTCTTCTGGAATTTATGGTTCATCATCAACAAAGTCTCTTATCCTCAACCTCTTCTACTAAGCCCTTAAAGCACTATTTGGTAAGTTAGAAAATGGTCCTTCTCTTTAAGACACTTTACTTCCAGCTCTTGGAAAACTGACAGACTAAGTATAGAAAGTGTTCAGTGAATTCTACATGATGAATGAAGCCTCCTTGATGAGATGTGGCACTTCTATGCAGTACAGGGCCCTTTCCTTTAGAGCTTCACTGAAGACTTACTCTGTACAAGACTCTTTCTCACCCTTGGCCCTTTCATGTTTTCTCTCCACCTCTGCCATACGTTCAAGCCTGAAGGTATAGTGAATTTTTCCATGATCTTCCTCACTACTTTCTGACCAATCTCTTCTCTCTAAAAAGCCCAAATTCTGAATCTCCTATGAGACTATAACACTTACTGCCAGTCTTGTTGCTTTGCGTCATGCATCATTCCTGGAAGATTTTCTCTGGCAGTTTTTCTCCAGTACTTTCTTATACTATTCCTGCAGTGATTTTAATTATCACATAACTTGATTATTCGGAATTCAAAATTCTATGTCCCATGACATCTTCCTTTCCAGTGGTCTTGTCATCTACCTTTCCTAACTGCAACCTTCCTCACTGTGCCTTATTCCCTGAGATTCCCATGCCTCCTCCTTTTCCAGTTTAAATCCATGGTCAGTTTTCATAATTATTTACTTGCATACACATTCAACCTCCTTGCCTCTCTCTTGCTTCATTGTACAACCACATCAAAAGTTCATCCCTGGCTAAATAAAATATTCTCTTACCCTGTACCTGCACCCATACAGCCAAATGTGGTTGAAAAAAAAAATACAGTCATGGAAAGCATTTTATGACAACTAACCTCAAGTGTAACTAACCCCTTTTTGAGACAGAGTCTCACTCTGTTGCCCAGGCTGGAGTTGAGTAGCATGATCACAGCTCACTGTGGCCTCAACTGCTCAGGCTCAGGTGATCCTCGCACCACAGCCTCCTGAGTAGCTGGGGCTACAGGTGCGTGCCACCATGCCCAGCTAACTGTACCCCTAATGCTACCTGCAGTCATAACACATTATTCTAATCCATTCATTGCCCTACTCTAATAGATAACTAATACCTTCATCTTCTTCCTTAAACCTTTAATTACTCCTCCTCCTTCTTCAATTTCATCTTTTAGTTCCCTAAGTGGACACACATAGCAAAGGAGAACCATTCAAGTCCCCATCACCAAATGAATCAACTCGATTTCATCTGTGCCTGCTTATCTTGCCTAGTCTCAAAACCAAGGTCAACCCCATGATATGTGTCTAATCAGCATCCCTTCTTGCTTATTCAAGGACATGCTCTAGCAGTTTTCTCATTCCACTCCTGTATCCTCTTGACCTTTCCCAGAAAAATACAAATTAGCTATAAAGTACATTTAATTTGAATTTGGACTATATATTATGTAATTATATCAATGTTAAGTTTCCTGATTTGGGTCATTATGTTATGGTTATTTAAAAGAATATCTTTGTTCTTACAAAATATGCAATGAAGTATTCAGAAAGGAGGACATAGTAGCTTCAACTAATATTCAATTTTCTCAGAAAAAAATTGAGAGAAAGAGAGGGAAGGAGAGGGAAAGAAAAGAGAAGGAGAACTAAAAAATTGGTGAATAAGTAAAGGGTATTGTATTAGGGGTCTTCACAGAAATAGAACCAATATGATATATAGAGATATAAACAAACAATTTTATTGTAAAATATTGACTTACATGATTATGGAGGCTGAAAAGTCCCATAATGTACCATCTGCAAGCTAGAGACCCAGGAACACCAATGGTGCACTTCCAGTCTAAGTCTGAAGACCTGAGATCAAGAGTAGCCAATGATGTAACTTTCATTTTTAGTTCAAAGGTAACCAAGAAAAAGGAGCATTGATGTTCAAGGGTAGAAGAAGATGGATGTCCTAGCTCAAGCAGAGAGTGCAATTTGTTCTTCTTCTGCCATTTTATTTCTTTAGGCACTCAACAGATTGGACGGCACCCACCACATTATAGAGGGTGATCTTATTTACTTAGTGTGTTGATTCAAATATTCATCTCTTCCAGAAATATCCTCACAGACACACCCAGAAATAAGGTTTTAGCAGGTATCTGGGTACCCCTTAGCCCAGTCAAGTTGACTTATAATATTAACCATCCAAAGTATATGGAGTTTCTTGAATCATTCTTGTGATAGTTATATCAGTTTAAAATTATATGAAATAGGCAGGGCACAGTGGCTCATGCCTGTAATCCCAGCTTGGGAGGCCAAGGCAAGAGGATTACAAGGTCAGAAGATCGAGACCATCCTGCCTAACATAGTGAAACCCCATCTCTACTAAAAAATACAAGAAAATTAGCCAGGATTGGTCGCATTGTGCCTGTAGTCCCAGCTACTCTGTGGGAGGCTGAGGCAAGAGAATCACTTAAATCCTTGGGGCGGAGATTGCAGTGAGCCAAGATCATGCCACCGCACTCCAGCCTGAACAACAGATTGAGAGTCCGTCTCAAAAAAAAAAAAAAATTACAAGAAACAAGAAGGTTCAAAATAAAGACCTTCTAAAATAAGTAAAAAATGCAAAAAGCTCTACAGATTACTTGACTTGTATTGCTTCATAACATTTGCTTAAAATTATCTGCACAATACAATAGATTTTACCACATTACTAAATGGGTTGATACTTACTTTCAATTCTTTTGTATCTAAGTGTTTCTGAGAAATCTCCAAGTGGTTTGGTTTTTATTATATATACAATAGAAAATATCTAAAACATCCTACCATATTTTTACCACTAGACTAATAATATAAATTCCATAATTCTTAATATTGTTCACTTTCTTTAAATTATAATACAATAGAGGCTGGCCTGCAAGAACCTTTCAACAGCAAAAGTCAAGAAGCACATAAGGTGACTAGTTTATATTGCAAGTATTCCAGATGTATTTTATTTGAGTCAAACACAGGTCCAAGAAATGGCCTTTTGATACTAACCCAAATCTTAATGTAGAGTTGTTTAAGGTATAAAGATGTCAGTAGGTGAGTTATTTAGGGAGGCTCCCTAAAATATGGTACAAAATGAAGAATAGATGCCTTGAAGTTTCTATATTATTTAATAAAGCATCCCTCCATTTTATAAGTGTGTTCAGGAGGACTGTAAGTAATGCATTTCTTGAGGTAGTAATAATTTCAGAACTGACACATATTAGAAACTTGTAAATTTGTAAGGACTGCAACTTTGATTGTCATCTCTATATCAAGATAGTTATAAAAGCCTTGTTTATGCCTTGTTTTATTCCATTTAGGCTTGATTTTTGCTAAGGTCTATGAATAGTGCATTTTTACACAATTTTGACAATGAGGAAGTTCAGGGATGACAAATCAGTGGTAAGAGCATCCCACCTACCTTTTCCTCGCTGATGAAAGACATTGCCCAGCATTCACAGCACTGTCTGGACCCAGCTTCATAATCCTTGCCAGCAAGGACTCTAGATAGCCCTGCACCATGAGCTGATATGTACTTACCCTCCTTAGAGTGGGTGGAAATCTGCTCTTATGAAAACTTATCTAGTAAGATTAGTTGAACTATATTAGTAAAATTAAAGAAATCATTTGCCAGTTTTCAGGACCAAAGTTAAGAGAAGATGAGCAACTCTCTGTAGAATTTTTCACTGCAAAAGAGTAATTACTAATATTACAAAGGAGCACGCTCAGGACAGCTTCAAAGCCTAAAAGAGATCTCAAATCCCATTGAGTATAACCCCCTTATTTCCAAATAAGGAAAACTGAAGACTAGAGAAGTGAAGTAACTTGCAGAATGAAACACACAGGCATAGGGGGATAGAATACAGGATTCTTCCCTTTTTGACTCCCCCCAGCCTAGTATTTTAGCCCTTACAGAGTACAGCCTCTGACAAAAAAAAAAAAAAAAAAAATCTTCCTGATCTGTGTGTGAGAGAGAAGGAGAGGGCAAGGGAGGGCAGGAGAAAAGGGAAATAGGAATGAGGAAGTAGGGGAGAAAAGAGAAAATGAGAGACAAGCAGAAAACAAGGAAAAAAAGAAAAGAGGAAGAAATAGAAATGATTTACTTGGGTCTTTGTTTTATGTATTCAACTGTCTACCCATCAGGTGAATTCACATTGCTAGGACTCAATCATTTAAAAAGAACAGGAAAAAAGAGTAAAAACTATAACTAATACAATATACAATCCTCTTGACCTCTCAAGTTTCCTTAACTAAGGGGTAACAATCCTGTATGTCATAGGAGGTGGTGACTGCATTTGAGTAATTCTTAAGATCTAATGTAATACTCCTCCATAGAACAGTGGAAAGAGTTAAAATATACACATTTCAACATAAGTTTTTCTCTCAAGCAGACTCAAAAAGTCAGAAGATTTGAAAGCTATTAGGACTATGATAGATGATCCTCTTTCAGACACCTTTATTTTTCACTGACAAGTTGCTGTTAAAAATTAAAGTAAAAAGAAGCCTCCTTTTTTTGCTGCACATTTTTAATGGACCTGAAGCCAAAATAAGTCAGACTAAATTATGGGAGTAAATGACCTCCCGGGAAGTATTATACCAAATTCCAAAGTACTGTAAAGACTTTCCTTTGATCTTTTTAGCTTCACAGCCTGAAATTCAAAATCTGTATTTAATTTCAGATTGCACGTACTGGCTTTTAAATTTTCTTTCCAAAATGATATATCATTTTAACTGATAGAACACCTTTAACTTGTATTACTTAAAACTGCTGACTGTCACTTCTTTATTCTTTTACTCTATAAAAACAGATATAGATATAATTAATTGCTAGAAGTATTTGGGGTTGGGTGCAATAATGGATAAACCACTGACCTTCACTTAAGAGACAGCACTTTAAACTCAACCTTAGTTCCTAAATGAAATGACTGATCCAAAATGAAGTTTTTAGTTCACACCTGAGGAAGACGCTGAATACAGAAAAAAAAGAATGCTAGAAAGAGGTAAATCTTTCCAATTCCTGCTTTTAGGACTATTTTTGGGTAACTGCATCTTATTCTTAACACATCTTTTAGCAGGTTGCAAACAGGTGCACTCATTTTCAACACAGACCTTTCTGTAGTTCCACAGATGCCTTAATTGAGCAGCATTTCAACAATAATGCATATCCATTAACACCTGTAAATCATTCTGTATTCTTAAACAGAAGCATCACACTCTGGTAGAGAGAATCTCTTGTACTTTTTCTATACATGCTGACTGCAAATGTCTTTATTACCACCTTTGTAGAGATTAGCGTGGCATCTGCTGAGATTGAGAAAGAAGAGTATACGATAATAGTTTGATTTCATAACTAAGGCTTGTCAAGCTAAGGACAGAATTTAAGTGTCATTTATTAATTTAAATTTAAGCCTGATGGGTATGGTAGAGATTAACAACAACAGCAAGCAATAAAGTCAATATGTACCACCCAGAAACAAACAAACAAAAGCTATTCTTTCAGGTCATGGAGTGTGCTGGATGTATGAGGACTGATCTTGTGAAATTTACTTTTACTGTCACTACTCTAAAGTACTCACAGGGATTTGATCTGAGTTTTACTAGCGTTGCACGTAGTTTGCTGATACTATCCTGTTGGAACCTACATTTTTTACCCAAAAGATTGTGCATCCTACCCATAATTACCAACATTGGTTTCCCTTTTTTGTTAATTAGTCTTCTAGGTTTCAATGTGGCTTTAGAGAAATTGCATTATCTTTCTATGACTGTTGCCACAAATCATAAGAGTAAATTTGTTCTGAAAACTTCATAGGTAGGGCTTAAAGTAAGACAAGTAAGGCACTTAGTGTACAAAATTTAAGGAGGCACTCACCCCCAGGATTATGCAAATGCAGGGGTTAACAATTACACAACTTTGACAGTGAGGACTTTCATATTTAGCACAAATTCAGGATTTAGTGCAGCACTTACCTTATTCAAAAATGCTCATTGAACAACAGCTATGGAGCAGGAATGGGGCTGGTTTTCTGATTTAGCCTAATCCAAATTTTTTATCTTTTAGAGTTAGGCAAGGCCAAGCACGGTAGCTCAGGCCTGTAATCCGAGCACTTTGGGAGGCTGAGGCAGGTGGATCACTTGATGTCAGGAGTTCGACACCAGCCTGACCAAGATGGTGAAACACTGTCTCTACTAATAATACAAAATTAGCTGAACATGGTAGAATGTGCCTGTAATCCAAGCTACTCAGGAGGCTGAGGCAGGAGACTCGCTTGAACCCAGGAGGCAGAAGTTGCAGTGAGCCGAGATTGCACCACTACACTCCAGCCTGGGCAAGAAGAGCAAAACTG